>NW_023416313.1:89217930-89757619 GCF_014108235.1 Myotis myotis | reverse complement strand
ACAAAGTTTCAATTATAGAAGGTAAATAAACCTCAGATACTTGCTTTCAGCCAGACGTGGCCATAGAGCTGGAGCAAGCAGGAGGCTGGGTTGCCCCTGGAGATGGAGGAAGCCAAGCTTACCTCCTGCCCACCCTGGCCAGCTCTGAGCTCCTCTCAAGGCTACAAAGTTTCAATTATAGAAGGTAAATAAATTCCAGAATAAAAGGGAAAAAAAAGGAGAGGCCTGGAGCTTCTGTCACCAGCGGGCTTGGCCAGCCTGAAAACGACCCTCAGCCCCTCACCCAGACTGGCCAGGCACCCCAGTGGGGGGACCCCCACCCTAAAGGGGGTGTGGCAAGGCTGAAAACAGCCATCAGCCCCTCACCCAGGCTGGCCAGGCACCCCAGCGGCTCCCCACCCTGATCTGGGATACCCTTCAGGGCAAACCAGCCAGCCCCCACCTGTGCACCAGGCCTCTATCCTATATAATAAAAAGGGTAATATGCAAACTGACCCTAACAGCAAAACAACTGGGAATGACTGGTCACTATGCCACACACTGACCACCAGGGGGCAGACGCTCAATGCAGGAGCTGCCCCCTGGTGGTCAGTGTGCTCCCACATGGGGAATTCTGCTCAGTCACAAGCCAGGCTGATGGCTGCCAGTACAGTGGTGGTGGTGGGAGCCTCTCCTGCCTCCTCAGCAATGCTAAGGATGTCCGACTGCAGCTTAGGCCTGCTCCCCGCTGGCAAGTGGACATCTCCCGAGGGCTCCTGGGCTGCCAGAGGTATGTCTAATTTCCAGCTTAGGCCCAATCCCCCGGGGAGTGGGCCTAATCCAGCAGGTGGTCATCCCCCGAGGAGTCCCAGACTGTGAGAGGGCACAGGTCAGGCTGAGGGACCCCCCCCCCAAGTGCACAAATTTTTGTGCACTGGGCCTCTAGTTACAAAATATTTGTGTTTCCAAGAAGGAATGCACTCCAAAGAATCTCAAGGGAAAATAAGTCACTTAGGAGAGACTTACCCATGGCATAAAGTAGTAGAGATTGTGTCCCTAGATGTCATTATTTTTCTGAGATAAATCAACCAGAATGTGATGCCTATCGGAAGGCCCGTTAATATGTGCATGCTTGTGTGTGTGTTCTCTTGTGTGTTTGTGTGCATGCATTTGTGTGTGTGCAAAGAAGAGAGAGAATAAGAAAAAACTATTGGCATAAAGAAGGAAAAATAAAATACACTTTATGCACATAATTTAAATTTTTATTATATATTTTATTGATTTATTGATTTTCTTCTCCCATTAGGACCCAAAGGCCATGAAGAGAAGACTCAGTCTATGTCACTGCTGTAAACCCATTAAATAAAATGGCAGCTGTCAAATAAAAGGTTACTTATGAAGTATCTCTTTATTAATGAAATAAATGAATAAAGGACAGTCTATATTAAAAGGCAATTTAAGATAAGTATATGGGACCAAATGATATGTAGCTGCTAAAGAAATGATTGTAACAATTAGATTTTCCAAGATTTAAAAAATCACATTCTCTTATTATAGTACTAGAGGCCTAGTGCATAAAATTTGTGCACTGATAGGGTCCCCAGCCAGCCTTGCCCCCTGGTCAAACTCCTGGATGAACTCCCAAGCAAGAGGATAAGTTGCATACTATGCTTTTATTATATAGGATATGTGCTGTTAAAGCAAGCACACATCCTCTAATTGAGATGGCACTCACATAACATAAAAATGATCATCATACCCACTTTCAGGCATACAATTCAGTGGCTTTTAGTACACTCAAAATGTTGTTCAACTATCACGACTACCTAATTCCAGAACATTTTCACCTGTGTTTATAAAATTAACTATTTGCGGCATTTAATATAAATGTAATTGTACAATATATGTTTTTCCGTATGGAAATTAAGTTTACACTAACCAGATGAATGCTAATCAAAAGGGGGAAAAAGCCTGAATTTCAGTAGGAGAGGTTTGTGATGTATTTACCACCTTACCCTGACCAACCCCCACACCCAAGCTCTTCGGAGATCTTGAAGACTGCAGCTCACATTCCCACTATAGGTTTCTAGCACTAAAAGGAGCAGAACAGGCTATATTATCAGAGAACTGTGACTGTTTCTTTTTCCCTGTCTGGAATACCCTTGAAAAACTGTTCATGCTGTAACATTTACCAGTACATCAATTTTTAGGACTGGTAAGTTGATTTGGACAGTTTTTGCCAGTTTTTTCATACCTTTTATGGAAAGATAGGATTTGGAGTTTCCCATGCCACATGTCATTCACCAAAAAAATGTAATTGTTTTTATTTTTAATTGACTTTGGTTTCCAAAGATTTAGAACACCTTGGTTTTTTAATAGTTCTGAACATGACCATTACAAAATATAGTAGGTGAGGAGATGCTACTAAATCAAGTGCTTTCAAAAGCCAGGTAATTCATTAAGTGTAAGGTAGGCTGGATGGAGGCTACTAAGGAGTGAAAGGGTTGTTGATGAGCTAGAGAATATGACTCATGTCAAAAATTTCACCTTTACTGAAAAATTTACATCTGTAGTAATGAACACACAAACAAATAAGCAAGCAGAATTTTGTCCATGAATCACACATTTTTTACTGTAGATTATTGTCATATGATAAATTTTTCAATGACTTTTTTGGCTTAGCTACCATGTATGAGTTTTTAATATAACTCACTTATAATGATGTTTCTCATTCCAAGTGTAGGTTGTGGCATCTTAAATTTTTTTAGCATACTTTATATGTGACTAGTGTTAAAAATGCTTCATATTATATATAGGTTGATTTGACAGCTGCACATCTATTCTGTTCATGTTGTGTTCATGTCGTTTGTGTCGTCTGGTTATAATGGATATACAAATTATTCTTCTAAAAATATAGAAAACCAATTTTAAAAACAGACCTTTTTAATTTAGCAAATTTGAGGTTTCTTTATACAAAGGTACCGGAGGCTAAGACCAACAGTAGTTAACATATTAATGTGATATTCAGCTGAAAATGCAGCATAATATTGCCCTGCTGTTGGCCAAATGTCTGAAGGCAATTCCCTAACGTGAAAATCCTTTTACTGTTTACCAAACTTTACCTTTGATATGCCCATATGCATTCCTAAAGGGCAAATGTGCATTCAAGTGAATAAAAGAAAATGGGACCCAGAAGTCAGAGAGACTCTCCACTAGAGAAAGGTTTCTGCCTGGCCCCCCATGCCTTCTAAATTCATATTTCTTGTCTAGTGCATTCGTTTGTGCATGGCCCCTTTTCCAGATCCTGAATCCTCACTGCAAAAGATTGTATCACAAAAGTATTATTTAAAGGTACTATCATCAAACTGTGTCTGGTTCAAGAAGTCCAGTTTTAAAAAATTTCTTTGTGCTTTTTAAAAAAACACTTTTTAAAAAAGACTTCATTTTTTATAGCAGTTTCGTCTTAGCAGCAGAATTTAATGAGAATTACAGTGTTCCTCTATCCTCCTCCCCCCCACACACACACTCACAGCCTTCCCCGCCATCCTACAATCAATGAAACAACATTAATACATTGTTATTATTCAAAACACATAGTTTACATTAGGGTTCACTGTTGGTGTTGTGTACTTTATGGATTTTTATAAATATACAATGACATTTATCCACTATTATCTATATATTTAAAAGCCTAAGCAACTGTTATGACCGAATGACTGAAATGACTGGAACTACAAGTCAACCAGTCACTATGATATGCACTGACCACCAGGGGGAAGACAGTCAACTCAGGAGCTGTCCCCTGGTGGTCAGTGCACTCCCACAGCCAACCTTCCACGGCTGGCCAACCAGCCATGGCCAGCCAATCTCCCATGGCCCCCCGATAGGCCTTGATCGCTGGCCAGGATGAGGGACCCCACCCGTGCAGGAATTCGTGCACCAGGCCTTTAGTTGTATATAAAGAATAGTTTCAAAGCCCTAAAAATCCTCTGTGCTCCACCTATTTATCCCTTTCTCCTTTGATACTTTGGTAACAACTGATTTTTTTTTGTTTGTTTTTTTTACTGTCTTCCTAGAATATCTCATAGTTGGAATCATACCTTATGTAGCTTCTCAGGTTGACTCACTTTTTTTAGTAATATGCATGTAAGATTTCTCCACTCTTTTTCGTGGCATAATACAACTTTTTTTTTTTTAGCATGAATAATATTCCATTGTCTGAATGAACCACAGTTTATTTACCCATTTACCTACTAAAGAGACATCTTGGTTGCCTCCAAGTTTGAGCAGTTATGAATAAATCTGCTATAAACATCATGTGCAGGATTTTGTGTGGACATAATTTTTCTACTCATTTGGGAAAATACCAAGCAGTGTGATTGCTGTATCATATGGTAGGAATATATTTAACTTTGTCAGAAACTGCCAAACAATCTTTCAAGGAGGTTGTGCCATTCTGCATTCCCATTCCCATACATGTTGCATTTTCCCTGTTGCTCCACATCCCCACCAGCATTGGATGCTGTCAATGTTTTGGATTTCAGTCATTCTAATGTATGTGTAGTGATTTTACTTTGCAGTTTTCTAATGATGTATGATGTTGAACATCTTTTCATAAGTTTATTTGATAAATGTGGAATATTAATGCATGTACATATTGATTTGTAAATGTGGAATATGTAAAACATGTACATATCAATTTTGCACAGAGGAATACTAATCTCTGCATCATTCAAGTTTTATTATGTGTGCTTTCAAAGTGAGCACTGCCCTTTCATTTGATTCTCAAGATAAAAGGTGCAACAGTTAAAGCAGATAGGACGTACTATTTAGATCACTGGGGGTGTACCAATAATAAAAGTGCCATGTCTATTTCTGGAAATTATAAATGAGACCAGACCTATGAATGAAGAAAGCAGAGCAAGAGGCATCTGGGAACACAGGAGAAAAAGAACTGTAGAAAGAGGGTGTACTCTCAGACTACAGAGGCACCCTAGGTTCAGTGTGTGTGTGTGTGTGTGTGTGTGTGTGTGTGTGTGTGTGTGTATTTAGTTTTTAAGAAAATGCCAAACCAACTTCCAGAATGGCTGTACCATTTTACATGTCCACTGTAGTGATTTTAAATTGTGGTTTTATTTAGCATTTCTACAATTATTAATGATCAACTTCCTTTCTTGTACATATTTTTTCATTTGTATATTGTTTCTGAAAAAATGTCTGTTATTGTATTTTGCCCATTTGTTATTGCATTATTTATCTACTCAAACACCTTGGTTTTATACTACTAGCCTCCAGAACTGTGGGATAATAAATTTCTGTTGTTTAAGTCACCCCTTCTGTATTACTTTGTAATAACAGCCCTGGCAAACTAATACAGTGAGCTATCTGTTACTGAATGATTTAATATTTCAATATTTGTAACTTAAAAATTCAAAATTTTAAGACTAGGTAAAGGTATTCAAATTTTCCATGTCTTTAATGCACTTTGGCAGTTTGTATCTTTTGAGGATTTTTTCCTTTTCCTCAACTATCAAATTTATTGGCATAATGTTTTTTGTAATATTTTAATTATTTAATATTTTTGTTATAATTTTAATATCTCTAGAATATATATATGATCACTGATGCTGGCCATTTGCTTTTTCTATCTTTTTTTCCAGAGCAGTCTTGCAGAGGTTTACCAATTTTATTGTTTTTCTCAAAGAACCAGCTCTTGGTTTCACTAATTTTCTTTCTGTTTTCTATTTCACTGATTTCCCACTATTTCCTTTCTAATGCTTTTAATGGCTTTATTTGTTCGTTAGCACCCTCATTTTTTTAGAAGGATGATGAGTTCATTGATTTTACGTGTTTCTTTATTTCTAATCCTGGTATTTAATGCTATAAAATTTTATCTAAGTAATTGTTTAGCATCCCACTATTTTTGTTGTGTGGTGCTTTTATTTTCATTCAGTTCCCAATTTGGTCTAATTTTTATTTTGGTACGTGAACACATAATGCAAGCCTGATATAAGACTGGTGAGATGTTATGTTCTTTTTTCCTTTTCATTTGGTTTGTTGCAACATTCTCACCTTATTGAGCTCTAAGAAATGCTTTCTCTAAATCTTCCTTCTAATTTCTATTTCTTTGTAAGACATGAATGAGTTATCAAGACAGTAGTCTTTACATACATTTTAATAACAATTTAGTGACTTATTTTGTGTGTCATACTATTTTCTCATTTAAGAAATGAGGTAGCTGAGAAGTAAAAATGCTGAATGACTTGAGCAGGATTATTTAACACTAGAGGCCCAGTGCACAAATTCGTGCATGAGTGGGGTCCAGCCAGCCCAGCCCCAATTGGGACGGATCAGGGCTGGGCCTACTGGGAGGAGGAAATGGCAGGAGGTTGGCCAGCAGCTCACATCAATCAGGGACCAATTAGAGCTGGAATGGGGGGAGGGGACACAGGCAATTGGCTGGCAGGGGAGACGATTGGGGGTGGGACCAACTGGGGGGAGGGGCCATGGGATGTAACCAATGGCCTTGCCCCTGATTGGAGTGTGGGGGGCCGATTGGGGGTGGAGCTGAGCCAATCAGAGTGGTGGAGGCTGATTAGGGGTGGAGCCAGCTGTGGGGAGGGGCTGTGGGCAGTGGGCAAGCAGGCCCCACCCCTGAAGGGGTGGGGGAAACCGATTGGGGGCCAGTGGCCGGCGGAAGGGGCTGTGGGTGGTTGGCTGGCTTGCCCTGCCCTGATTGGTGTGGGGAGGGCAGCGGCTGGGGATAGGTGCCATGGGCAGTTGGCCGGCCAGCCCTGCCCCTGACCAGAGGTTGGAGGGCTGATCAAGGGAGGAGTTGGATGGGGGGAGGGGCTACAGGAGGTTGGCTGGCCAGTTCCACCCCCTATTAGGGTTGGGGGGTCGATTGGGGGTGGGGCTGGCCTGGGGGAAGGGCTGCGGGAGGTTGGCTGCCAGCCCCACCCACAATCAGGCCAATTTGCTGGCCACAGAGGGCGTCATAGTGAACCATCGTTCCAGTTGTTACAGCGCTGTGGTTGCTGGCTTTTTATATATATAGACTAGAGGCCCGGTGCACAAAAATTTGTGCACTCGGGGGGGAGGGTCGGTCCCTCAGCCCGGCCTGTGCCCTCTCGCAGTCTGGGACCCCTCAGGAGATAATGACCTGCTGGCTTAGGCCTGCTCCCGGGTGGCAGAAGGCAGGCCCAATCCCTACGTGCAGCCCCTGGTCAGGCTCAGAGCAAGGCTGATTGGGGAGTTGGGGCGCCGCCCCCTGTCATGCACAGAGCAGGGCAGATAAGGAGGTTGCGATCCCACCCTCAGTCACGCTCAGGGTAGGGCCGATTGGGGGGGTGGGGCACCACCCCTGTCACACTCAAGGCAGGGTCGATGGGGAGGTTGCAGCGCCACCCCCTGTCACGCACAGAGAAGGGCCAGTCAGGGGGTTGGGGCTCCATACCCTGTCACACACAGAGCAGGGCCCATCAGGGGGGTTGGGGCTCCATACCCTGTCATGCACAGAGCAGGGCCCATCGGGGTGTTGGGGACCTCCCCCTTGTTACACACAGAGCAGGGCTGATCAGGGGGTTGAGGAGCTCCCCCCTGTCACTCACAGAGTAGGGGCGATAGGGGAGTTGGGGCACTGCCCCCTGTCACACACAGAGCAGGGCCCGTGGGTTCCGGGAGCCGGTCCATGCTTGCTGTTTCAAGGGACCTGGCATATATGGCATACTGTTCTTAATATGTTTGCTCACCTTCTTGGCACTATGTGTTTTAACCAAGGTCTCTGAGAAAGGTTGTTTCCCCAGGTAGGGATTTTCCCCTGAAGTTAGGGAGGGAATAAAACCTCTTAACTAAGTGCCAGGTGGGTAATTAATCACTTTAACTATGAACAATCATGCTTAAGCTACATAATCTTTACTCCCTGGAATGGAGATAAGAAACGCCCTAACCTTTGAAATAGAAATTGACAGGATTAAAATCAACTGGTATAAATACGGATGTAACAAAACAATAAACAGCAGAACCTCTCTGGAGATCCAGACCAGAACTTGGCTGGAGATCCTGGCTAGAGATCCTGGCTAGGCTGCTGATCAACTGAATGCTGTCTCCGTGTCCTTCCTTCTTCGCCGACTCCATCCACACCCTTGGGGACCCCTGGACCTGCTGGGGTTGGACCCCGGCACATGGGGGGTGGGTTAGGGCGTCACCCTCTATCATCCACTGTCACACTCAGGGCAGGGCCGATGGGGAGGTTATGGCTCTACCCCGTCACACACAGAGCAGCGCCCGTCAGGTGGGGGGGAGGGGGTTGGGGAGCCGCACCCGTCACACACAGAGCAGGGTGGATCAGGGGGTTGGGACGCCACCACTGTCACACTCAGGGCAGGGCCGATGGGGAGGTTATGGCTCTACCCCATCACACACAGAGCAGGGCCCGTGTGTGTGTGTGTGGGGGGGGGGGGGGGTTGTGTAGCCACCCTCTATCACCCACAGAGCAGGGCCGATCAGGGGGTTGGGGTGCCGCCACTCTCACACTCAGCGCAAGGTTGAAGGGGAGGTTATGGCTCTACCATGTCACACACAGAGCAGGGCCTGTTGGGGGGGAGGCGGGTTGGGGTGCCACACCCTGTCAAACACAGAGCAGGACCGATCAGGGGGTTGGGGCGCCGCACCCTGTCACACACAGAGCCGCAAGGCGATCAGAGGTTGGGGAGCTCCTCTGTATCAGGCACAGAGCAGGGCTGATCAGAAGGTTGGGGTGCCTTCCCCTGTCACAAACAGAGCAGGGTGGATAGGGAGGTTGTGGTCCCGCCCCCTGTCACACACAGAGCCGCAGGGCGATCAGGGGGTTTGGGCGCTAGCCCCTGTCACGCTGATCCTGGTCCCGGGACTCCTTGTGGCTCCGCTGATCCCGGTGCTGTGAGGCATATTACCCTTTTACTATATAGGATAGAGGCCTGGTGCATGGGTGGGAGCTGGCTGGTTTGCCCTGAAGGGTGTCCTGGATCAGGGTGGGGGTCCTGCTTGGGTGCCTGGCCAGTCTGGGTGAGGGGCTGAGGGCTGTTTTCAGGCTGGCGGGTGACTGAAGCTCCCAACCGCTCCTTTTTTTCTTTTTTTTTTTGTAATTCTGGGCCAGCTTTAGCTCTGGCTCCAGCTCTGAGGCCTCAGCTGCTGAAAGCAGGTATCTGGTTTGTTTGGGTTCTATAATCGAAACACTGTTTCAACTCCAGCTCTGAGATCCCGGCTGGCTGAAAGCAGGTTTCTGAGGTTTTGTTTAGCTTCTATATTTGTAACAATGTTTCAAACTGCAAACTCAGAGGCCGGCAGCGGCAGGCGGGGAACGTTGGAGTCCTCCGTCACTGAAGCAAGCAAGCGTCATGTTTGCTTCAAGCTGCCTGGCTGCCGGCCGCCATCTTG
Organism: Myotis myotis; assembly: GCF_014108235.1. NCBI lineage: Eukaryota > Metazoa > Chordata > Mammalia > Chiroptera > Vespertilionidae > Myotis > Myotis myotis. The sequence continues at coordinate 89,748,223 of NW_023416313.1, read as the reverse complement.
GCTGGCAGTTAATTTGCATATCGCCCTGATTAGCCAATGGGAAGTGTAGCAGAGGTACAGTTAATTACCATGTTTCTCTTTTATTAGATAGGATACCTGGACATGCTGGATATATTATATCATTATGTACAAAATGCCGTTAATATAGAAATTTTCTACAAACTTTTTCATTGAGGTGCATCCTGAGGCAACATGTGAATTCTTAGTGGGGATGGAGGAGGGGTTGATGAGAAGGTTGAGGAGAGGTGTAAGGGCACCATCAGTGAAGCTTATCTATCTTGTGTATTCTTAAAAAGTAATGTGAATTTATAAGCTACTTCCCAACATTGTTATACATGGGATAGGGTGCTGCTCTGTCTTGTGTCATTTTTCTAAAAAAAATTTTTTTACTTTTATCATTTGCAACAGCATGGATGAAAGTGGAGAACATTATACTAAGAAAAATAAGCCAGTTGGAGAAAGATAAATATCACATGATCTCACTCATATGTGGGATATAATTATCAACATAATCTGGTGAACAAGGATAAATCGATCTAGAGCAGTGGTTCTCAATCTTCCTAATGCCGCGACCCTTTAATACAGTTCCTCATGTTGTGGTGACCCCCAACCATAACATTATTTTCGTTGCTACTTCATAACTGTAATTTTGCTACTGTTATGAATCATAATGTAAATATCTGATATGCAGGATGTATTTTCATTGTTACAAATTGAACATAATTAAAGCATAGTGATTAATCACAAAAACAATATGTAATTATATATGTCTTTTCCAATGGTCTTAGGCAACCCTTGTGAAAGGGTCATTCGACCCCCAACGGGGTCAAGACCCACAGGTGGAGAACCACTGATCTAGAGACAAATGGTAGGGGAGGGGGGGTTAGAGGGCAACCAAAGGATTTATATGCATGCATATTAGCATAACCAATGGACACAGACACTGGGGCAGTGGGGGCTTGCCCTGGCTGGGAAGGGATGGGGGAGAGGGTCAATTGGGGAAAAAGGAGACAAATGTAAAACTTTAGACAATAAAAAAAAAAAGTGGAGACCCAGACATAATGGAAAGATAGGGTGAGGGAGAGTGTGTGTGCGTGTGCATATGTGCAAGCTCATATTGTAAGAAAGCCAACTAAATCATCATTTCTACTGGTACAGAGTCAATAGATAAAGAACATTTCATATGTTAAAAATCTAGAAGTAGCAAAAATGATTAAAAGTCTTGTTAGTGGTAGCTTTTGGTGCTGGAGAGGGAACTTAGGGTTTAGTAGGACTGGAGAAAGGGTTTTTCCTTTGTATTACAGACCCTTTTTTTGTTCTTTCTGGCCCTTTAAAATTAATTATGTGTATTATCTTGAGAATAAAAAATAAATAAATTAATGAATGAATGAATAAATAAATATATAAACTTCCAAACAAAGGAAGTTCCCTCTCTTGGCCTCATGTGTGACCTGTTGGGGCTCCGGCTGAAGGGGACTGCACTGTGGCCGCATGGTGCATGGCCGTGTTGGGCCCACACGTGGACTGAAGGACTTTAATCTGGCCTGGATGCTGGACCATGCCCGGCTGCAATGTGGAATGGAAATACTGGACACTGGTCCTCTTTCTGGCTCTGCTGAACTCTCCGCTGCCTCTCTTTCAGGACTGGCTGTGGGAAATGAGACATTGGAACTCGAGGAATGTAACTCTATGCCAATAAAATCTTCTACCACCAAAAAAAAAAATTTGTTCCAGGAAAATATGCCTTATCCCTACCACCTTTCCTCCACTATGGCTCCACCTACTCACAATACCCTGCTTTGTGTCCTCAGGGAATAGCCACTGAAGGAAATTATGAGAAACATTTTTTAAGGCCATCTTGCCAGTTCAGAATGTTCTTGAAAATAGTCAGTAAACTTTTTATTTAAAAAACATGGTAATAGAATGAAATGAAACAGACTTGTTAACTATATCTAAGACAAGATTTGTCAGACATAACAATATATATATATATGTGACCCACTGGCCAGCTAGTAGCTATGACATGCACTGACCACCAGGAAGCAGACGCTCAATGCAGGAGCAGACACCACAGCCATGGAAACATGGAACAGACTGATGAATCTCAGAGGGAAGGAGGGGGAAAGTGGGAAGAGGTTAACCAAAGTTCTTATATGCATACTAGAGGCCTGGTGCATAGATTCATGCACCAGTGGGGTCTCTCAGCCTGGCCTGTGGGTATCAGGCTGAAACTGGCCCTTCAACATCCCCTGAGGGGTCCTGGATTACAAAAGGGCGAATCTGTGCATCAGGCCTCTAGTCTTAAAATAATTTGGAACTTAATTTGCAACTCTACTGCTTAATTCTTTGATCAAGAATTTATTGGCATTATGAATTTTCAAAGTTGTAAATGACAGATTTTTATACTAGGCTTAAAAAGGCTTCACTTCACTTTCATTTTTGAAAGACTTTGTTATTTAGTTTAGAAATCCAGGTTAACATTATTTCTGTTTGTCTTGTTTTTAAATTACAGCATTATAGGAGTGTTTTTTTTTTACTGGTAAGAATATCTTCTGGTGTGCATTGTTTCCACCAAAAAGCCTGCTGTCATGGTTATTGTGTTCTTATCTATATGCTGTATTATTTTCCACTGGATGCTTTTAAATTGATCTCTGTTATTTGTTTTAAGCCCTTTGACTATCACTTGCTTTGATTTGTCTTTATAATTTCTTCTGTCTTGGGGTTCATTAATTTGTTTAGATCTGTGGGTTTGTAGCATTTACCAAGTTTGAGTATTTTTTTCAACCATTATTTATTCAAATCATTTTCTATTATGTTCTCCCTCCTCACCCAACAACCCATTACACATTTATTAGGCCACTTGAATTTGTCCTCAGTTTATTAATGCTACGATCAAATTTTTATTGTTTTAGTCCTTTTTCCTGCTTTTCATTTTGGACAGTTTCTAATGCTCTGTTTTCTATTTTACTAATCTGTTTCACTGCAGCATTATATCTGCTTTTAGTGATTTTTATCTCATAGTTGAGTCCTTTTGTATTCGCCATATCAATACCTAACACGCTCAATCTTTCCACTGGCTCTTAAACATATGGAAGTGGAGTTATTATCACTTTTAAATATCATTATTTATAAGTCTTTGTCATTTCTGGGCCCTTCCCTATTGATTGATTTTCCTCCTTATGGATTTATTTTCTTCTTTGAATACTTGGTGATATTTGATTGAATACCACACTTTGTGAATTTCAAGATCCAGAGTTGTTCTGGAATGCAGTTATTTAAAAATCATTTTACATTCTTTATAAGAAATTTGTAAAAAAATTTTGGCTTTCTTCTATACGTATTTGCAACGAAAGTCCTCTCAGAGAAGCATCGATCAGACTGTCAAGCCTCAGAGGGAAGATAGGGGAGGGTGGGGGTAAAGGGGAGAGATCAACCAAAGGACTTGTATGCATGCATATAAGCCTAACCAATGGACACAGGCACCAGCTGGGGTGGGGAGTGGGGTAGTAATGGGGGGGATAAAGACATGATTAATCAATAAAGACAAAAATAAAATGGGGGAAAAAGTCCTCTCATAAGGAGACATAAGAGATGCTATTTCAGGCTGAAAAGGACATGGATTTTACCATTCAGAGATCACACTCCACACTCAACACTAAGTGCATATTTGAAGGCTTTAAAATAAGTCTGTCAGGAATGGAGGGAGAGTTCACATGACCAACATGCAGGTTGTCCTCTGAGGAGTCCATCCCTTCTGAGTGAATTTTCCAGTGTGGGATCCAGGTTCCCCCTGGTGGTCTTCTGGTCGCACTTCATGGCAGAGGCCGAAAGACACCATCTGCTAGATGCCTAGTTTCCCTCCTGTGGTGAGCTGAGGCAATTTGCTGAATTCAAAGTAAACATACAACACCAACAACAACAACAACAACAACAAACATTGTCTAAACATTAAGACAATATATTTAAGTCTAAGTTCTAAGTTTTTTGGAGGTTACGGATATGTTTATTTCCTTTGTGGTGGTGGTAACATGGGGGCATTCATATATCAAAACTCACCAATTCATACATCAATTATGTACAGTTTTTTTTGTAAACCAATTATACTTCATAAAGGCTGGAAAAGATCCTAAGTATTATTGTGAGAAAAATTTAAAAAATTAAAAAATTGTGAAATTCTGTAATTTTCATTGCTGATGCCAAAGTATACAAATTTACCTTAAATGAAATGCCAAATGTTAATTACCACAATCTACTTTCTTCTTAGCTTGAGATAAATGAATTATAATTAAAATTAAAACTGAATCTTGAGTTTTTCTGACTCAACTCCCAAACGTCAATATTTTTAAAAAAGTGTTATTTTCAGTTCACCAGACATTTATTAGACGTCTGCTTATTTTATTTCATATTTATGCACTATAAAAGGGAGGTCTCAAATAAGCAAACAAGCAAAAAAAAAAGCACCTAAAAATAACTCTAAACCATATTTCAAGTTGAGTTTTTCCCTGGGTAGTAAAAGTTCATTAACACTTCCAGATTTGTTTTCATTAGTGAATATTAAAATACTTTTCTTGGTTTTGAAGACAAATTCAGGAGTAGGCAGAAAGGCAAGTGTGTGGTACCTCACTCACTGGCAGTCTAGAAGACTGACCTTTTGCTTCTCAGAAACTTTGTTTCCAGACCGGTCTGGAATCCAAAGAAACTTCTGTGAGCACCTGCTATGAGGACCAGAAACTATCAGGTCTTTCAGGATGGCTCATACATTAGCTTAGATCCCAAGCAGATACTAATCCAAAGTCTCCCAACCTGTAGGGATGTGGCGCAAGGAACTCCACTTTCTCTCTTAGGTCATCTTCTCACTGTACCCTCTGTAAGCTAGGAAACGTGGACAGGCTGGGTTGTGTCCTCAATGTGATGCTTGTTGTAGGAAAGATCAGAGAACTAAGTCTGGTTTCAAACACGCCCTAGACTACAAGATGTCCCCTCACTATAGCCACTGCTCATGTCCATGCCTGGGACTGTCCTGCATGGGCTTTTGACTTCTATCTAGAAAGTAACATGTCTGGGGTTAGTACAACTTCGGCCTTCTAAATCAGCACTTGTGTAAACAGATATTTGATGTGATTGACTGTTACTTTGTTTTATCTCTATTTAAGATCATCACAAAAAAGACAGTCTCTACATTCACTTTCCATGGGTCATTAACACTCCTTGAAGAGTCAAGTTTAATCATTATTGTGCCTTTAGGTCCTATCAGCATGTTCCATATTTGGTGGGTTAATTAATTATTCTAGTGAACATAAGAATATAAATATAGGGCTTTACATTTAAATTTTAATAAATCTAATAACATCTGCTTAGCACTTCAATTTTAATTTGAAGTTTAATTTGGATGACAAATTGGTGTTTATAAAAAACACACACACACACACACACACACACACACACACACACACCTGACAGGCAGGTATTAGCTAGTGTCAGAAAAACTACTTTTGTCACTTACATGCTGGTGATCTCAAATAAGCCACAGTCTAGATCCTCACATTTCTTAACCATCTAAATGGTTAAAAATACATCCTTAGCTCAAATCTCAATTGTAATAATTGTAATACCTATATTGTATGATTAAATTCAGGATTACTTTAAACTTATAGTATAAGCCATATGAAAAACATATATAAATATCAGGTTAATAAAAAATGGTCATATAAAATACAAATACTAAATAAATATTATTAGTCATCATCAGAATAAATTCTAACTTGAAATTGTATTTTAAGAAGGATTAGATAGCACTGCATTTTCATTTTAGCCCTTATTGTTAAAGTTATATATAAGCATATCAATTTCCTAGCAATACAACCTACATAATAAAAAGCTAATATGCAAATTACCCCCTCAGGAGTTCGACCACTTGCTATGACATGCAGTGACCACCAGGGGGTGGTGCGGAACAAAGGAAGGCCCTGGCCAGCAGCTGGCAGCCAGGGTAAGGAAGGCCTCGATCGGCCCTGATCACTGGCCAGGCCTAGGGACCCTACCTGTGCACAAATTTGTGCACTAGGCCTCTAGTGTAGAATAAACTTAGAGAATACAGGTTTCAGGTGGAAGAAATGGATAATAATAGGAAGCAGGTAGGGATTTTCAGGACTAACACAGGAGGCCCTGGGTGTGTTGTGGAGGAACACTGTTGATTAAGCCTGAGAAGGACAGTACCCCAAGTGTAGGGCTCATGGTAACAGCTCAAAGAATTATTTCTTGATTGAATGTGACTAACACTGAATATAAAAGGCAAAGAGGGCCAAGTAAGAGATAGTATCAGACAGCATTGAGGAATAGGCTGCCTAAACAAATTGCACCTGCTTCACAAAGTCACAGGTGGTTGATGGGACCAGATCTTTGGATTACTAGATGTTATGGACGTCAAACAAAACTTATAAGGATAAAGACAAAATTAAGATCAGAGGTGAAGCTCAATTTGTGTATTAATGATATAATTGGATGTATATTGTTGGGAAAATACCTATTTTTGTTTGCAAGGAATTGCATGGTTACTGCTCTTGGATTTCTAATCAAATCCTGCCATCTAGTGGCAACACTACTCTTTAGCATTGCAAAAAATAGTGAACACTGGACACACCAGGTCTGACCTTTCACTCCATTCTCAGCCCTTCCCATCCCCACAAAAACCCACATAATTCATTTTAATTTTTCCTTAGGTCAAAGATTCATGTAGATTTTGTAGATATTTGTGACGTCTCATGTTCTATGCATGTGTATTTAACTGTCTGTCAGGCCTAAGATGTTTTATTCTACTTCTATAACATCTGGAAAAAATATTGAGACTGAAGACTGACACTTATCAGAAAGGGTAAATAAGGATTTCTACTATTTTTTAAACATTTTAATACCAAATATATTTTCAATTTAAAAATATTTAATTTGACTCATTTAAGATTTATATAATGTAATTTTCTACCTCACAATACATAATTGAAGATGGAAATAAATATATTACTTTTCTCATCTAATCATCACTTCAAAAAATCTTACCATTTAATATCCAGAAAAAAAAATGAGTCCTAAATTCTTCTGTGACTTTATCTAGAGTGAGGAGGAAAGGATGTGAGATTTTATGCAATAAAATTATATGAGTGCCCAATTTCACAAGGATGTGAGATTTTATGCAACTTTCAAAAGACCTTAAGTTGATGTAAGGGTACAGATTTCCTGGTGGTGGAACCAGCTCTTGAAAAAAGTTAGTGCCGGCCTCACCTGTGAGGGCTTCCAACCAGCAGGTAGCCTTGGGCAGGAGAGTTTTGCTAATTCTGTCATTAAACAACCTCTAGGCACATAGTAGAGTGTCATTGTTAACAGTATAATGATCCAGTCTTATTTTAAAAATAACATTTTTATTGTTATTAGAGAATTGACACAGGCAAGGTATCCCAAACGTTTGCATTAAATTATAAATACAATGTATCTAGTTGTAGAGAGTGGGGGAGTGGGGTGATTAACAAGATATAGCACTTTACAGAAAGCAACTTCTATTCCAAAAACTCAAAGAAACTGGTATGATCATATTTTAATAATTTGTATTAATAAGTAAAGAGGTCCATTAATATGAAGTACATTAAAAACACACACACATACATAAAGAAACTAGGGTAAGGTAGATGGAATGTTGGTGATGATAGCGGTAGTGCTATTTTCTCAAATTTTTTCCTAGTATTTTTTAGGAGTAAGAATACAGTGAAGTGCTTATGCAAATATCCAGTCTTATTATACACTTTAACAATATAGTTGGCCGCCGAAACCGGTTTGGCTCAGTGGATAGAGCGTCGGCCTGCGGACTGAAAGGTCCCAGGTTCGATTCCGGTCAAGGGCATGTACCTGGGTTGCGGGCATATCCCCAGTGAGGGATGTGCGGGAGGCAGCTGATCGATGTTTCTCTCTCATCAATGTTTCTAACTCTCTATCTCTCTCCCTTCCTCTCTGTGAAAAATCAATAAAATATATATAAAAAAATATATATATAGTTGGCCAATTCATACAGAGGAATCAGACCATTTTGCACTGATGCCTATGGAAAAACCAGTGTTGTAGCTGGATAGGCCCTTGTGGTTCTTATGATTGCAAGATGCCCAGCAGCAATAACCATCAGGAAACTGTGAACAGATACATATTTATTTCTTGCAAGACCTGGTTATTACTCAGCACACCTGGGGCCACACAGCGAGAATGCAGGGAGAGAGAGTGTGCTGTGTCCATGGGGCTGGAGTTCTGTGACAGGCCCTCTCACAGACACCAAGAGGTCCTGAGGGAGAGGGCTGTCCCCAACCTCCATTCTTGTCTTCTCATATAAATGAATTCAAATGAAAGACTTCAGACGATGGTGTTGTGATTAAGCCAATTTATTAAAAATTAAAGCATGCACATTTACTAAAGAAGCAAGGCAAGCAAACCTCTACATCTGGCTTATGACGCACAGATGGGCTTTCAGCTAATCTGAAGAAAGAATGGGATGGGGGTTTCTACCTTATCACCCTCCTGTCTATACGTTTTAAAAAAAATTCCTCTGCTAGATGTACTGGTACAGGTTATCTGAAGGTACCCCACTGTCTTTGTTATGGTTTTTCCACAACAAAGAGAAGCGCCTGGCAACTTTATCTTACAAACCCAAGACTGCTGGCTTCCCTGTTTCCCCCTCCTCCGTGCTGGTTTTTTTTTGTGTTTTTTTTTTTGTTTTGTTTTTTTTTTTTTGTTTTTTTTTTTTTGCTTAAAATATTACAAAGAGTGATACATACGTCTTCTTTTTTTTTTCCCCCTTGACCTTCCCCCGGCCTCCCCTGCCCCCAGTGTCTTGTGTCCATTGGTTATGCTTATATGCATGCATACAAGTCCTTCGGTTAATCTCTTACCTCCTCTCTCCCCCCCTCACCCTCCCCAGCCTTCCAGCTGTAGTTTGACAGTCTGTTCAAGGCTGCTCTGCCTCTGTATCTATTTTTGTTCATCAGTTTATAATGGTCTTTATTATCCATAAATAAGTGAGATCATGTGGTATTTATCTTTCATTGACTGGCTTATTTCACTTAGCATAATGCTCTCCAGTTCCATCCATGCTGCTGCAAATGGTAAGAATTCCTTCTTTTTTACAGCAGCGTAGTATTCCATTGTGTAGATGTACCACAGTTTTCTAATCCATTCATCTGCGGACGGGCACCTAGGCTGTTTGCACATCTTTGCTATGCTAAATTGTGCTGCTATGAACATAGGGGTGCATATATCCTTTCTGATTGGTGTTTCTGGTTTCTTGGGATATATTCATAGAAGTGGGATCACTGGGTCAAATGGGAGTTCCATTTTTAACTTTTTGGGGAAACTCCATACTGTCTTCCATAGTGGCTGCACCAGTCTGCATTCCCACCAGCCGTGCATGAGTGTTCCTATTTCTCCGCATCCTCGCCAGCATTTGTCGTTTGTTGATTTGTTGATGATAGCCATTCTGACAGGTGGGAGATGGTACCTCATTGTTGTTTTGATTTGCATCTCTCAAGTTATTAGTGACTTTGAGCATGTTTACATATATCTCTTGGCTTTCTGAATGCTCTCTTTTGAAAAGTGTCTATTTAGGTCCTTTGCACATTTTTTGATTGGATTGTTTATCTTCCCTTTGTTAAGTTGTATGAGTTCCCTATAAATGTTGGAGATTAAACCCTTATATTTTATTGATTTTTACAGAGAGGAAGGGAGAGAGATAGAGAGTTAGAAACATTGATGAGAGAGAAACATCGATCAGCTGCCTCCTGCTCACCTCGTACTGGGGATGTGCCCACAACCAAGGTACATGCCCTTGACTGGAATCAAACTTGAGACCTTTCAGTTCACAGGCTGACGCTCTATCCACTGAGCAAACTGGTTAGGGCCTTCCTGCTGTTTTAACAGCTTGTATCTGACTCGTTTAAATTAGGATACCTTTGTTACCGGAAACCCCAGGGGTAGGCTCGGGCTGCCTGTTCCAATGTCCAGTAACGAATTGGAGTTGAATTATATAAGGCATTTATTGAGAAGGCCAGCCAACCAAGAAGACAGGGAGCTTAGAAGCATCTAAAACCTGTCTTACGGCAAGGTGCAGGGGACAGGATTATATTGGGAATATAGACTAGGTGAGGTTGGGAACAGCATGCAATTGCATTCAGTCCTGGGGGTCAGCAGAATTCAACTATTGTTCTTGGTTGTCAGGCAATGGGATTATGTCTTGGCTCCTGGTGGGGTCGGCCTGATCATGCTTAACTGCACTGCTTGCTTGCTGGGTATATGGTACGTCGTCCGCAGCTGAATCACCTCCCCAATCACTTTGCTCAGGATCAGAGGGAGTATGCAGGTGCACCGGCCAGAGAAATGAAACTTAGAAACGAGAAAAACTTAACCCTCTGCTCCCATATAAGAAACTTAACCCTCTATTCCTATAAGTGTATGTATTTCAGATTTTCAAAATAACATGATTATCTTTCAGATTAATTCAGGTGCTCTATCTATCAGATTTTAAATCCCCTCTATCAAAACTGAAAATGGCTCTAGTGATATAATTATCTGATCCATTTAATGGTTAATTTCTTTGTATAAATTAACAGAGATTCCTATAAATATCTGTCTCTTTAAAACTTAAGTGGACTCATTCAGCTTCTCTGAGGCTGATCAACCTAATACATCTAAGATTGACCCAAGCATAGGAGTCGGGTTGTTTTCCTGAGCAGGATGCAAGGGGGATTTCTTGCCTGGGTCTTTGTCCAGATGGATTCAAAGAATGAAGCCAGGGAAAAATGTGGTAGGTGAAAAGGTGGAAATTTATTGGAAACAAGTACAGACTCCCAGATAAGGAGGGGGTTCCAAGGGGGTAACGCACTAAGCTCCTTTTTGCTAAGGCTTATAAATAAAGGCTGCAGCTCTTTGTTTCTTTTTTTTTAAAAAATACATTTTATTGATTTTTTACAGAGAGGAAGGGAGAGGGATAGAGATTCAGAAACATCGCTCAGCTGCCTCCTGCACACCCCCTACTGGGGATGTGCCTGCAACCATGGTACATGCCCTTGACCGAAATTGAACCTGGAACCCTTTAGTCCGCAGACTGACACTCTATCCACTGAGCCAAACAGGTTAGGGCGGTTCTTTGTTTCTTGATGCTGCCTTCCAATTGGTAGCCCAAAACCCACATGGTGCCTCCCTCTTTCTCTCCCCCTTCAGTAGTAGAATTCTTTTTTTTTTTTTTAAATTACAACCACTTTTATATATATATATATATAAAATTTTATATATATATATATAAAATTATATATATAATTGATTTTTTTACAGAGAGGAAGGGAGAGGGATAGTTAGAAACATCTATGAGAGAGAAACATTGATCAGCTGCCTCCTGCACACTCCCCACCAGGAATGTGCCTGCAACCAAGGTACATGCCCTTGACCGGAATCGAACCTGGGACCTTTGAGTCTGTAGGCTAATGCTCTATCCACTGACCCAACCGGTCAGGGCATGTAGTAGAATTCTTTATCTTCTGTGAAAATCTGTTTTCCTCTTTCGCCCATTTGTCAGCATTTCTCTATCCTCTGTGAAAGTTTGTTTCCTCTTTCTCCCCGTACCCTGTGGCTTTCCCCTATCTTCTGTGAATGGATGTCTTCCTCTCCCCTTATCCTGTGGCACCTTTTTTATTCTCTCTGTGAATGTATGCCTTTTGGCAGCTCCAAGCCCTCACGCATGCAGTCCTTCCCCATGGGCCCTCTTTGTTCCTAAATCTCCCTAAACCTGCCTATTTCATCCCTAAAGCTGCTTTCACATAGATCCAGGAAACTTATTTACAGAATGCACCTTATGAAATCAGTTGGTGGGCAGTCAGCAGTCTCTTTTATGGTGACATTTAGTGTTCACTGGGCATTATCCCTGTGGACAAAGAGGGGCCATATACTAACCTGACAAGTTCAGGGAAGGCAGGCATGGTTGGCCTTGAGATCTTAGAGACCTAAAGGAACCACAAAGGATGGTCTGAAATGAAAACTTTTTAACTAAAAGCAGTTTATGGCAGGTAGTCATGTCCTAGGCTAGACCCTTCCCTCTTAAAGCCTATCTTTACCTTAACTGAGCCTGTCTATTGTCATTTGCATCTACCAAAACATACCTCTGGGAATGTCAGGGTAACTCCCCCTTTTCCAGACCCCTCAGGGCACAGTGATGCAGCAGGGTGGAGACCATAAATCCTCCCATTGTTATGGTCATGATATTACTTATTGACTGTTAACTATCCTATAACCCCCTATGTAAAAGAGGTATGTGTCTATCATTTTATTTTCCACTCAATTCCCATGTTTCTCTGCTTTGCTTTCTCCCACCTCCCTAATCTATCACCAGTGGATTTCATGTAACCCTCTTGCATCTTCTCTTTCGATTTTAATGTTTAAAATAAGGTGCAAAACTCCCATTCTCTAGAACATTATCTCAACCCCTTGAGATTTTGCTTCCCGGCAATTGTCGACAGTTTGGCTCAAACTCACAAAATTCTCTGTAGGTTTAAATGTTTCTTATGTTGACATCCTCATCATCCCTCCCATCCAAAAATTACTGTTGTTTTTTTGTTAATTACTAAGTGTCTATATTTGGTATTTTTTTTTCACTCTATATAGTTTAGAGAAAAAATAGATAAGTGCATTGTGAAACCAATGGTCCTGACTTAATGTATTATTCTGATGTAATATGTAGCCCCAGTATTCCCTTCAGTTTTTTTCACAGTGTGTCCCATAAGCCTGGGTCCTTTTCCTTATTGGCTTCTAGAGGCAGTAAGAAACGATGACCAGGTCCTGACTAGTGGTCAGGTATGGGTTTTGTTAAGCTAAAGAAAACATCATGCCCTACATGTGTTTCAGCTTCTGAGCCCGGAAGCAGAAAGATCCCCTGGCCACATCCCCATGAAACCAGACTGTGGGACAGGGAAGCTGACCTCCAGACCTGAAATCATGATTTGCTGTCTTTACCTCACTCTTGACCAATCAGTTTCACCCACGACTCCAAATCTCATCCTCATGCTGATTTATGATTCTGCTCTATGAAGCCTCTCATATATAAATCATCAGCGAGCTGGTATTTTGGAGCTTAAGCCCATTCTCCTGATTGGCACCAATCCTAATACGTTAATTATTTTCTCCACTGCAAACTCCTGCTTGTAAGTTTCTTTTGGTCAGTGTGTGCAAGCAGACAAACTCTTGTTCAGTTCTGACTAAGGGAAATTCTAAGAAGTTTAAAGAATTAGAACAAAGTGATGAATCTAAATACTAAATAAAAGAAGACCCAAAAGAAGTAATCAATGAACTTATAAGAAATGCAATTTCTCCTCCTCCTCCTCTTTCTTATTCAATTGCCCGGAAGAATATGCTAAATGTATAAGGGCGACTTTGTTGTAAAGAGTTGATTTTGTGTTTGTTTTTGTAAGAAGAGCACTGGTAGAGGGGGAGGTGTTATTGGAAAATTGTTGTACAAGGTCAGAGGTCAGTGAAAACCTTTCAATGTGAATTTTTTTTTTTTTTTTTTTGGTAAGTGTTAGGTTAGGTGGCTCAGGAGGCGGTGTAAGAAATAAAGAGTTGAGTGAATCAGAAAAGAAAGAAAAGGAAAGGCTTTATTCTGTGTTCCCAGGCAGCCCATGAACCCCAAAGACAGGGCAGTGGATCCACGCCAACAGGGAAGGGGGCAATTTTTTTATACTGCGGTTGAGTGAGGGGTGGGGACATGAGCTGAGGTGTTCAGCTGAGGAAGTTACCGCTGCAGGGGGTGAGCAGGGGTGTTCAGGAAGGAGTCAGTATCTGTGTGGGGGTCGTGTTGATTCAGGGAGAAGCCAGTATCTGTGTCTGGCACGCTAATCTGTTAGAAATGCCAGGGAGAGTCCATTATCTCATTATATGTCTGCATGTATCTGATCCTGGGCTCTCTCCCACCTAACATCCTGGCCTTTTGGTGATAGGGGACACTGACTTGTTCTGACTGCTTCCAGCTGGCCAGGGGTGTCAAGGGGGCGGTTTTAAAGGCCAGGGTTAGGCAGAGGCAGATCAGAGGGCAGCCAAGTGTAGGGATGGAGCAGGAGCTGATTCACAGTCACCCGTGACATCTCCAAGATCCGGGAGCGGATGAACTTGAGAAGGCAGGGGGCTAGGAGAAAAAAGACACAGATGAGAATCAGGGGCCCTATCATGGGTAGACCCAGGTAGCTAAGGGGCTTTGGAACCAGCCGAAAGGAGAGTTGTCCTGGAAGTGTCCTGCATGTAGTTCTTCACTCAGCTTAGTCAGGGTCTGTACGTTTTGCTCCACTACCCCAGACTCATTGATGTAGTAGCAGCATTCTTCCTGAAGGAATGTGCAGGTTCCTCCTCTTTCTGCAGTCAGAAGGTCTAAGGCACGCCCGTTCTGTAGGGCTACTTGGGCTATTGATGTCCTTGCCGCTGTAGGGAGGCTAAAAGAGGCGGTAGTAGACTCCAGGGCTAACTTGAGCTTGTCATTAAAATACTGAGCAGTGACCAGACTGTTCCCGAGGGCCCCCCGGTGAGGCCTACTGAGGCAGTGATACTCACCCCTAACATGACAGGGAGGAAGGCAGCCCAGCGGGCTTGGGAGCAGGATGGAGGGAGCAGCCAGGCAAGCTCTGAATCTCCATACAAGGTTAGTTGGAGAACTACTGTGAGCACGAAGCAAGGCCCGGGGTCAGAGGAGTTCATGCAGTTGCTTAAGGTGCCATTGCACCAAAAGAAGGTACCTGGGCTGGCCTTGGTGAGACTGGCTGTAGTGTGGTATGACACAGTCTCTCCAGTGGCAACCCCCATAGATGTTGACATCTTGATTACACCTGTCTGGATCCCGTTGGTTGTAAGCAAAACAGGCATAGGGTTGGCCACGATTGTACACTGACCGGATGTCGACAGTCATTCGGATCTTTGTCTGGCATCCGAACAGAGGGCAGTCTTGAGATCCTACCTGCCGGGTGACTTGTTTGCCATCTGGTAGTAGGTTTCATGGACCTTGCACCTCCACACATTAGCGGGTGGGGGTGGGTGTAGGTTGCTCAGGGCCGAGAGGAGGAGGAGGAGGATGGGGAGGGCGGTTAAGGCGGACCTTAGTAGGGCCCAACACCTCACATTTATAGAAGTCATGCTGCTCCGGGGTCCTCTTGAGCCTGGAGAAGTGGTGCCATGACGGGTCACCGAGCTGGGGTCGCCAAGCAGCTTGGCCGCGGCGGGAGGTGTGAGGATTGTCGTCCAGCGACTTAAGTTTCCAGCCACCGCTGGGTGGGCAGAAGAGGGAAGGTGGATCAGTAGGTCAGTGGAAGGCGTGGCTGGAGGAGGGTCCGGCAGGGAGGGATGAAGGGAGGGTGTGGACAGACAGGGGCATGAGGCCGGTGGGAGAACGAGTGGCTTTTGCTGGGGGAGTTCCAGGGGGAATTCGTGGTGGTCTCCGGTGGAGAGGGGTGGGAGGACATGGGGACGATGGTGGTGCCATCGCCGCCCCCTCCCCCCACAGGACATGAACCCACCCCCCCACACACACCACACACACCTCCAGCTCAGCGGTGTGCAACAGGGTGTGGCAGCGCGGGGACAGCCCAGAGGGAGGAGGGAGGACGGGGCGAAGAGAGACAGCAGAAGGAACTTTGTGGGGAGGGTCGGGGACGCAGACTGGGTGGAGAGAGAGAGTGAGAGAGACTTGGGAACATTTTCCAGTTCGCTGGCAGAAATTACTGAGATTGGTACGGACGGTAAAGTCAAGGTCTCATTTTTATACTGAGGCCATGCTACATTACAGAAATAGGACACAGGTCCGGGGCAGGCATGGTGTTTAGCCAGATGGGCGAGCAGACACCCTAGAGGTGTGCTCGGATCAATTTTGGAATTTGGATGCCCTGTGCTCGATGCCCGTGGCTTGTAGCGGGGTGAAAGGCTGGCGTCCCAGTGGTTTAACCCACACTACGGACGGACGGTTGGAGGTTGGACCAGGGGATGTAGGGATGTCTCCACTACTTCCCGAGGTCCGGAGGAGCCTTCCTGGAAGGGTCCAGAGAGGCAATCTCTGACGTGGCCACGTTTTAGGGACAGAGACGCTGGCCAGCGGGCGGCCACATGGGACTGGCACGGGGGCAGGACGGGACTCACCCGCTGATGCTGCCAAACTGGGAAAAGTTGCTTGAGCTGAAGGCATGAGGTCCTGATGGGTCCTGGGCCACAAGGAGGGAGAGGAGGGCACCCTGAGCCGTGGAGGGACAGCCAAATGGAGTGCTCACGCCACCCGGTTTCGGCACCAAATGTTAGGTTAGGTGGCTCAGGAGGTGGTGTAAGAAATAAAGAGTCGAGTGAATCAGAAAAGAAAGAAAAGGAAAGGCTTTATTTTACATCTCCGGGCAACCCACAAACCCCAAAGACAGGGCAGTGGATCTGCACCAACAGGGAGGGGGGCGATTTTTTTATACTGTGGTTGGGTGAGGGGCAGGAACATGAGCTGAGGAAGTTTCCACTGCAGGGGGTGAGCAGGGGTGTTCAGGAAGGAGTCAGTATCTGTGTGGGGGTCGTGTTGATTCAGGGAGAAGCCAGTATCTGTGTCTGGCACGCTGATCTGTTAGAAATGCCAGAGGGAGTCCATTATCTCATTATATGTCTGCATGTATCTGATCCTGGGCTCTCTCCCACCTAACAGTAGGAACTATCTTTATTATCTCCATTTTACAGATGAAAGAACTGAGGTTCAGAGAGATGAAGTAACTCATCCAAAGTCATTCCAGAGGCTTGTCCAAGGGAGTCCCAGTTCAGGGCTCTTTCCTCTGCTATGCTGCCTCCTAAAGGTAAGGTGCTACTTTTTAGTAAGACTATCCTCAAGTAATAATAAAAGAAGCTACTACTTATTGAACAGTTGGTATGTTCTAAGCGCTTTAACATGTCTTTTTTCCACAGCAATCCTATGAGGTAAGTGCTATTATTATTATCCTATCTTAAAGATGAGAATATTAAGGCACAGAGAGGTTGAGAAACATGCTTAAAGTAACACAGCAAGTAGTAGAGCCAGTTTTCAAACCCAGGTTGTCTGGCCCCAGAGCCCGAATGGCTATCCACACTGCAGGTTGACAGGACTGAGTAGTGTGCAGGCCCCAGGCTCAGCACTTTCTGTTGGTTTTCTTTTCAGATCAATCTCATGAGGTAGGTGATATCAATGTGAATCTTAATGTTCCTAAGTACTTCATAAAGCCTGGCAAAGTGGCATCTAGTGAATCATTCAATTTTGGAATTTAACAACACTGTGATGACAAGAAAAAAAATTCCGAAATGTTCTAAATTAAAAGTGCAGCCATCAAAGAGTGAGGGGAAGAACGGACAGCTTGTTAATAACTATGGACCAGCTATGACAAGACTGCTGACATTCCTGTATATCTGTTGAATTTTGGATTAATGTCCAGGTGGGTATTTCTGAGATTATTCAAAAGAGAGAATAGCCAGGCAACCGTATAACCCAGGTGCCTCTGTCACCTGGCTGTAGGCCCCCTAAGGCTGTTGAAACCTTGTGTATTATTTTTTCATGTTAGTTACAGGAAAAACACAAAAGGATGAGGGCTAGAATAGCAAAAATTGACCAGAGTTGGCCTAAACCAACATGGCACTGAACCTGACCTCCAGGAGACCCCAAATCTTATTATACCCTGATTATAACACTTAGCATGCTAACTGACATACCACCTGCATCCTCACAGATCTGACTCCATCCATATAAGGGAAGGAAAGGGGTGGTGTCCCCTGAATTTTCCGGGGAGCTGTCTCCTATACTCTCTTCCCTGAATACCGAAAGGGCTCCCTAAGACCAAGAGACAACCCTCTTTCACAAGTGAGATGGAAAGTTATAAAAGGACATTGTGATCTTTCTGTTGTTTCCACTGATCCTGTTGCTGCCGACTTGCTATTGAAACTGGTCCCACTAGTCTTATAGTCATGACTGACTTTGCTCTCAGGTTGCCCTTGCTGATCCAGGTTGCTGCGTTTTCCTGTTAATTTGCACTTGGATTTGAAAGTTACATTTTTTGTTTGTTTGTTTGTTTGTTTAGATACATGTGCTTGCATGCTCAGCCACCATTCCAATTCTGAGCACCCTGTACTGGCAGCGGGGCCTCCTGGATTTAGTCACCGCAGCCTTCCCCTCACACTGGAAAACTTATGTGGCCCTTGCACTGTAGCCCAGACCTTTGCAGGAGTTACCCTTTGAGCATCTTTGTTGTTTTTGTTTGTCTGTCCTGTTTTGTTTTCTGATAGCAGGTGTTAGTGGGAACCATTCTAAGTGTTAGGTTCAAAGAATGCTGCAGGGAAAGCTGGACTTTCCTTTCTCCTTTGTTACCAGACGTGCCCCCCAGACCGCTTTAGACGGAGCATCTTTGCGCACCTCAGCCTGTGGGCATCTGTGCGCAGGCTCAGCGAGGGCAGCAGTTGGGCAGCGGCGCTTGGTGACTCCGATTCTGGACCCAGAGGTTCTAAACCGTTGAACGGTCCTTCTGAACTGTTGTGGCCCAGGCGGCTGCAGAAAGCGGAGGGGCCTAAGCTCTGCCATGAAGAAGGTGCTCACCTTTGACAGGAGGCCCGAGGTGGTGTCTTCCGGCTCCTCCACCGACAATGGGAGGAGCAGCGCGGGAGACCGGGGGCCTGGGCACCGCATCCACAGCAGAGACCTGGGCAAGATCCACAAGGCCGCCAGTGTGGGCGACGCAGAAAAAGTGAAGGACATTCTGTTCCTCCAGATACATGACGTGGATGACAGAGACAAGATGAGCAGGTAATTGGGCCCGCGAGGCCTGTGGCCCTGGTCAGCCCCGAGGAGGCACGCCCCTGGGAGGAGCGCTCACCTGCCTGCTCAGCGGGGTGCGCAGCCCTCCTGTCCACCAGGCGCTGGGCTATTGTCTGCTGGCCTGTGGTGAAGACCTTAGGTTGGTCCTAAGCCCTCAGGCCAACTTTAAGAGCAGCAAAAAAACAAAAACAAAAAACACACACAAAACAAAACAAACACACACACTTTAGGGCCCACTCCTAATTCCCCCAATAGAGCACTCTATCAACAATTGTAAAGCAATGTAACTAAATATCAAAATAGAAACAAAATTAAGTATATCTACAGCATTCTATTTCTGATGTTCACTTTTTATACCATAATGTTATATACCGTAGAAAAGTGCATAATGAGAGAAATAATTCCCACCACAGGTCAACTTCTGGGCTAAAAGTTCTTTGGATAAAATCCAATAACCATTGTACGCCTATATTCTTTATGGAGGGAACTCAGAAGCAACTTTGAAGTGGGCAGGTGGCTGTGGTCCTGATTAAGAAGTTTCACTTTCTCAAAACGTGTGCTCTTTCCATGTTTATCAATTTCACAACCCAATTAAATATGGTTTTAAAATTTTTGAGTTACACATGTTATTTTTATTGTTGTGATGACATTAAGAACATTTTTGTATAGTAGACATCAACATGTGCTATAATTTCCCACAAATTGTTAACTAATAACTGGAGACAGTAAGTGATTGGAACAGAATCAAAAATGACCAAACACCCAAATATATGTAAGATTTTAGAACTTGACACTGCTGATATGTTTGTAGGAAAAGTTGAATTGTATACAAATGGTAGAGAAACACCTATTAAGTATTTGGAGAAAACTAACTAGATTTCTATCTCTCCCCAAAAGTTCCAGATTGAAAGTTTTGAATATACAAAATGAGAAAAGTGCCATAAGAACACACAAAGGCCTATTTACACTTTTTTTTTTTACGTTGACAAAGACTTCAAAAGCAAGGTTTCTGGAAGTTGATTGAGCAATATAAAAAAACCCTCTGTCAGAAAATAATACTAAGAAAATGTACCTGTAAAATATATATGTATGAAAAAATATGACTTCTTTTACAGAAAAGTCTTTGAAATCAATAAGAAAAAACTCTAATTTGAAAGTGGAAAGAGTACCTTTTGCATATCTACAGGTGACCAGTGGACAAAGGAAAAAATATTTAGTGTCCCTGGTAAGAAAAGGAATTTAAATTAAAAAAGGAGTGAAATAATGTTTTCCATACACAAAGTTTGTGAAGATGACCAACAATGGTCCATATATGGCTGCTTAAAGTTTAAGTTGCTTTTTACTTGGGAAATAGGCAGTTCGGGGCTAAATAAATATATCCCCTATACCCAACAATTCCATTTATACTAAAATGTGTTTATAAAATAATTAGATAAATTATACACACTTTGTTTTTCTCAGCACTGCTTAAAGTAGCAATGAATTAAGAAGAAAACATCAGTTTCACTATACATACACACTATGTATATTATACTATGGTCTTATATTAGCTAAACATATGTGTAAAATGTGATGTTTATTTCTGAGCATTTGTATTATAAGTGAAATTTTCTTAAAACAAAAAACAAAGACTGATTTCTGCCCTGGCCCATGTGGCTCAGTTGAATGGAACATTGTCCCATGCACCAAAGGGTCATGGGTTTGATTCCTGGTCAGGGCACATACCCAGATTTCAAGTTCAATACTCAGTTGGGGCACGATTGATTATTCTCTCTCACTTCAATGTTCTCTCTCACATCAATGTTCCTCTCTCTCTCTCTCTCTCTCTCTCTCTCTCTCTCTCTCTCTCTCTCCTTCTCTCCCTCTAAAACCAATAAAAACATCCTCAGGTGAGGATAACAAAGTAATAATAAGGTTCTAATGCAGTGCAAGCAAAAAAAAAAATCTGATTTCTACAATGAACATGGATAGGAATTCTAGAAAATGTAATATTATGAGTGAAATAATGCTGGGGAAGAGTGTTAATATGAACCTTGCACAGATAAAAATAATTTCTCACTTTCTGTTTTTGAGGGTTGGTATCTTCTGACAACTTTTAGCTTCTTCAGAAATAAAGGGAATCTTTTTATCTGTGCCTATAAAGTGTATGTATAAATCTAATCACATACATATGATTTTTACTTTATATAGCTCTCTTACATAGAATATTTAAACTACTAGAGGCCTGATGCATGAAATTTGTGCAAGAGTAGACCTTCCTTCCCCCAGCTGCTGGCACCGGCTTCCCTCTGACACCTGGAACCCGGACAGCCCTGGCTTGATCTGGAAGGTCGTCAGGAAGGACGTCCAGAAGGATGTCTGGTCCAATTAGCATATTATGCTTTTATTATTATAGATTATAGATTAATCATTGTAGTTGTGTACTTGTGAAAATAAAAAATAGAAAATATAAGTGATTATTACTATTGCAGAAGTATCACATTGCTTTATAAAAATTTTCTTTAAAAAATA
This sequence comes from Myotis myotis, assembly GCF_014108235.1. Taxonomy (NCBI): domain Eukaryota; kingdom Metazoa; phylum Chordata; class Mammalia; order Chiroptera; family Vespertilionidae; genus Myotis; species Myotis myotis. The sequence goes on along the minus strand of NW_023416313.1, from coordinate 89,726,868 downwards.
CTGAACTTTCCCACTATGTTTATCCATTCTTTCAATCCATTTGTACATGAAATATAACCTGAATACCTATTATGTAGCAGACATATTCTACTCAGGATCCTTTCAATCTGTCTTTAAGGCCTCTTTCATCCTTAAAATCTTCATGTTGTGCCCTGACCAGTTTGGCTCAGTGCATAGAGCATCGGCCTTTGGACTGAAGGGTCCCGGGTTTGATTCCAGTGAAGGGCATGTACCTTGGTTGCAGGCACATCCCCAATAGTGGGTGTGCAGGAGGCAGCTGATCGATGTTTCTTTCTCATCGATGTTTCTCACTATAGTAACAGAGCTATGGTGGTCAGGCATATGCTTTTCTAACAGAGAAGCCTGCTCTTATATATGGTTATGGAGAAGTGGGGTTTAAAGACTAGTAGACTTTCAGAGGATTAAGTGGGTTGACATCATCTGAAGCAGCATGATTAATTAGGTGAGATGGGTTTTGATTGGCTGGCACTCTAAGGCATGTTCATTCAAATAAGATTGTCTCTGATTGGCTTTCTTTCAGAAGGAAGCAGCTGACATTGCTTGATTGGCAATTGAGGTTCATGATCACTGATTGAACACATTTAAAATTGCTTCTGTTAGCTTCTTGTTCCCATAGTTACTTGTTGATCTTATTCTAAATTTGAGAAGATTTTAAGCAAATATTTTCTGTTTAAAAGTTGCCTTCAATCAACTATGTTCAAAATGAAAACTGTTTTATATTCTATAATTAGAGACTTATTTTTGACGATTGGGTCAAGAGGAATTGTTTAATAATTGCTTTCAGGAAAATTCCTCTTTTCTTTAGATATAGTGTTAACCAGAAGAGTTTTTTGCATAACTGTATTTTTAAAAATAATTGTTAGTATTGTTTTTGTTTTTGGTACTCTTAGAGGCTCAGGCTCAACTCTAAAATAATAATCTCTCAGGGGAAATTTAAGTTTTTCATACACTTTTGAAAGTATATAATAATGATATTCTTATGAATGCATTTACTCTCTCTCTCTCTCTCTCTCTCTCTCTCTCTCTCTCTCTACTTTTCTGTTAGTAAATCTAGCTTTTAATATTAAGACTAGAGGCCCAGTGCACAAAAATTTGTGCACTCGGTGGGGGGGTGTCCCTCAGCCTAGCCTGTGCCTTCTCACAGTCTGGGACCCCTCAGGGGATGTCCACCTGCTGGCTTAGGCCTGCTCCCAAGGGGATCGGGCCTAAGCTGGCAGTCAGACATCCCTCTGGCAGCCCAGGAGCCCTTGGGAGATGTCCACTTGCCAGCAGGGAGCAGGCCTAAGCTGCAGTCGGACATCCTTAGCGCTGCTGAGGAGGCTGGAGAGGCTCCCATCACCACCACTGTGCTGGCGGCCATCAGCCTGGCTTGTGGCTGAGCAGAGCTCCCTGTGTGGGAGTGCACTGACCACCAGGGGGCAGCTCCTGTATTGAGCGTCTGCCCCCTGGTGGTCAGTGTGTGTCATAGTGATCAGTCATTCCCAGTCGTTCTGCTGTTAGGGTTAATTTGCATATTACCCTTTTATTATATAGGATAGAGGCCTGGTGCATGGGTGGGGGCCAGCTGGTTTGCCCTGAAGGGTGTCCCAGATCAGAGTGGGGGTCCCGCTGGGGTGCCTGGCCAGCCTGGGTAAGGGGCTGATGGCTGTTTGCAGACTGGTCACACCCCCTTCAGGGTGGGGGTCCCCACTGGAGTGCCTGGCCAGCCTGGGTGAAGTGTTGAGGGCTGTTTTCAGGCTGGACACACTCCCTTCAGGGTGGGGGTGCCTCGTCAGCCTGGGTGAGGGCCTGAAGGCCATTTTCAGGCTGCCCACAGCCCCTTCAGGGTGGGGGAGTCTCGTGGGGGTGCCTGGACAGCCTGGGTGAGGGGCTGATGGCCATTTTCAGGCTGGCCACGCCCCCAGCGACCCAATCTCCCAGCCTCTCCTTTTTTTTCTGGGATTTATTTATCTTCTATAATTGAAACTTTGTAGTCTTGAGCGGAGCCCAGGTCTGGCCAGGCCAGGCGGGAAGCTTGGCCTCCTCCATCGCTGGGATAACCAAGCCTTCTGCTCGCTCCAGCTCCGTGGCCGCAGCCATCTTGGTTGGGTTAATTTGCATACTCGCTCCTGATTGGATAGTGGGCATGGCTGGTGGGCATGGCTTGAGCGTAGAGGAGGGATGGTTAATTCCCATGTTTCTCTTTTATTATATAGGATTAAATTTTACAAACGTCATCAAACAATTTTATTCTCAAAGAAAATCATAACTAATTGGGTTAGTGCCATTTTTGAGCTAGGTTTATTTGTTTAAATTTCTCAATATTTTCCAACTTTACTAAGATATAGTTGACGTATAACATTGTATATGTTGAAAGTCTACTGTGTGCTCATTTGATACACTTTTATGCTGTTAAATGATTACCACAGGAACATTTATTTACATTTCCAGCACCTCACATAATTACTAACATTTCTTTTTTATGGTGAGAACATTTAGATCTACTCTCATAACAACTTTTAAATATGTAATACAGTATTGTTAACTATAATCACCAAGTCTACTTCAAGTGAATGATAGCAGTTTAAGTGAAATAGATCAGGATGGAAGACGGTGAAATCTTTGTTTTTTACCTCTAGGTCAGTGATGGCGAACCTTTTGAGCTCGGCGTGTCAGCATTTTGAAAAACCCTAACTTAACTCTGGTGCCGTGTCACATATAGAAATTTTATGATATTTGCAACCATAGTAAAACAAAGACTTATATTTTTGATATTTATTTTATATATTTAAATGCCATTTAACAAAGAAAAGTCAACCAACCAAAAAAATGAGTTCGCGTGTCATGCGTGTCAGAGGTTCGCCATCACTGCTCTAGGTAATGGAATATTAGCAGTGGTTATTTTTACTGGAAATAAAATAGCATAATGTAGTGTACAGGCCAAGGTAACATAATTCTCAACTATATTGAATAATGTTGAAAGGTTAATATGAGGACAAGTGACTGACAAAGAGCATTTTTAATAAATATAGAGCTTCCATGGAAGCCAGACTATAGCAAAGAAATGTAAATAGCTCCTTAGAGAATTTTTACTGGGAAAGGCAATAGAAAAATGGATGATGATGGAAAACAAATGTGGAGTTCAAAGGAGTTTTTTTTTCTTTTCTTAGTTTAAGATGGGAACTTTACAGTATGTCTGTGTATTGCTGGAAAAGATCCAGTAGAGGATGATATATTTATTGAATTTAAGATTATTTGCATTTTCAAGTATTAGAAAGCTATTGATTATATTACACTATATTTTAAGGATTAAAGTAAATTATCATATACTGGATATGCAGATAATTACTTAAAAATTATACTATCCTAAACAGATTTTAAAAATTATATAATCATAAATATGCAAATATGGAGACCATACTGAATAGAATTTAATCATTCCTTAATAATTCTAGGTATTACAGTGCTTTTGACAGTATTGTCATGAATTGCTATGATTTTGTCAGGTACCGTAAAGTATTAGGTTATATTAACTTAATAGTTTTATAGATTCTAGGGAAAAGGGGAAGATTTTTATTTTTGTGCAATAGAAAAATGAACTGATAACAATCTCTCACAGATTTTTACTTTTAGATTATAAATTTCTAAAGTATAAAAATCATGCCTTCCTTTTCAAAGGTGTCATTGACACATACTGTATGCTCAATAAATATATGTCCTATGCATAAATAGTCAAATAGATGAATGAATGCCTATTGATAATTTGTTTAGAAAAAGAAAATCTTTATTGAAAGAATATTTCTAATATTGCCTAGGTATAAATTTTTTATTTTTTTAAATATGTGTAATTTTCAGAAAATATTATTTATAACTAGTAATGGAATAATACTAATATAAATTTATTTGCTATCATAATATTTAAAAATATTTAAAATAAATATTACCTTTAAGGCATATTGTGAAACACATGTTTTGAAGCATTATTTCCTGGGTTTAGATTCTGGACAGCTGTATGGGCTTAGGCAAGTTATTTAGCCTTTTTTGTGGCTCATTTTTTGCTTTGTAAAATACTGAAAATAGTGCCTACCTCCCAGAATTTGTATGAGGATTTAAAGGCCCTTAATATCTGTAAAGTGCTTATAATAATACACAATACTTGCATGGTAAGTCCTCAGAAAATGATGATCATGGCTATTTATAAAGGGTTTTCTTTATTTTAGGACTTAAGTCATATTTTCCAAACAGTTCTTAGTGCTGGTAAAAGTTTATTTGCATTGAAAAATACAAAACAAACAAACAAAAACCTGGTGCATTAATTTTTCCTAACAAATAATGCAAATGATAAACATACTTTTCCTTTTCCTTTGTCAGCTTGATCTAAATTTAAAACTTAATATTATTAGTAATTTATCTTATTTGTCCCATAATATTACTTATTGTTTAATTTTCCTTGTTCAAAATTAATTATAAATGCAGAGATTTTATCTAAGAAATAATAGCTTTGATATTCTTTGTATTTTAAATATTTAATGTTTGCCTGAAAAGAATTGTTTGATTTTTTTTTTAGATCTTCAAAGAAAATATCTCACAAAGAGTGCAAGGTATTGTAAAAAATATATCACCAAAAATATTATTTGTAGTAAAAAATACATTAGAAAAGATATAGTGAAAAAAATAGGAATCTTCTTTTGTTGTAGAGACATTTTAATTGAAAAAGTAATTTGGAAAACAGTAGTTATTTGTAAAAGTACTGTTTTGATAAAAATAAACTCTTGTAAGAATAGCTATGATTTTGCTTTTATAAAAAGGTGGATATTGATCACCTCTGAATACTTAGTGTATATTATAAATATTTGTGGACCATTTTGAAAAACAGTATTCTTTACTTTTAGGTCAAAGAGAAAATGAACTCCATGGATGACCTTGACTGCTTAACTCAGTCAACTGAAGCAATTTCAGAGCATTGCTTGTCACCTCACTCCAATTATGAGAATTTCATGTTGCTAATTAAACAACTTTGCAAGGATTGTAAAGGTAGCACCATTATCTACATTAATAAAAGAGAAAGATGTAAATTGACTATACCCTCACAACAACCATCAGCCAATCAGGAGTGTGTATGCAAATTAACCCAACAAAGATGGCGGGTTAATTTGCATACACAGGCTCCCAGTGGCTGGGGCGGGGCACAGGTGTTCTGCACCACCCCAGCCACTTCGGACCTCTGGGCACCATGGGAAGGTGGAAAGGTGGTTCTGGCCGGAGCAAAGGCCGTGCCAGCAGCCAGGGGAAGGAAGGCCCATTCTTGCATGAATCTTTGTGCATCAGGCCTCTAGTAAAAATATAAAGCTTTTTTTTTTATAAACTGTGGTAATATATGGCATTTTGTCTAGTTCTGCACTACAGAGAATGTATTCTTGAGCTATTTATCTGGGAAATATTCTTCATCCTATATAATAAAGAGCTAATATGCAAATGGTAGTTATGCCCTCACACCATCATGCTATAATGGCTCAGACACTCAACACTGGGGAGAGAGGAATGGGGACCAGCCAGGCACAAATGAGCTCATGCGAGAGGAATGGGGACCAGCCAGGCTACAGCCCGGGAGAGGGATAAACTGCCTGCCCCACGGTTCTGGGAGCCAGCGGCTATGCCTGCACCTGCGTCCTGGGAGAAAAACAAGCTTCCTGCCCCGCAGTTCCGAGTGCCTGTGGCTGTGGCCTCAGAGAAACTGCCCACCCATGGTCTCCTGTGGCTGCAGCCGGCCTGGGCGAAACCAATCTGGGTCCTGGGTGCCTTCGGCCAGCCAGATGGAGGAAAGCCTAGGTCCTGGGTGCCTGCAACTAGCTGGAGGAGGAAATCCTGGGTCCCAGGTGTGGGGCAAGGCAGAGGTGGTTAGGGGCGATCAGGCCGGTAGGGGAGCAGTTAGGGGCAATCAGGCAGGCAGGCAAACAAGCGGTTAGGAGCCAGCCGGCCCGGATTGTAAGAGGCAGTTGAACATCCCCTGAGGGGTCCCGGATTGGAGAGAGTGCAGTCCAGGCTGACAGACCCCCCTCCATGCACGAATTTCATGCACCAGGCCTCTAGTATTAAAATAAAATGAGAGCGATTGTATGCACTCAGTCAAAGAACTATGGTGATTTCTACCGTATTTTTCTCAGTCAGAATAGCAACATCTAGTGTGTTTCTTGATCCTGCTTCTCTCTGATACCTTCACCCAAAACATTGAAGAGTTCCCTCCTAGAATACTGGAAAGACTCAGAACTGTTTTTTATTTTAAAAATTTGGATCTCATCATGTTTAAAACTCAGCCATTACTTCTCTTTACTCCATGGGTATTGGAGAGAATGGTGGTGTTCACGTCTACTATATGCTGGGTGATTTTCTGGCTACTTGTTCTGTTACTTACTGATTGAAATCTCAGACCTTCATTGTGAATTTGCCTATTTCTCTTTGAAGTTCTATCAATTATTGCTTCATGTATTTTGAAGCTGCTATTAGATTGCATGATCATTTAGGATTGCTTTGCTGCTTATTAATTTAAAATTATGCAGTGACCTTGCTAATTGCTGATACTATTTTTTACTCTGAAATCTTCTTTATTTGGTATTAATACAGCCACTGTAGCTCAGCTTTCTTTTGTCAGGTGTTAGTGTTTGTATATCTTATTTCTATGCTTTAAAAAAATTGTCTTTACTTAAAAAAAAAAAAATTTAAATGATTTCAGAGAGGAAGGGAGAGGGAGAGATGGAAACATCAATGATGAGAGAGAATTATTGACCAGCTGCCTCCTGCACACCCCACACTGAGGATCGAACCCACAACCCAGGCATATGCCCTGGACCAGAATCAAACCTGGGACCTCTCAGTCCGCAGGCAGATGCTCTGCCCACCAAGCCAAACCAGCCAGGGCTGTCTTTACTTTTTAAAAATAGGTTTTTTATTTCAGAGAGGAAAGAGGAGGGAGAGAGAGAGAGAAACATCAATGATGAGAATCATTGATTGGCTGCCTCCTGCATGCCCCCTACTTGGGTTAGATCCTGCAACCTGGGCATATGCCCTGACCAGTAATCAAACTGTGACCTCCTTTTAAAGTTCATTCCTAATAGGTGGCATATAGTTATATGTTGCTTTTTTATCAAGTTGGACAAATTGTCCTTTACTTGAGGTTTTTATACCATTTTCATTTGATGTGATCATTATTAGTTGTTTCGAATCTGTCATCATGCTGTTAGATTTCTCTTTGTCCCATCTACTTTGTTCCCTTCTTTTTTTCTAATTGTTTTGAATTAATCAAGTACTTTTTATGATTTAGTTGCATTTTTTGGCTTATTAGCTATAACCATTTTGCTATATTAGTGTTTGCTTCAGGGTTGGTTAAAGGTAAAAGACTTTAAGTTATCACAGTGCACCTTCAAGTAATTTTATATCACATCAGATATAATTTACCAAATTTACAATAGTTTACTTCCATTTCTTCTCTCCTAGCAGATCTTTCCTAGATCTGTGGGATTATAGTTTCAGTAAATTGTAGAAAATTTGTGGCCATTGTTTCTTCAAATATTTTTTTCTTGTCCCTTATTTCTGCTTCTTCAGGAATTTATATGTTAACCATTTGAAGTTTTCTCACAAGCCACTAATGTCCAATTTACCAATTTCTTTATTTTGTGACGTCTAATACACATGTATTCCCATCCAGTGTATTTTTCATGTCTGACATAATGCATCTCTATAAGTGCTATTTGGTTAAAAAAAAAAAATAACTTTGATGCCTCTAGGTATCTTTTTGAGCGTTGTTTTGGGATATAGCTGAGTGACTTATAGTTTGATCCTCTTCAGTCTTGCTCTTACGATCTGTTAGGTTAATCCAGAGCAGTGCTCGCAGAGGGCTAATTCTCCCCCACTACTGAGGCAAGACTTTCTGCCTCCTCTGTTTACTGTCCTGTACGCTCTGAGGTTTTTCAGTCTGGCTAATGGGAATAGACAGCATTCCTGGGGGCAGGTGAGCACCAGGCGCTGTTTCCTTCTCTTTCCAAGTGTGTTTTCCCGCTGGTCTCCGGTGATTTCCTCCCCTGTGTGCACTCACTGCTAATTACTCAGCTGAATACCCTCTGTAGATCTCCAGGTTCTTTGTCTGTTCCGCCCCCTCCTCTCCAGTTTTCCAACCTGTGATCTCTACCTGGCTTGATTTCACCAGACTCTCAGAGCTGGCCCTGGAGTTGGGAAAGCGTCTACCTCAAGGCGCTGAGCTCTCTCTCTGTCTCTCCTTTTTCCTTCCACACCTTCTCCTCCTCACCCCTATGGCTGGAAGGAGCCTCAGCTTTCTCTAAAGCCTTGAGGGGTGGGGCCACCCTCCTCACTCAGCCCTGGGAGGAAGGACCCGTGCCCACTGGCCTGCTTCTCCTCTTGTTTTTCTTCTGGGCAGTTTGATCACTGACTCAGTAAGAAATGACCTGTAGATTGTGGGGCTTTTGTTTTTTAATTTTTTTTAAACCAAGAATGATTTCTCCTGCTTCTTCTCACCATCCTCCCAGACGGAGTTCAAAGGCCACTTCTCAAGCAGCTTTTGGCACCTTCAGCCTCAGAGTGGAATCTTACAGACAGGAACCCCATGTCCAGGAAAGAAAAGAAGGAACTTTGCCAATAATAGTGACCACAGCAAAAGCAAATAATAATAATATTAATAATAATAATAAAGAGAAATAAAAAATAATACCCCCCCCCAAAAAAAAAGAGTCCTCAACTAACTCAAGGAGTCTGGTGGACTCAATCTCAGTTCCTTCTCCATGTTGTGGCCTGGAAATTCTCTCAAGGCAGTGAACTGGGACATACCAGTGGTTCTCAACCTTCCTAATGCCGCAACCCCATAATACAGTTCCTCATGTTGTGGCGACCCTCAATTTCATTGTTACAAATTGAACATAATTAAAGCATAGTGATTAATCAAAAAAACAATATGTAATTATATATGTGTTTTCCAATGGTCTTAGGCGACCCCTGTGAAAGGGTCGTTCGACCCCCAAAGGGGTCACGACCCACAGATTGAGAACCGCTGCATTAGACCAACTTCATTTGTGTCAGGAATCATTGTCCTTCATTGCCTGAAGTCTGTTGTCTTGAAAATACGTTTTTAATGTTTTCATCTGTTTTCTTTTTGCTTGTTTCAGGTAGGAAGGAAATCAGAACCTGTTACTCTCTCTTGCTAGAAGCAAATTTCAATAGAATATTGTTTGGCACATGAGGGCGGTTTAGAATGCTCTCCTTCCTTTGTCTAATTGCTTCCTGCTCATTCTGTGTTTGACATTGTAGCCATCTCTTCTTCAGGGAAATCTTCCCTGGGCCTCGTGTTGAACGAGTTGTGTTATGTGATCACATAACTGTTTTCTTCTGGTATCCATTGGAATTCATAATTATCATTTTGTCTTGCTCTTCTACAAAACTTTAAGCCAAATTAGAGCCAGGTGTTTTATCTACAGCGCTTAGTGTAATGTCTTCCACACTATAGGTACTCAGTATATGTTTGTTCAATGTGTGAAAGTGTGTGAGAATGCAGTCCTCTTTATACACAAAAAATTACTCATATATTTCATTGGTATCTTTGTTTTCTCTTTGATGCAGATTCAGATAGCTTATATAAAATCCAGAATGCAGTTCTTTCATATGAAAGATCAATAGAACTTGGGAAAAATGAATGTGAATTACTTACAGAAAAAGTGAAAACAATGGAAAATAGGGTTAGTGGACTACACAAGAAGCTATCAGAAGCAAGAGCAATGAAATCACAGTTAGAGCATCAAAAAGTGGAATTAGAAGGAAAACTCTGCAATTTGAGGTATTGAACAATTTGGTTATAAAGAAATATTTGAATATTCTTATTCTACAGATATGTAAAAGTTTTATAATTGCTAACACATTTGGGGATTTTATAGGGAAAAACACTTAATTAGTATTGTGGAGTATAAAATTCTTGGAAATAATGTACCAAGTTCTTAACAGTGCATATTTCTAGTAATGTTAATGTAATTTTTTTCAAAACATCATTTGAATGATTATATAGCAGCCCACCATATGAAAATCTCATTTATTTACCTAAAAAATTGAATTTTGGTTGTTTTTCATTCTGTATTATATTTAAGGGTTCCAGGAATGTCTTTTTTATAAATCTGTTCCTATATTTCTGATTATATACTTTGAATTAATTATTTTCTTTTTTTCAATTACAATTTGCATTCAATATTATTTTGTATTAGTTGCATCTGTACAGCATAGTGGTTAGAGAATCATATACTTTACAAAGTATTCCTCCTGATATTTCCAGTACCCACCTGGCACCATGCATAGTCATTATAATATTATTGACTATATTTGTTCTGCTGTACTTTATGAATAAATTATTTGATAGAGTATTATTTGATTAAAGTATGAGAACTTTTTGAAAAGGCCTTTAATCTATATTTCTAAATTGTTCTCAAGAAAGTTCATATTAATCTAAATTCCTACCAATAAGAGTATGAAATAGCCATTTTTTTAAAAAAGATGGAAATTTTAAAAAATTATGCTGCTTTAATCTTATAGAATGAAAAGTAAAACTGAAAGTGGTAACTGATTAGTTTATTCAGCATCTTTGTTATAGATAAAATTAATTCCAAGGTGTGTATTTATTATTGACTTAATACATATGGACTTCATGTTGTTCCAAAAAACATTTTTTAAATTGGACTTATTGGCATAACATTGGATAATAAAATTATATAGGTTTCCAGTATACAACTCTATAATACATCAACCATATATTATATTGTATGCTCATCACACCAAGTTTTTTCCCATCACCATTTATTTCCCTTCTACATAAATATTTGTCTATGAGGATTTGTTTTTTGCTTAATCCCTTCACCTTTTTCACAAAGCCCTCCAACTCCCCTTCCCTCTGACATCCGTCAGTCTGTTCTCTATAAATCTGTTTCTATTTTGTTGTTAGTTTATTTTGTTCATTAGATTCCACATATGAGTGAAATCCCCCTGCAAGGGATTTTAAAGTGACTTATAAAATAGATAATAATGAACAAGATAAGTTGAGGTGTTACAAAAGAAGAAATATAAAAAGTGTAGGGTAACAGATATTGGACTCCTTAGACTAGTCCTGGATTACAGCAGTCAATGGATATGTCCTGTGCAAAAGACAACTGCAGATGCTGACTTACACTGTAAATCATTTTTAGGAGCACCTGTAATACTTGTGAAGCTAAAACTTTATTTCCTGTAAATTTATAAACTTGTTTATAAACAACAATTTCTCTTTCTAATTAGTAACTATATCATCTGTCCTAATGGAGGAATAATTAGGACTAGAAAAAAGAAAATTTCAACTCTGTCTTTACTGAATAATTTCAAAATTCCTTTCTAACAATATTTATCAGAGTTACTATTAAGTAAAATTTACTTAAGTAGAAGCATGTTTTTTTCATTGCTGCCATTCAGGTATAGAGATTAAAGTGAGAAATAAAAAAATGAGACCTAGAAAGGAAAAAAAAAACGGAGAACATAAAATTTTTTATAAGGATAATAAACCAACGTATGTAGAAGATCCTAAAATGAACTCTTTGTTTTCTAACCAAATGAATTTTAAGATAAGTGTATTTAACTGCAGATTTACCTTAAAGGAAGAAAAAGAGAAAAGACAAAAAGCTGATCAATTATATGAAAAATATAGGGAACAGTTAATAAAAAAAGAAGAGCAATATATTAAAGAGACTGAAATTAACAGAGAACTGGAAACCACTCTGAGAACACTAGAGATGGAATTGCAGATTGTAAGGAAGAATTTAAGTCAGGTAAATTTACCTTTGTTAAAAATTTTTATTTCAAACAGTATTTCATCAATATTTGTAACATTCCCTTGATTTAATGTACATTGCTATGTTTAAAGCAAACCAAAAATGTAATGTCACTCAAAACATGCAATAAAAATATGAACTGTGACATGTATAACTATTCTTGGCATCTAGTAGATGCTCTGTATACATTTTCTAAATGGAAAAATAGAAAATAAATTGACATTTACCATTAACATAAATGTTATTTTTTTCTTTTAATTTTATTTAATATTTTCTATTGATAGTATTACAGATGTCTCCCACTAATCCCCTTTAACCCCCCTACTCCCAGTCCCTCCCCCCACCCAGATCTTCACCACCCCATTGCCCGTGTCCATGGGCTATGCATATAAGTATATAAGTTCTTTGGTTTATTTCTTCTCATACTCGAAACCCCACAGCAAGATATGTCAGTCTGTCCCATGCCTCCATGCTTTGGGTCTTATTTTAATGGTCAATTCATTTTGTTCATTAGATGCCACAAATAAGCTAAATCATGTGATATTTATCTTTCTCAGATTGGTTTATTTCACTTAGCATAATATTCTCCAGGTCCATCCATGATGGACATTTTGTGTGTGTTTTTTTAATGTTAATGTAGAAGCTAAATTGCCTTGAGACTGTGATGAAACTAGTCAAATGTTTATAAAGAAATTTTATTTCACTATACTGTATTTGTGCTCAAAGAATAAATTTAGCTATCACTTAAATTACACTTTGAGTTTTTCATGGAAAATATTCTGGTGCCTACTTTCTTTAACAGTTTTTATTAAGGTTCTGTTCTTAAGCTTTGGACTTTTTTTTATTGAAATAACATAAAAAACTAAATGAAATGTGTCTCTAGGTTGTAGGAGAGAGAAATGACATTTTGAGGCAACTTTCTCAAGAACAGAATGCCAGAAAATTGCAGGATGAAAATCTGGCCAAGCTCCTTTGCAAACAAAAAGAGATAGAAAGAACTTATAAGGAAGTGAATTCTGAGGTATTGTACTTAGTCATTTTCAAATGCGCATGTGTTTATATATTTGTATGTGTATATATTTTGTGTGTGTATATATTAAAAACTAGTACTATACATATAAAAAGTATAGAGGACTTTAAAAGCACATCTATATATGTGTATATATAGAGGTGGCATTTTTGGTCCATTGGATATAATGATATTCTTAATTCAAATCCATTTGTCTCCAACAGTTAAATAGTGACATTCACAACGGCCTCATCCAAAGTGAAGGCTTTCAATATTTTCCATAGGAATCAATGATCCATGATCTCAAAAGTATTGCTACTAACAACAGATGTTCCAGTTTGGGGCAGTGATTTCATTTCCTTGATATATTTATAGAGAGGTTAGTTTCTTTTTCCACTGATGGTAAGGAGGAAAGTATAACCAGTTCAGAGATCATATTTTAGATGTCATTCTTCTACTTTTGAGAAAAGTAACAATTTGTTCTAAGTAGTATCCCATTTTAATACAAGGAGCCTATAAAGAAAATAAGATGCCATAATATATACTTAGTGGTAACTTATTGATAAATATTTTATTCTTACTATTTCTCCCCCCCACACACACACATTTCACATTTAATACTACTTTAAACATCATGAACAAGAAATGAAAGTTATTGCAGCAACAAAAAACTCATGATTTTCTAAGAAGAGCTCTATAAATTTTATCTTGGTCATCGTTTGTGTTTATATACTCACATGGAGAAGTAGTTGTGGATTGGTGCAAGAGCACGAATTGTGAAGTCAGAAGACCTGCGGGAAATCCTAAAATTGCTTATCTTTTGAACCCCTCCATTTCAGATTGTGAAAACTGAAAGAGTTCATTGATGTATATAGAAATGCTTTGGACAATGCTGAGATTATCAGTTATTAGTAGATTTAGTTTTTATAACTGACTCTGAAAATATTGGAAAAGTAGAATATCTCTGGACTATTCTCAGGAGAAAAGAATAGGAAACTTAATCTATCTTACCTAATAATAGACAAACATGTAAATTGACTGTACCTTTGCTATGCTAACCAGCCAATCAGAAGAGTATGCAAATTAACCTAACAAAGATAGCAGTTAATTTGCATACGTAGGCACGAAGCGGTGGAGCGAAGCCTGATGGCCCAGGGGCCAGAGCAGTGACGGTCCCAGGGCCGGCGGAGCAGATAAGCCTGACAGCTCCGAGGCCGGCTCCAGCCGGGGTCCGGCCAGAGTGAAGGCCTGGGTCCTGGGTGCCAGAGGCAAACCGGTGCCAGCAGCCAGGGGAAAGGAAAGCCTATTGTACGAATCTCTTCATGCAACAGGCCTCTAGTCCTAATGTAAGCAGGGTTAATACTCTTACTGTGGAATAGCTATATATTCAGACGGTAAACCCAATTTTTAAGTATATTTAGAGTTAATATTTTATTTAATGCATTATGGTTTGGGGCTAGTTCAGAGAAAGGCCTTTTCAATTCTGAAAGTCTCAAAAATTCATTCACTTGTGACTTCTTTTTTACTTTCAAGAATTCATCATCTTATATTAAGTTTTTGAACTTTTAGGAATTTATGCTTATACAAAGTTAGAGGTTTGGATCCAACTTTATTTTTTCAGAAGGATATCCACTTATTGCAAGCCTTTTATTATATAAACATACATATTATTATTTAATTCTAGAAGATATCATGATATGCCATTTCATTGAGTGCCAGCTACAAGTGTTTTCTTCTTCTTCTTCTTCTTCTTCTTCTTCTTCTTCTTCTTCTTCTTCTTCTTCTTCTTCTTCTTCTCCTTCTTCTTTTTTACTTAATTTCTTTTCATTTTTTAAACTTTTTTTAAAAAAAACTGTTTTTCAATTACAGTATATATTTAATATTATTTTGTATTAGTTTCAGGTGTACAGATAGTGGTTAAACAATCATAAACTTTACAAATTGTCTCCCCCCAATATTTCCAATATGCACCTGGCACCACACATAATTATGACAATATTATTGACTATATTCCCTACGCTGTATTTTAGAATCCCATAACTATTTTTTAACTACAGTCTGTACTTCTCAATTCCTTCACCTTCACCTTTTTCACCCAGTACACCAACCCTACTTTCCTCTGGCAACCATCAGTATGTTCTCTGTATATATGAGTCTGCTTCTGTGTGTGTGTGTGTGTGTGTGTGTGTGTGTGTGTGTGTGTGTGTGTGTGTGTGTGTGTTTGGGGGGGTTCTTTTATATTTTTCTTTGTATTTCACATGTAGGTTAAATCACATGGTATTTGTCTTTCTCTACTTGACTAATTTCATTTAGCATGATACCTTCTAGATCTGTTCATATTGCTGCAAATGGTATTATTTCATTCTTTTTTTTTTTTTTTTAATATATTTTATTGATTTTTTACAGAGAGGAAGGGAGAGAGATAGAGAGTTAGAAACATCGATGAGAGAGAAACATCGATCAGCTGCCTCCTGCACATCTCCTACTGGGGATGTGCCCGCAACCCAGGTACATGCCCTTGACCGGAATCGAACCTGGGACCTTTCAGTCCGCAGGCCGATGCTCTATCCACTGAGCCAAACCGGTTCCGGCTTATTTCATTCTTGTTTATGGCTGAGTAATATGTAATTTTATCCACTTGTCTATTGATGGGCACTTGAGCTGCTTCCATAGCGTGGCTATTGTAAATAACACTGCAATGAATATAGGGGTGCATATGTTCTTTAAAATCTGTGTTTTGAGTTTCTGTGACTATATATCCAGAAGTGAAAATTCGGGGTCATAAGGCAATTCCATTTTTAATTCTTTCTTTAACCTCCATTTTGTTTTTCATTCGCATCAACATTGTATGAGGGTTCCCTTTTCTTCACATCCTCACCAACACTTGTCTGTTGATTTACTGATGATAGCCATTCTGACAGGTGTGAGGTGATATCTCATTGTGGTTTTAATTTGCATTTTTCTGATGATGACTGATGTTGAGCATCTTTGCCATCTGTATGTCCTCTTTGCAGAATTGTGTATTCATGTGCTCTGCTCATTTTTAAGTTAGATTTTTTGGTGTTGAGTAGTATCAGTTCTTTATAAACTTTGGATATTAATCCCTTATCAGATGTATGATTGATGAATATTCTCTCCTGTTCAGTAGGCTGTCTCCTCATTTTGTTGATGGTTTCCTTTGCTGTGTAAGAACTTTTTGGTGTGATATAATATCATTTATTTTTTTTCTTTTGCTTCCCTTCCCTGGGGAGATATATCAAATACAAATATAAGTATAAAGTTTTTAGCACTTGGTCATAAATGTGAGGGTTAATGTTTGGATTCTCCCTTCTAATTCATTGATATATATGTCTGTCCTTATGCCAGTAATCAAATTTTATGAGACGTCTTTCCCAGTCATCTTGCATACTGCAAGATTTTTTATGTAATGAAAATCAGTGCAGTGGAATGTCTTTATCTTTACATCTGTGGAGACATTTTGCTTCTTATAGGATCCTGTGGCCAACTTATATTTTACTGACTCTGTGAAAGGACAGGAAAGTAGGCTTACAAAGATAATGTACATTCCCCCCCCCCGCCCCCCGCCATTCAAACCTTTAAATTCAAACCCAGTGTCTCCACCTCACTTCCATTTCCAGCAAATCTTGGTTGCTCACTTAATCAGCCTTTTACTTCATTAAGTTTAACTCATATTTCATAGACTTGCCCATAGATTTTACTGTCTAGGAAGGAGAAGATAAAATCCGGACTGTCAGCTTTCTTCTTGGGTAACCTCTCTAATCCATCATCTTGCCATTTACAAGTAGATCATCTTTTGACCTTGTTCTTTTGTATGACACTGGTGCCAATCTTGTTCCTGGCATAGATCTTATATTTTTAGAAGCCACAGTTCCCTGTATCTGCTTCTTTTACTTAAATAGAGATGCATAGCTGTACTTTATATCTTAATACATAATTAATGGGATATATGTTTTATCCCATCCAAAGAAAAAAGGTCAAGGTTAGAGCTATTAAAAACCAGGTAGTATTCAATTTATCAGAGACAAATAATAGATTGGTCATTTGAATTTCAGAATTTCAAAGCCAAATTGTGTGCTGTAGAGAAACATTGAGGTGTAACATAAAGATGAGATGGTTTTACCTTTCCATACTAACAAGCCTGAGGGAAAGGTAAAAAAGAAGTTATATTTAAATAGTGCCAAAGGGCACTACTACATTTGTTTCATTACTGAGATTAAAAATGATTCCATAATGTTTTCGGTTTCCTCACTGAGGAAAGGAAGATGAAGATGGAGTACTAGGTTGATTAATAAAGATTCAAAGCTGACTGTCTCTTTTAGAATTTCAGTTAATTAAAATAAGGTAAAAGGTATGATATTGGTTATTTTTTTAGAAGAGTTCTTTTTTTAAAATATATTTTATTGATTTTTTACAGAGAGGAAGGGTGAGGGATAGAGAGTTAGAAACGTTGATGAGAAACATAGATCAGCTGTCTCCTGCACACCTCCTACTGGGGATGTGCCCACAACCAAGGTACATGCCTTTGACCGGAATCGAACCTGGGACTTTACAGTCTGCAGGCTGACACTCTGTCCACTGAGCCACACCGGTTAGGGTGATATTGGTTATTAAGCTGACTATTTTGAGTTGTTTTTCCACTATTTCATGTCAAGTCTTTGCCTCCTTGCCAGTCTTCCTTAATCCTGGAAGTTATAGGAAAACTTCAGATATGCACCTGCATATTTTTAATTGAAGGAGAACCCTAGAAAAACTTCTGTCTTTCTTCTAGTTATCCACTTCTCTCATTAGTTTTGTCATTAATAAATTAATCTCAATATTCATCAGATCCCACCTCAAAGGAGACTACAGGCAGACCTTGGAAACAATGCAGGTTTGGTTCCAGACTACTGCAATACAGCAAGTGTCATAATACAGCGAGCCACACCAATTTTTGGTTTCCCAGTCCATATAAAAGTTATGTTTACACTATATTGTAGTCTATTAAGTATGCAACAGCATTGCGTCTAAGGAAACAATGTAGATACCGTAATTAAAAATGCTTTATTGCTAAGAAATTCTAAACATCATCTGAGCCTGCTGGAAAATGGCACCTATGTCTTGCTAGAAGCACGGTTGCCACAACCTTCCACTTGTAAAAGAACTCAATATCTTCAAAATACGTAAAGCATGGTGTGCCTATAATTTCTACTGTATACATTATGTTTCTTATTATCTCTCTCTCTTCTTTTTAAAAAATATATTTTATTGATTTTTTCACAGAAAGGAAGGGAGAGGGATAGAGAGTTAGAAACATCGATGAGAGAGAAACATCGATCAGCTGCCTCCTGCACACCCCCTACTGGGGATGTGCCCTCAACCAAGGAACATGCCCTTGACCGGAATCGAACCTGGGACCCTTTAGTCTGCAGGCCGACGCTCTATCCACTGAGCCAAACCGGTTAGGGCTGTCTCTTTTTTTAAAAAAAAAAAAATCCAAAAAGGTTATCTGTTTTTCCCTAACAAACTTCCTGAAATATAGTGGTTTCAGTAAATAACATTTATTTTGTTCACAAACCTACACTGAGGAAAGGTGTGGTCAGGACAGCTTGTCTCTGTCCCTCCGGCTTCAATCTGGACAGCTCAACGGTTGGTGGCTGGAATCATTTGAATGGCGGTTCACTAACATGTCTGGTTGCTGATGCTGACGGTTGGTTGGGACGACAGTGGGGAGAGACGGCTGGAACATCTATCCTGGAACCGCCTAGGCGCTCACTGTTGCTGAGCTTCTTCACAACATCCCAGGCACCCCACCTCCATCTGCTCTTCACTGAGATGGTAAAATCTTGGACTGCAGCCGGTGCCTGATGCCATAGCAATGGGGACTTGTGGGGGTCAGCCTGAGGTAGTGAGCCAGGCAGACGCTGTGTCGCCTTTTCTAACCCAGCCTTGAAATTCACACAGCATCACTTCCACCAGATTTTGTTCATTAGGAGCAAGTCACTAAGGTTGACGCATATTCTACCTTTTTTCATGGAATGAATATTTTAAAATGTAAGGCACATTGAAAACCCAGAATAATCAATGCATTGGCCACATTTTTAAACATTCCTTCCACATGAAAAATACTTTCATCCCTACCCATCCCTGTCCCCCACAAGTCTCAATTACTAGGGCATCAGGCACAGGCTCCAGTCCAAGATTTTACCATCTGAATGAAGTGCAGATGGGGACAAGGTGCCTGGGATGTGGGATTTAAAAAAATATCTATGTTTTTTATTGATTTTTAGAGAGAGAGAGGTTGAGAGAGAAACATCAACCGGCTGCCTTCCACACAGCCCCTACCAGGGGTCGAGCTCACAATCTTGGCATGTGCCCTGATCAAGAATCCAATTGGCAAACTCAGGACCAACTGAGCCACATCAGCCAGGGATGGACTGTGTTTTTTTGAATAAAGCCCCTTTGAATATAATTTTTTTTCAATATGCAGACTTGAGAACCAAAGAGACAAGTAATTTATCACCCACACACCCAACATTCTGCTAAATTGCTAAAGACGGCTATTCGGAAGTAGAAAATGGGAGGCACATTAGTCCACAGAAATTCTGATATATAGCCTGTGTGCTTCCGTTTCTTTGAGTAGGATTTACTCCTAACCACGTTGGAATGCTTCTCCACAACCCTTTTCTGTACCCTCTGAGCTCTGCATTCTGTCCTCTTCATAAAAAATGTCCTGTGTTAGCCTGCTCTTCCCTGTAGAACATCTAAGACCCACAGGCCTCTGCGGTGTACTGTTTAGTCTTCTTTAGTCCAAGTTAGCAAGAAGGGTTTTTGCTACTACAATTCTCTTAAGGCTTTGAGTTTCTTGTGAATTTTATTGGGGTTTATGCCATTAGAAAAACTACCCTCACAAATCATTTTGAGATGAGCTCTTCACCTTGGGCTTCCTGGAGCAACACCTTTAAAATCTTTTCTTTCTTTCTTTCTTTCTTTCTTTCTTTCTTTCTTTCTTTCTTTCTTTCTTTCTTTCTTTCTCTCTCTCTCTCTCTCTCTCTCTCTCTCTCTCTCTCTCTCTTTCTCTCTCTCTCCTTCCTCCCTTCCTTTCTTCCTTCCTTCCTTCCTTCCTTCCTTCCTTCCTTCCTTCCTTTCCTTTTTAAAATTTATTTTTCAATTATACTTTACATTCAATATGATCATCTATGCTATATGTCTTTAAATTTCTTATATTCTGACTAGAGGCCCCAGTGCACGAAATTTATGCACTCAGGGGGCGTGGGGGGAGAGGGCCCCTCAGCCCAGCCTGCGCCCTCTCACAGTCTGAGATACCGCGGAGGATGTCTGACTGATGGCTTAGGCCCACTCCTCATGGCATTCAGACATCCGTAGTGCTGCCAGGGAAGAGGGAGAGGCTCCCACCACCACTGCTGTGCTTGCCAGCTGTGAGCCTGTCTTCTGGCTGAGCTACCAGGGGACAGCTCCTGCATTGAGCATCTGCTCCCTGGTGGTCAGTGTGCATCATAGTGACTGGTTGTTCCACCATTCGGTCAATATGCATATTAGCCTTTTATTATATAGGATGACCCTTAAAGGAATTTGAGGCACCGCCTTAAATCTTTCTGAGATCTTAAGGGTTTTATAGTATGGGCTTCATCCTTAGACCATGTTTTCCTGGAAAAAATCACAGATTTGATCTTAGCCCAGAAGCCATTTTTTTATTTTAGGATTATTTGACAATTGGCCAGGTGGGGGAGGCTATAAATGAGAAACCAATAAATCCTGTGTTTTTTTTTATATTTAATAATCTTTCTTTAGCTTATGTTTCTCATAGATTTTTATTTTAGCTGCTTCATGTGAGCATCCTCTTTCATCCTCGTTTCAGTGTCATTTTATTCACTTGCCCAGAAGCCCTTGCTGGCAGCCTACTCAGGGGCCATCAGGCCTCCACTCACCATTTATTGGAGGCCCTTTTGGTTGTCATTCTCTCACTAATCTGCATTATGTTAGGTTCCACTGACCTATCTCCTGTTTCAAAGGCACTCTTATATGTGCATGGTGTTTTTTAGTGGGAGGGTGGGGGCGGGCGGGCAGCACTCTTTTTAGCATCAGTATTTGTGCCAGGCATTTATTGCTTCATAATAAACCACTTCCAAACCCTTTGGCCCAGAGCAGCATTTCTTTTGTTCACAGATCTGCAGTTAGGACAGGCTCACTTCTTTTCCACTTGCCATGAGCTGTGATGACTAGAAGCTGGGGACTAGAAGCATCTAAAGCAGCGGTTCTCAATCTGTGGGTCACGACCCCTTTGGGGGTCGAACGACCCTTTCACAGGGGTCACCTAAGACCATCAGAAAACACATATATAATTACATATTGTTTTTGTGATTAATCACTATGCTTTAATTATGTTCAATTTGTAACCATGAAAATACATCCTGCATATCAGATATTTACATTACGATTCATAACAGTAGCAAAATTACAGTTATGAAGTAGCAACGGAAATAATTGTATGGTTGGGAGTCACCACAACATGAGGAACTGTATTAAAGGGAGAACCACTGATCTAAAGGCTTGTTCATTCATGTGTTTGTCAGTTGCAACAGGTTTTTGGCTGGGATGTTAGCTGGGCAGGCTCAGCTCTGTGACCTGGCTGCTTCATTCTTCACAACATGATGGCTGAGTTCTCAGGGTGAGCTTTCCTAGAGAGAGAAAGACAGATTGGAGCTGTATCACCAGGCATGGAAGTAACATAGCAGTTCCACCACATGTATTCACTAGAAGCCAGTTACTTACTAAAGCCGTCACCTATTCCATGCAGAAGTGCCAAAGAATTTGTAGACATGTTTTAAAAACTCCACGCTACTTACTTTGTGTGACCAAATAATCATATCTAAAAGAAATAGTTCTTCCTAAGTCATTACCACTGAAATTCCAGCTAGTTTGTTGTTTTTGTTGTTTAATATGTTCTCCTATTTTCTGGGAAATAACGAAGAGTTACAAGATAGCACTATTGAATTAAGCTGTGGTTTTTGCTTGTTTGTTTGTTTATAAAAAAATGTAGGGCTCATCTCCCTAAACTTTTACAGTGAGAGATGTGATTTCTCCTTAATCCTGGGAATCATTTCTTCTTGGAATGCAATTCAAATTGAAATCAAACATTTGTAGTTAAGTAAAAGGCTTGTGTCATTAGAATCCATATTTATAAGATTCATTAACTAGAGTCTGATTTTGAAAGTCTTATTTTGGGAGGCATATGTTGACTAAGGCCAAAATTCCTCAATATGATATCCCTAAAACTTGTTTAAAATTATGGAGAGTTAGAGGGGGAAGAGGTAGGAGACTTTCCACTAAAAAGTGACATAATCATCTTGAGGAAGAAGACATGATACAATCATAGAAAAAAGATTATAAAATTAAGTATAGATGTTGTGTGGCAAAGGTAACATTGGTAAAAAATATATTTTGTGTGACTCCTGGTGGGTTTAACTTTGTTCTTAATTCTGAAAAATTTGAAGTTCCACATTCTAGGATTTTCCTATAGTACAGATAACATATTATTTAACTGAATTCATTTCAAAATTTTATTGTTAGACTATTTTCAGTCTAATTCCTTCATAATGAAACTATATTATTTTATTCATGCAGAATGATGATCTTACGGCAAAACTGAAAAATGCATCTTCAAAATGTACATGTCTGGATGGAAAAAATAAACTTCTTCAACAGGAGTTATTATCTATGAAAGCAACAGAAAAGAAATGTGAAAAACTAGAGAACAAAAAACAGAAGTTGAAACAAGAAATAGTAAACCTCAAAAGACATATGGAAATGAACATGGTAGAACTCAGTGAAGTATTACTGTATAAACAGAAAATTGAAGAAAGATCAAGACAAGATGTAGAAGACAAATTAGAAGAAGTCAATCAAATTTTACAGGTTAATTTACTGATCTTTAATGTGTTTTAATTCATTTCACTGCAAATTACATTTTGGATATATACAGTGTTTTTGCATTTTATTTCTGGAAAGAAGGTGGCATTTGTTTTTCCTTCTTAGTATTTCAGTTTCCAACATTATTATCACTAAATTTTGATCTTTCCAAATGATTCTTACTAGAGGATCATTTTATTTTTAAGACTAGTTTATGTAAAACGAAACTATTAGGAAAGAAAAGGGAAAAAAACTGAATTTAAAAATTATTCCTTGCCGAAACCGGTTTGGCTCAGTGGATAGAGTGTCGGCCTGCGGACTGAAAGGTCCCAGGTTAGATTCCGGTCAAGGGCATGTACCTGGGTTGCGGGCATATCCCCAGTAGGAGATGTGCAGGAGGCAGCTGATCGATGTTTCTCTCTCATCGATGTTTCTAGCTCTCTATCTCTCTCCCTTCCTCTCTGTAAAAAATCAATAAAATATATTTTTAAAAAATAAAAAAATAAAAATTATTCCATACTCTTGAATTAAGTTATGTTGTTTAACTTATAACATTTTAAACTGATATGAGTAGTAATAGAAGAATGATTAACTTTATAACTCAGATTTAATTGACTCAAAACTAAAGGAAACAAATATACTATACTTGTTTAGGTTATACTTTAAAAATGTATCTTTTTTATTTGTTTTAGACACAAATAGCATCTAAAGAACTCTCCGAGCAGTTAATAGAATATCATAATGCTTCAATAAGAAGTCATTTGGAACTCAGAAATAAAGATCTGGAATCACAACTCTCCAAAGTGCAAATTTCTTTAAATGATAGCAGAAGCGAATTGGAAAAATATGAGCAACTCTACTTAGAAGAATTGAAAGGCAGAAAGTTATTGGAAAATGAACTAACTGAGTAAGCCAAATGCAGAATCAGAGAAAATAAATGTAACTCATTAGTTAGCCTCTAAACTTAAAGCATAATTTTTATCATTTCAGGTTCATGAAATTAGTAGGGCATGAAAGCCAACTAAATAGTATAACCTTGGAAAATGATGTTAGTAAATAAACTTACCCTTAGAATGTTCTTGCAGGACAGTGTCATCTTTCCCCTGTTTTGCTTTTACGTGCCTTTATTTTCCCTCTTAATATGTCCATGTAGTTAACTGGGTCTACTACCAGTCTTTAAGCTGAGTGTCTTGAAGCTCTAAAATTTAGAAGTTGATATTATTATAAAACTGCTTGTCACAACGCCCCTAAATAGAAATACTTAAGATAACAACTTAAACACAAAGGGTTAAGTTACTCCAACACATTCTGGTACTTGGTAATTTTACTTTCTTGATTGTGACCTTTGTTATTATCACTAGAGGGCACCTTTAGACAAACTGTCCTTTATAGTTTTCTACTCTATATAAAGACATACATGTTAAATAGGGAAAGATTAACGTAGGGGTGAGGGGCAGTATAATTGACAAAGTGGCTAAAAATAATGGAAGATGGGAAGGGCAGATCCCACCTCCAATGCCTTGGTAACAATGTTATAAGCTGATGGACTGGAGCTGTTTTAGTTCATTTTGATCACTAGCCAGGTTATCTTGTTCTTCCTTAGAGATTGTTGCTCAAAATTATGCCTTGGTGTGAAATGGTTAATATCTCCTTGTACTACCTGTATTGTACAAGGACGGTGAAAGCAAATGCTTGACGTTTTTAAGGGATTTTTTTTTTCTTTTTAAATCTCTAAACTTGTTTACTAAACGTGGCCAAGGTCATCCTCAAAAATCCTGCAAGTACCACCTTTCCAGAAAGTATTCCCTGATAAGTCCTCTACATCACTGAGAGCCATTTCTCTCCCTGCCCTACTTTGAATTTTTGAATTACTTGTTAGCTAGGAATCCCTTCCCCCCACTCCCTGGAAACATAAGTAGTTCTTCAGAACATTTTAGAACCTATGCTTGCATATAGTGGGTTTGCTTTGACACATTTTCAATGTTAAAATGCTGTTTAATAGGAAATTCCATTTACTGTTATGACAACTTAAAAAAATGCAAGTCGTTTTGGGAAAAATAAAATACTGAACATTTTTTGTTTATAATCTTCATAGGACTCAGGAGAGGCTAACAGAGGTCAGAACCGAACTTCTGCTACAGAAAGGGGAGAACCGATTTTTGCATAGCACTCTTGCTACGAGGCCAGTCCTGGAGACACCATGTGCTGGACAGCTTAATAATTTTGTGCGCAGTAGATATTCTGCTCCAAGAGAAACCTTGGGGCTTCCAACCTCAAGGCCATGCACTTCAACTTATGTAATTAAGGTTAGTTGTATTACCATCTTTTCCCTTGGGATTCAGATTTCTGATATAATTCTTGTGTTTTATTTGGTGAAATTCCGAGTTGCTTAATTGACTAGTACACACTAATAAAAAGTCTTAATTATTGTGCTAATGTAGAAAGAAGACAGAAAATTTACAATCACTTTTAAGTCCCTGGATCTCTCATTTGCAAGAGATACCTATCATTAACTTTATTCAATTAATATGCCTAAAGTGACACATTTTAAACTTCTTAAAAAGCTGCATGTCAGTTTGATTTTAGAAATTATATATTCTTGTCTAATAACCAGTGGTGTACTTGGAGATGCTTTGGCTTACTCTCTAATGGATTCTAAATTGGTGAAGGCTCATAACCATTTTTAAGTTTTGCTGAACCCCAACTTTTCCACCCCTACGCATAAGTGAATGATTGACATCTAAATATTTAACCATTTATGGATGTTTGCTACTTAAATAAAATGGAGATAAATCATTTTAATGAATTAAATAAACTTGTAGCTCTGAAAAAAATTATTTTCTGTCTTTAGGTGAACATGTCAACTTCTTAGAACATTTTTAATTTCTATTTACTTTGTTATTTTAAGTTCCAATTGTTATAAAATGTCTTGCTGAGCAGCTGTACATTCATAAAATAGTTAAATTTAGCAAATATTTGAATTTTTATTTTTAAATTTATGTATTAATATTTAAATTTTTAAATGATGTGTACTTATGTCTGTTTATCTGGACAGCACTAGAATAATGACTAAGATGACTAAGATGGCAATGATAGGGAGTCTTGAAATAGCAACAAGCTTTCATTGTGTATTATTGTTATTAAAATTCTAGAGGCCCAGTGCATGGAAATTTGTACACTCGGGGGTCCCTCAGGCCCGCCTGCATCCTCTCACAATCCAGGACCCCTCGGGTAGGGTTCCTAGGCCTGGCCTGAGATCAGGGCCTATCAGGGCTTTCCTTCTGCTGGCTCTGGCAGCTGGCCCCGCCCATGCCGCTGCCACTGCTTGCCATCTGTGCAGCGCTGCCCCCTCCCTTCCCTGGCCACTGGTCACTTCCCTCTGCAGGCCACAGGCATGGGGTGCGATGGCTTGGCTGACCTGGGCCTCCCTCTTTCTTTTCTCTTTTCTTAAGTAAGAGTAATGTTTATTGAGCGATACTGAACGGAGTGCTATGAAGGGTTTACCAGGATGGAAATGCACTGCAACCTGCCTCTGCCACCCCCAACACCCAGAGACTACAGTACTTAGAAGTTACACACAAGAGCCATAACTGCTGAATATCTGTTCCTAACAAACAAACCATAGCATATTTACACTGTATCACATCGGGTGATTATAGAAATCCATTTATATATTGCTTGTATAATTTTTTTTTTTTTGTAAAAAGTATTTTTAAAAAAAGGAAATATAAAAAACATGTGAAAGTCCTATCAGGACAGCCAGTCTGTAAGCATTCAGTGAGTATGTGCTTTGGAAGGGCGTCCATGCCTCTTGCCCACAGCAACTCTAGCAGGGCCGGCGAGTGTGTGCCCCGCTGCCACTCCGGGCAGGACTGAGCTGGAACACGGTGGGTACGGCAGGGCCCGGCACTGTGTCCTTCTCCAGCCGTGCATCAGGACCAGGGTCAGGGTCAAGGCTGGGGGCAGGCAGATTGCAGTTTCACTTTGAATTCCATACTCAGCCTAATTTTGGTTGCAACTCATGGCTTTTCCTGGCTGCTCAGAGGTCCTTTGGATGGGTGCCCTGGTGAAGAGGCCGGAGAAGTGCCCACAGCTGCCTGGTTGGGTGTCTCTCCGGCCTAGAGCCTCTGTCCTGCCTCCTGTAAGCCTGGCCCCAGGCAGAACAGAACCCCCTCAGGACTACTTTGGTCTCAAGCTTGATCCTGGGTTTCATCTGCCTGGGTTTCTTCCCCTGGTGTGGCTGATCTGAGTTTCACAAACCCCCCCCCAGTGCTGGCTGTGCTGAGCCTCATTGAAGAGTTTTTCATGAAGCAAGGAAGAGCCCTCTGGGACCCTCCTCCTCCTCCCTCTCCTTATCTACTCCTTCTCCTCTTCCTCCTCCCAGCCCATGGCCACTTCTTCTCCAGCTGCTCCAGCAGTGGGGTGCCTTCTGAGTTGGGGGTGCCCTGTAGAAGCTGTGGGCGGGCAGGTGTGGGCGAGGGGGCTTGGGCTAGGCTGCAGGCCCCATGCGGGATCCACTGCGGCCAGCGCCTCCCTTCCCAGCTGCTGAGCATGCCTCCCGCAGGCTGTGGCCTGGGTCTCCCTCTTTGAGGTGATTGATCGCCCCTAACCACTCGCCCTGCCTGCCTGATCACCCCTAACCACTCTGCCTGCCTGCCTCATTGCCCTAACCACGCCCTGCCTACCTGATTGTCCCTGACCACTCTGTCTGCCAGCCTGATTGCCCCTAACCATCTGGTTCTGGTCTCTGGTCATTATGCCTTTATGGTCCTTAGGCTTTAATTACATAGGATTCCTTCTTCATTTTATTATTGAGTTCTTCAGCAACAGAATTTGTTTGGTTCTTTTTTATACTTCTCATCTCTTTGGTAAAGTACTCCTTCTGTTCATTCATTTCATTCCTGAGTTCGTTGAACTTACTTTTGAGTTTGCTTGTGTCTCGCTGAGTTCCTTCATGACTGCTATTTTGATTTCTCTGTTCATTTAGATCACAATCGCCCAGTATTCTGAGTTTCCTTCTGGAGAATTATCATTTTCTTTCTGTGTTAGTGTTACTATGGTGGTCCAGGCTGCTTGATGGGTTGGTTGTTCCTCTGCTGGCACATTTGAAGTGCTGAACACTTTTCTTAGGAATGTTGTGATTTTCACAATTCAGCAGGTTGATAATTTCAGGTCTTTCTTTTGTTTTCCAGTAGATGGTGGTATAGCACAAATTTTGTTTTTTTCTTACCTGTACTACTTATGCTTGGGGAAGGGGATGTGGTGAGTCAAGGTGTGGGAGGCTTGGCCTTGTACATGGGGGAGGCCAAGGGTGGTGGGTGCCAATGCTGTATCCGGGTCGTCTGGGCCTCAGGGCACCCCACGATGGTAGGGGGTGTGGCCAGTTGAGGGGAACCAGTTTGTGAGCCCACTGAGCTGCTGCCTCCTTCCCTTTGGCCACTGGCAGCACTGTTCTGTGGCCTGGAGGCTGGAGACTTGGCTCTGCTGCTGCTACTGGTCTGTGGTGGTGTGAGCACAGCTGCAACAGGGGAGGGATCTGGATTTGGGGAGGAGGAGGGACTCCTACTGGGCAGTGGTGTGGGCACTGCACCCTGCCTCCCCCACCAGTACTGTGTTTTCCAGGGCTGTAAGTTCAGCCTTGTCCTTGGAGAACTGCAGGAGGGGCCTGTCCCTGCTCCTCTCTCCATCCTGCCTCTCCTGCACATCCCAAGACGCCCACTATCGAGGTGAGTAGAAGTGCCTTTGTTGGGCTCTAGCTGTTCCACTTGTTGTAGATTTAAGAGGAGACACACTTTGTCATGATGCTGATGTCACACACTGAAATACCCATTTCAATCAATGCATGATGGTTTATGGTTTTAATTATGTTTTTATGGTGTTTTTCATGCAGGGAAAGGTAGCACAGGCCTGTGCTAAATGAGACTTCAACCTCTTTTTCTCAGTTTGCTTCAACATAACACAACATAGAAGAGCAAAGCTAAGGATTTTTAGACAGCCTTTAGGCCAAATAGTGTGTAAGTACTTCCAAATTTGTGAAACTGGAATACTGGGTACCAAAAGGAAATGTTAAATACTTCTATAAATTGTTAAGCAAAGTTATGATGCAAACTTAAAATGTTATCATTAGTTCTCACCAGAAAAATCAGATAATGTCTTATTTTATAAGATGAAGATTAAAGAGTATGTAAATGCAGAAGCAATACAAGAGAATATTTTTGGGAAGAAAGAGGTGTTTACTTTTAGTATCTATACTAATAAAAGGGTAATATGCTAATTAGACCAGACGTCTTCTGAACATCCATCCAGATGTCCTTCTGGACAAAGCCACAGTGGCAGGGGCCAAGGCAGAGGCGGTTAGGGCGACCAGCCTGGCAGGGGAGGGCGGTTAGGGTGATCAGACCAGCAGGCAGAGAGGTTAGGGGCGACTAGCCTGGCAGGGGAGGGCGGTTAGGGTGATCAGACCAGCAGACAGAGAGGTTAGAGGCAATCAGGCAGGCAGGCAGAGAGGTTAGGAGTGATCAGGCAGTCAGGGGAGCAGTTAGGAGACAGTGGTCCCGGATAGTGAGAGGGATATCCGACTGCTGGTAGGGATTGGGCCTAAACTGGCAGTCGGACATTCCTCGAGGCGTCCCCAATTGGAGAGGTTGCAGGCCAGGCTGAGGAACCTTGTGTACAAATTTCGTGCACCAGTTCGCTAGTCCTATATAATAAAGAGGTAATATGCAAATTGACCATCACACCCTCACATCACAAGATGGCCACCCCATGTCATCACAAGATGACCGCCCTCCACATCGTCACAAAATGGCTGCCCCCACATCATCACAAGATGGCCACCACAAGATGGCCACCCCCACATTGTCACAAGATGGCCATCCCCATGTCACAAGATGGCCAGTAGGGGAGGGCAGTTGGGGGGGACCAGGCCTGCAGGAGGGCAGTTGGGGGCGATTGGGCCGGCAGGGGAGCAGGAAGGGGGTGATAAGGCTGCCAGGCAGAAGTGGTTAGGGGCAATCAGGCAGGCAGGCAGGTGAGTGGTTAGGAGCCAGCAGTCCCAGATTGTGAGAGGGATGTCTGACTGCCGGTTTAGGCCCAATCCCTGTGGGCCATTCCCCAAGGGGTCCCAGATTGGAGAGGGTGCAGGCTGGGCTGAGGGACACCCCCCTCCACTGCACAAATTTCATGCACCGAGTCTCTAGTTTCTATATAAATTGAAAAAAAATAGTTGATTTTAAACTTAACTTTGTAGTTTCAAGGTATACATAGTTTCCTTGTGGGGCATTGGTTCACCAAATCATGCTAGACTTAATAAGAGAAAGTAAGAAACATCAACAGATTGTCTCCGGCACACACCCCAACTGGGGGCCAGGAGCAAACCCACAACCTACACCAGGAATCAAACCTGTGACCCTTTGGTCAAAGGGCTGATGCTCTAACTCAAGCATGTCAAACACAAAGGCTAACATGGGTTAAATAAACAAGATTTAAGTGTGTATGGGCTGCAAAAAAACCAAAATCTTCAATTTTCATAGAAACGTAGGTTTATTTCAATAGAGACATGCTAAATACAAAGGGCTGAAATAAGTGAGTAATTATATACTTAAAATAATAGAACATTTTAATAAAAATTAATACTTTTTCTTGAATATGAACTTACCAAAACACTGAATAACTGCACTAATTAATAAGCATAATGCAAATCTATTTTTTTTGTTGTTCTCCGAAAGCGAAATATTTCCTGTTACACACATCAAACAAGTTAGTACAAGACTAATGACATGGCAACTGGCTGCTAAATATTCGCTGCTAGAACTAGTGGAGAGAAATGGTGTACCTACTTGTAAGACATGTAAGGGAAATGAATGCAACACGATTATAGTAATCAGTCATTAGCGAATGTTTTAGTTATTAGTAATTATGTATAACAGGATATAGTAAAAATTAAGTTACAAAATTTTTATTAAAACATTTCTTACATACTGTTATGTTGGCTGGGCTGCAAAAATATTCATTGTGGGCTGCACACGGCCCGCAGGCCATGAGTTTGGCATGCTTGTTCTAGTCACTAAAAGTAATATTTAGAGGATACATATCATAAGCTAGATATAACTCCTACAAAACTGTCTCTTATTTAGCTTAAATATTAAAAATAATATTTGACCTATTTCAGATGTGGCAGGAGTTTGAAGAAATACTAACTAGAGAACTAAAAGAAGGTATGTTGCCAAAATTTATTAATAATTTTAGATATTGATTTTTGAGATAAACTGAAAATAGTAAATGGCATCTGTTTTCATTTTGAATAATATATTCTGCATTAAATATTTCCTTAGCCATAGTGAATGAAAAGTGTAAAAACGTAAACATAAAGAAGGATATACCTATTCCGCATGCAATCATCACATTCCACAGCTGTTTAAAAATCTCAGAAGTTCATGTATCTCTTTTCATGCCTAGCTATTCCCTTCCTTTCCTCTGCTGTGCCTATGCACTGTTGACATACACACCGAAACTATGGTCAGAAAACTGGGCTTCATACACTTCTCATGTGATATAAGGCCAAATAACCAGACTCATCTAGTAATATTTAGTTAAGCATTACAGTTCAAATAATTGTCACCAGAGGGGTGATACTTAAAACTCCAGTCATTGACTTTGTCATTCTTTTATCTTTACCCTCATGAAAAACTCCAAATCACTTTGCATTGAGTAAAAACACTGAAATCCACTTAGTTCTTGCCAAATAATTCAGCTTTATATTTACCCTACTCTGCCCTTTTGCTCTAGCCTCTAGCTAAACTAGACATTTCTCATTCCACAAATGTTCTTCCTCACTTCTAGTCCTGGCATCTGCTTCATTTCTCTTTCTGGCATACTTTTTTTTGCCCTTCAGGTATCACAACTCCACCAAAAAGACGACAATACTGACACAAAACTGGTATGTCTTTTCCTTGTGCTCCAATAGTGCCCTGTGTTACATTGGTTGGTGGTATCTATGACTCTGAGTGGAAATTGCCTGTTCATTTGTTGTTGTTGTTTTTTTGGTTTATAGTACACTAGAGGCCCAGTGCACGGATTCGTGCACCAGTGGGGTCCCTCAGCCTGGCCTGCACTCTCTTGCAATCTGGGACCCCTTGGGGGATGTTGGACAGCTGGTTTTAGCCCAATCCCTGTAGGCCCCATCCAAACAGGGGGGGGCCTGATTCTGTGTATTGAGCATCTGCCCCCTGGTGGTCAGTGAGCATCATAGTGACCAGTCAATAGGTCATTTGATCATTAGGTCGCTTAGGCTTTTATATATATAGTCTAGAGGCCCAGTGCACAAAAGTCTTACACGGGGGGGAGGGGGAGTCCCCTCAGCCTGGCCTGCACCCTCTCCAATCCAGGACCCCTTGGGGGATATCTGACTGCCTGCCTGCCTGATTGCCCTTAACCCCTCTGCCTACCCGCCCAATCACCCCTAACCACCTCTGGCTGCCTGCTTGATCGCCTGTAACTGCTCCCCTGCTGGCCTGATTGCCCTTAATTGCCTCTGCCTCACTCTGCACCTGGGACCCAGGATTCCCTCCTCTGGCTGGTCTCAGGCATCTGGGAGCCAGGATTCCCTCCTCCAGCTGGTTTCAGGCACCTGGGACCCAGGATTCCCTCCTCTGGCTGGTCTCAGGCATCTGGGACCCAGGATTCCCTCCTCCAGCTGGTTTCAGGCACCTGGGAGCCAGGATTCCCTCCTCTGGCTGGTCTCAGGCACTTGGGACCCAGGATTCCCTCCCCCTGGCCAGCCATAGGCACCCAGGACCCAGGCCAGCTTCGCCTGGGCCGGCTGCAGCTGTAGGAGACCGTGAGCAGGTGGCTTATTCCTCTCCTGGGCTGCAGGCACAGGCACTGGCACTCAGGACCGCTGGGTGGGTGGCTTGTTCCTCTCCTGGGCCACAGGCACAGCTGCTGGTGCAGGGACAGCGGGGTGGGCAGCTTGTCCCTCTCCCAGGCCACAGCCTGGCTGGTCCCAATTCCTCGCTCTCAAACTCATTTGTGCCTGGCTGGTCCCCATACCTTTCTCTCAAGCTCATTTGTGCCTGGCTGGTCCCCATTCCTCTCTCCCCAGTGTTGAGTGTCTGAGCAGTTCCAGCACCAGGGCACAAGGGTGCAAGGGCATGAGGGCGCGACGACCATTTGTATATTAGCTCTTTATTATATAGGATGATTGTTCAGGGATGGACAATCATCCTATATAATAACTACCTTAGTGCATTGTGTTGAATAAATGAATGAAAAATGAGAAAACCAGAAGCTCTGATACTTAGCCATGATACTAATTAATTCAGTGTGCAACCACTGAATTAATACTTATATTTCATAGTATTTTTGTGTTATATACAGTAGTCAAATATAGATTTTTTTTATTCTTCTTAACACTTATGCTTAGTTGTAGTTTAGATAAAGAATATAATTCCTTTTCTTTCCAGATGCTGCTGAGTTTGAATCGGAACCCTATAGAGCTTCTCCTCTAGAAGCAATTGATCAGTCAAATTCATGTCAAGACCTACTTTTGAAAACGTCACGAAAATATACAGAGATCTTGAAGAAAAATTACATGGTCTGAAACATACATAGGAAAAAATTATTTACTGAACTCACATTTTGTTTTCCATTACACAAGTGATGTGAAATCTTTATTAAAGAAATTTTTGACCATATGTGCATGGTGAAAATGGACGTAGTATTTTAAACTGTCTTTTTATGGGCATCTAACTAAATTTTAAGCAGATTTTGTAAATGAAAACCAGCACTATTAGTTATACATACTCAAATTGACCAAATACCATTTGTTTAAACGACACCTAAACAACCAACTTGTCATTCATACTTTAGTAATGCTAGTTATAGATTTTTTATGTATTCCAATTTTATCACAATATTTGACCCTAAAGATTTAGACAGACATAATTTTGATATCTGCTGCTATGACTACTAATTGGGTGTATTAAAATTGTTATAATGCCACTAGACTTACAATATTTAATTTTAAACACTGATTCAAAAATCTTTCTCCATGGGAAATAAAGTTTGCCTAAGGCTTTTCCACTTTCCTATTAATTTATTGATTTTTGATTATTTTTTTAGAAACAGTCTTAAAATTACAGAAAGTTCCTACTTTTAGTAGAGTTCCTTTGCCCTGAACCACTTGGAAGTAAATTGCTGACATTGTGCCACCACCCCTTATTTCTTTAGTACATTCCACTTGCCTGCCATACCACCTCCACAATCAGAAAATTAACACTAATGCATTCTATTAGTTAATCCTCATATTATTTTTTAAAATATATTTTTATTGATTTCAGAGAGGAAGGGAGAGGGAGAGAGAGATAGAAACATCAATGATGAGAGAGAATCATTGATTGGCTGCCTTCTGCATGCCTCCTTCTGGGAATCGAGAACCCAGCATGTGCCCTTGACTGGAATTGAACCTGGGCCCTTCAGTCTGCAGGTTGATACTCTATCCCCTGAACTAAACAAGCTAGGGCGATCCTCATATTCTTTTCAAGTTTTTTCACTTGTCTATAGAATCTGTTATAGTAAAATTATCCTGTTCATATCCATGGGTTACATTTAGCTATAGTGTTCATTCATCTCCTTTAGTCTGGAACAGGTCCTTAGTCTTTCCTTGACTTTCATGACCTTAGATCTTTTGAAGAGTAAGTTCCAGTAATGTAGAATGTCCTTCAAAGTGGATTTTTCTGATGTTTCCTTATGATAATATTTAGATCATACATTTTTAGCAAGAGCATTATAGAAGTGGCCCTATACTCTTCTAATTGCATCCTGTGATGTGACCTATGATTTAGATTTGCCATTCTTGGTGATGTTAATGTTGATCAGTGAATGTAGTACCTGCTGGGTTTCTCCTCTGTAATGTTTCCTTTTTCACTTCACAATTATTGTTTTAATAGTGGCCTGGTGCATGGATTTGTGCACATTAAAAGGAAATTAATTAGAAGAAATATTTTGATATCTATTCGCCCTTTCTCTATAATAGAACTGTCAACCAAATTCACGATCAACAATGACAGCTTGAAACACATGCGTGCAATTGGGGCCAGCGAGAGTTTTATATGTATCATGCATGTGAAAATGAACTTAGCCTTTTGTATATCCTATCTAATAAAAGAGAAACATGGTTATTGGCGTACGACCGCTACCCTTCCCATTGGCTAATCAGAGAGATATTCAAATTAACTGCCAGCCAAGATGGCGGCCGGCAGCCAGGCAGCTTGAAACTAACATGAGGCTTGCTTGCTTCAGTGACGGAGGACTGCAACATTCCCCGCTTGCCTTGCCGGCCTCTGAGCTTGCAGTTTAAGAGACATTGTAACAAATATAGAAGCTAAACAAAACCCCAAAAACCTGCTTTCAGCGAGCCCGGGATCTCAGAGCTGGAGTTGTACATTGTTTCGATTATAGAACCTAAACAAACCAGATACCTTCTTTCAGCAGCAGAGGCCTCAGAGCTGGAGCCAGAGCTAAAGCTGGCCCAGAATGAAAAAAGAAAAAAAGGAGCAGTTGGGAGCTTCAGTCGGCCTGAAAACAGCCCTCAGCTCCTCACCCAGACTGGCCAGGCACCCCAGTGGGGACCCCCACCCTGAAGGGTGTGTGACCAGCTGCAAACAGCCATCATCCCCTCATTCAGGCTGGCCAGGCACCCCAATGGGGACCCCCACACTGATCCAGGACACCCTTCAGGGCAAACCAGCCGGCCCACACCTGTGCACCAGGCCTCTATCCTATATAGTAAAAGGGTAATATGCCTCCCAGCACCGGGATCAGTGGAGCCGAGAGGCCTCCCAGCACCGGGATCAGCATGACAGGGGGCAGCGCCCAAACCCCCTGATCGCCCTGCGGCTCTGTGTGTGACAGGGGGCGGGGCCACAACCTCCCAATCGGCCCTGCTCTGTTAGTGACAGGGGAAGGCACCCCAACCCCCTGATCAGCCCTGCTCTGTGCCTGATAGGGGGGAGCTCCCCAATCCCCTGATCGCCCTGCGGCTCTGTGTGTGACAGGGTGCGGCGTCCCAACTCCCCACCCCCACCCCCCACGGGCCCTGCTCTGTGTGTGATGGGGTAGAGCCATAACCTCCCCATCGGCCCTGCCCTGAGTGTGAGTGGCGGCGCCCCAACCCCTTGATCTGCCCTGCCCTGAGTGTGACAGGGGGCGGTGCCCCAACTCCCCTATCGGCCCTACTCTGTGAGTGACAGGGGGGAGCTCCTCAACCCCCTGATCGGCCCTGCTCTGTGCATGACAGAGTACAGAGCCCCAACCCCCCTGATGAGCCCTGCTCTGTGTGTGACGGGGCAGCGCCCCAACCCCTTGATTGGCCCTGCTCTGTGCATGACAGGGTACGGAACCCCAACCCCCCTGATGGGCCCTTCTCTGTGCATGACAGGGGGTGGCACCGCAACCTCCCCATCGACCATGCCTTGAGTGTGACAGGGGGAGGTGCCCCAACCCCCCAATAGGCCCTACCCTGAGCGTGACTGAGGGTGGCATCGCAACCTCCCAATCGGCCCTGCTCTGAGCCCGACCTAAGCCAGCAGGTCATTAGCCAAAGCCAGCAGGTCGTTATCTCCCGAGGGGTCCCAGACTGCGAGAGGGAACAGGCTGGGCTGAGGGACCCCCTCTCCCCCCGAGTGCACAAATTTTTGTGCACCAGGCTTCTAGTATAGAATAAACTTGCTTAATTAGACCTGCTTTCTGATTTAGCTAAACTTTTTCCAGCCCAGTGATGCACCCCAACTTCTCTTTCAGGTAATTGTCAGCAACACAGCAGTAAATATCAACACAAAGCAGATTATTATTGTAGATCACACAGGGAAAACAAAGGGTAAAATATTTAACTGCAGCAGTGTTTGACTATATTCTGTGCAGTAAGAAAACCTGAAGTCATTTTCAAGGTCCACCATTTCTTACTTCTTTTCAGTCAGGTCAAGTTTCTAAATTTTCTAAATCTCCGTTTCCCAGCTAATGAAAAGAAAATAGGATTCTATTGAGTCTCCTATCTCCCTACTCCAGGACTTCTGTGAGGATCAAATGAGATAAAGGCATGGGAAAACACTTCACAGACATTTAGTTAAAGTGTAAAATGTTTGCACATAGCTATAAAGCAAGTCGTGTTCCTGGGCTGAAGAAACTGCAAGGAGTCTAGTCGCTAGGGAGAGAAAGCCGGGCTTTGCTACATGACATCATTACCTGGTGCCCACAGTGATCATTTCCGGGCTGGGCTGGGCTATGGGCTGTGTTTTGCACCATGAAGTCTTGGCAGCATTGCTGCGATTTGGTGGGCTATTGCTCCAGGGTGGGGGCAGGGCCTATCTCCCACTTGGGGGAAGCTGAGTGTTGCTTTGTGGGTACCAGATCTGTGGTGTCATTTCTTTGTAAGTGGCCAGTGTGTGTCACAGCAGCTCCTGGGTTGTCTGTCTCCTAAGTGGTCAATGTACGTCATAGCTACCAGTCAGATGGTTGGAGGGACACATAACATATTAGCCTTTTATATATATAGGTGTTCTTGCTTACAGGTATTTACCTGAGACAGAACCCATATTAGAATACATTTTAGGGTTCTGTATAAACTTTCTAGCAATAAAATTATTTGAACAATACTAATTTTTTTTCAAAAATGTTATACTCTTAGTTCAATTTTTTTCTATGGCAAATAATGGCAGATTGAGCTTTTAGACTATTTCAAAATTGTCTGACCTTCTGCATATGATAAAAATTACACCAAATATTAGAAAAATGTATGATAAAATCTGGAAAATCTATTTTTTTCAAATACACTGGAAACTATTTTCCACTCAAAATACCTTTCAAATAAGATGTAAATTCCTCATAAAGTGTAAACATAGTTGTCTAAGTTTTATAATTTCTAATTTAGTCCTTCACTATTAAATGAATAGAAAATTTAGGAAATTGGCCATTTTGCTGCCAGTAATGCCCAAATATGTCTAAGGATTGGGTTCATATAAGGAAATTTTTTGACACACAGATTCTCTAGCTTCACTATAAACCTATTGAATTAGAATCTGCAGATCCAGGTTCCAGAAATTCTAAAATTTTAAGATTCTCCTAGGTCATTCTGATAAACTGATGAAGCCAAACTCCTATATTGTTCCACATTCAAATCTATCCTTCCATTGTCTACTGAAATTTAAAATAAAGGGCATTAAAAGAAAGCCAACATAGCAAATAGTCAAAATCTCTATACCAATAATATATTTCACTCCCTCCAGCCTCTGAAAAATTTATACCAATAAATCCAGACGTTGGAAAGAGGGAATGGTAATTAACATGTCATATGTAACATTTATCTTGATTAATCTTTCTGGTTTTAATGTTTGTTTTTGTTACTTATCTTAAGCTCCTATAAAGCAATATTTTTAAGAAAGCATTCATTGTGATTAAAATTTACTGTAACAAAACAATTTATTTGGGATTTGTTTGCTTGGGGCTCTGGATTTAACTCACAGCACGTGGCAAAAATTATCTGGGATGACCTCCATGCAAGTAGAGGAAGAGGCAAGTCCGAGAGCTCGTTTCACCAAAGAACTTAAATAAAAACAGTCAAAATCAACTGCGACAGAACTCTAGAGAACAATCTAAACTTTTTGGCAACCAAGTGAACACTAAATCTGAAAAAAGGCAACTTAAAAATAATAGAATAATGTGTGACATTTTAATTTTTCCTTGTTTTAATGCACTTCCTGGCAGTCATGGTGGTGGTCTTAAAAAAGACAATGTGAGACTCTAGTCCCAATTCTAGAGGGAGCAAAAGAGACCTTCTTCACAAAGTTGTTCATTCTAATCAGTCTGAAAACTACGAGAAGACTGACATAAAACATTACCCTTCTTTTGTCTACTTCAGACTTCACTCGTTAAAGCACCAGGCATTCCCTAAAATACTGTGAAGCAAACTAACAACCCACAGCCACTGTGGATAAAATGTTAAAGATTGAGGCACACAATAGAGAAGTAAAAGCCATGAATGAAAAGGTAAGCGAGTTTCTTTGTAAATTAAAGTATTCAAAGGCACTCTTGTATGGTGAGAATTTAAACACACGTCTGCTTAGAAAACACTTAAGAAACCATAAGCTTTCACCACTGTCTGATGACTGGGCTCAAAGTTACCAGGATAAAAAGCTAAGGAAGAGTTCTAAATAGCCTGACTAAGCATTGAAGGAGTGTCCCAGCCCAGAACCAATTTGGAAAGACTGGAAGAGGTTAGGTTTTTCTTTAATTTTAATTTTTTCTCTCTCTTTCTCTCACATGTTTTCTCTCTCACTCCTAACAGAGACTTTACAGAGACTCAAAGTTCTCTCATACAAATACATGTTAAATACAAAAGGGGAACAGTAAGGTTTGGCCACTGTAAAATTACTTTTCAAAGTCAACAAAGTTGACATGATCAAAATCAACATTGCCAGTAATGGAGCCCAGCACATGCCTCCAAAGTTGTTGCATGGGAAGAACTCAGTATTGCTTGTGTTCCATTGCTGCCCAAATGATATAACCTGAAGCTACATGAGGAAACTTAAGACAAAACTAAACTGAGAGAAAGCCCACAAAATAACTTATACTCTTCAAAATGTAACTGTCATGAAAAGCAAAGGAAATCTAAAGAATTGTTCCAGATTAAAAGATACTAACGAAATAAGACAACTGGACATAACACGTCATCTTGGATTTTCTTTTACTGTAAAAGATAGCATTGAAACAGTAGCAAAAAATCTGAATAAGGTCCAAGATTAAATATTAATACTGAATCATTTTTAATTCCCTGATTTTTATAAGTATACTACAGCTATGTAAGGTAATTCCTTTTTCTTAGGAAATGCACACTAAGGTATTTAGGAATAAAGAGGAATCATGTCTACAATTTACAAGTGGTTCATACGTTATATATAATAAACATATTTATATTTATTTAGGTAATAGATAAGGGAGAAAGGATAAAGCAAATAAAGTAAAACATTAACATTTAGGGAATGGTTTCCTGGGAATTTATTCTACTATTCTTGAAACTTTTCTATAAGATTGAAACTTCCAATACAGAATATTTCTAAAAGGAAAATAAATTTTTAAATGATTTTAAAAAATTGTAACCCATTGACTAAAATAAACCATGAATTCATGTTGATGAATAAATCAAAAGTTCAATGAAGAAGATATATTTACACGGTCTCTATAAAACTTCCCTATCTTATCTAATAAAGAGGGAATATGCAAATTGACCATCACGCCATAGCAGTCAAGATGGCTGTGCCCAGAGCAGAGGCAGGGATTTCATAACACAAGATGGCCGCGCCCACAGTGGAGGCCGAGTTCCCATAATGAGCCTTAATGAACAATCAGCAGGGACCTGAGGCTGTGTGGTGCTGGGCCGGGAACTTGAGGCTGCACCCTCCACCTGGTGGGGCTTGACAGGGGACCTCAGGCCACACTCCCTGCCCTGGCACCAGGCCAAGCAACCTGAGGCTGTGCCCCCCACCTGGTTGGGGCTTGATGGGGATGGGACCAGCCAGGTCTGGATCTAGCCCAATGGGGGAGGGGCTGGCCAGGTCTGGCTCTCGCATGATTTTTGAGGTACATGTGGGTAGATGGGGACTTGACTCTGGTTCCTGTGGTGCTCCCCAGACTCTGACAGGAGGAAAATTTTCATATACATTTTACTAATTTTCATCTCTGACACTTCTATTATAGAAAAAGGGCAAATAGAAATATTAAAATATTTCCTATAATTAATTCCCTTTTTATGTGCATGAATTTCATGCACCGGGTGACTAGTCCATATAAAAGTATGTGTGAGACAGGTGAAATGGGGATGTCTTAAGTATAGTCTAGGAGACTCTACCCAGAAAAGAGATGAGATTCTCAGTGATAATAGAGAAGTAGGAGTCCAAAGAACTTGCAAGAGCACTCAAAGGAGAATCAGTTTTAAATTTAAGCTCAGAGAAGGCAAGTATTGGACCATCATGGCAGTATCTGTGACGTAAGAACTTTTCTGTTCCCTTTGTGCTTCTCTTCGGGTATACTCTAATCCAGAAAGCAGCATAACAAGATAGAGAAAAGGAGGACATATGATTGGGGAAAACTGGCATTTCAAAATAGGGTT
Organism: Myotis myotis; assembly: GCF_014108235.1. Classification (NCBI taxonomy): domain Eukaryota; kingdom Metazoa; phylum Chordata; class Mammalia; order Chiroptera; family Vespertilionidae; genus Myotis; species Myotis myotis. The sequence goes on along the minus strand of NW_023416313.1, from coordinate 89,685,932 downwards.
TATTCTATTAACTTTCACACTTTTAATTCTTTCAATTATTCTCACTCCCTCCACCCTTTTTAGGAAGTTGTTTTCTAAGAGATGTGGTTTTTCTCTCCAGAGTAACAAATTGTGAGGTAATACATTAGAGTTACCCACTGTGGTTAAGTTACTTTACCTTCTGGGCCAAATCTCTCACTCTTAAATCTATGTCCAGAACAGAGTATTCATAAGGAACAGGGCTGACACCCTGCTTGGCTTGGGTTCAGCCTGTGCACTGACAACCAGAATGCTGGTATCTGTATTCCAGTGGAATGGTCTATGGAAGCTCAGTCAGGTATTGTGCCTACTGGAAGACAACACCGTAAAGTTGATGACAGTATGGTACAGGGCCAAGGAGGACAGAATTCTACCTATTTCTGTGCAATGATGAATACCATTTAATTTGGCATTTCACACACATGCAGCTGTGAGGAGAGCCTGGAAACAACACCTATGATCCACATATTCATTCAGGGCTGGTACTAGATAGCTAAGGCAGAAGAGATGAGTGATGATAAATCATGTGAGACACTCTAAATTTTCTAAAAGCATCTAAAAGAGGTCCAGAGATCTGGCAGAACACAAAAGAAGAATGAACCAGAATGATCTAAAAGTAGTTTTATTAATGTGTACCATACATACAATGCTTGGGAGAGCATCAGTTAATGTTTATTTGTCTTCCTCCACTTTATTGAGAATTATTTCAGGACTTTTTCTTTAAAGTCCCAGGACCTAGCACCATCCCAACCATATAATGTGTGTAACACAAATATTCATTGAATTAGACTGTGAGATTTGAAGATCAAGATTATTGTAACTCAGAAATTTCACATTTGGATCTGTATAAAGGCAAAGGATATGGCGCCCACGAAGTGGGGAAAATAAAAGAGCTGCTTTGTTTATTTCCCCCATGGTTTTTAATAATCCTTTTAATTCTTTTTATTACCTTTTATATACCTCCTCCTCCTCCTTTCTGTTCCTTTTCTTTTGTTGTAAAATACTTCTCTTATCTAGAGTCTTTAGAAATTGCATACTTTATCTTCCCTTTATTACAGATGAAGACATTTCTTTGACTAGATTATGAGGTCTCTGGTAAAATCAAAGATCTAGAAAGTCAGTGGAGAAGTTGAGGTAACGAAAAGTGTAAAACAAACCTTTAATTTGTATAATATTTGTCAATGTTGGCTCACCTATGCCAGTCATGCTGGCCAGTAAATAACAGATGTTCTAACAGCAGGATTTTTTATTTGGTGTTTTCAAAACTGCAGAAAGATCTTCCAAAAAGTTATAGTGCTACTGTGGAATTTCAGACTGCAGACTCCAAATTTTAAATAAGACTACTGTTTCCTAAAGTCTTCAGGAGAGAGGGAACTGGTCAATAGTCCAAATCTTGGAGTCCCGGATGTCTAACTCCTTAATGTTTAAAACTTTTATTTTTACTTTTTACAGAGACATAACCAAATAATGTCTTTGAGAGCTGCCTTTGGGCCTAAACAGGCAGTCAGACATCCCCCAAGGGGTCCCAGATTGGAGAGGGTGCAGGCCAGGCTGAGGGACACCATCCCCCCACCCTCCCGTGCACTAACTTTATGCACAGGGCCACTAGTCCTTTCTAATAATAGATAAACATGGTAATTGACAGTCCCTTCGCTATGCCTCCCATTGGCTAATCAGCACAATATGCAAATTAACCACCAACAAACATGGCAGCTAATTTGCATACTGCAGGCAGGGCGTGACCGTGCCATCCCGCCTGCCCCACTGCCATCTGGGCCTGCTATCTTCAACTCAGGGCGGCAGGTGTCCCATGTGTGACCCGACCCGGAGCGGCTGGGCGGGGCAGCGAAGGCTTGAAGGCAGCTCTAGCCGGAGCGAAGGCCTGGGTCCCAGGTGCCGGAGGAAAACCGGTGCTGGCAGCCAGGGGAAGGGAAGTCCTATTGCATGAATCTTTTCATGCAACAGGCCTCTAGTCTTTAAATAAAAGAATAAGTGTGAAGGATTCACACTCTCATTCAATATTTACCATAATGCTATAATAATCAAGTTAGTATAGTATTGGCCTAACACACACATATCGTTCAATGGAACACAAGAGAGAGGCCAAAAAGGGACACACATCTAAATTGACAATTGATTTTAACAAAGATAACCTAGAAGTTCAATGGGATTTTGAAAGTCCAACAATTAGTGCTAAAGTACCTATAGATAAAGAGAAAAATAGTAATCTAACTATAATCTCACACTTTACACAAAATCAAATCAAAATGTGTCTTAAACTTACATGCAAGAGTTAGAACTTTAATGCCTCTAAAACAAAAAAAGAATAAATTAATATCTGATAGACCATGGGGGTGGGCAAGGATTTTGCGATTAATACATAAAAGACATAAGTCACAAAAAATAAAAGAGAATTTAGAAGTAAATTCAGGACTAAAATTAAAAACTAAAACTCCTACTCACCAAAGATACTATCAACAGATTTAAAAGGGAGAAAATATTTCTAATATTTTCATCTGACAAAGACCTTGTACCAAGAATATGCATAGAACTTCCACAGATCAATATTACAAAGATAAACAATTCCATTAAAAAGGGGGAAAGGCTTCAGCAGACACTGTAATGAAAATAATGAGTGATTAAAATATGTGAAAAGATTCTGAACATTATTAGTCATCAGGAAACTGAAAATTAATACCTCAATGGCAAGTGTTTTCACACCTATAAGAATGACTAAATGGAAAAGACTGACAAAACCAAATAGGGGCAAGGATTCGATGCACCTAGAACTTTCAAGGACCTGATATATTGATGATTGGAGTGTGAGGTGGTCCAACCTACTTAGAAGACTCTTTTGCAGTTTCTTACAAAGTTAGATATATATTTTTGATACAGAAATTCTACTCCCTAAGTTGTTATACAAGAAAATTAAAGCATTTGTTTACAAAATGACTTGTACAAGAACATTTACAGAAGCTTATTCATAATCCCTAAACCAGGAAGAACCCAAACAGATGAATGGAGAATGTATAAAACATATTTAAGAATGGAACACTACTGAGTAGTGAAAGGAATGGATAAATGATGTGTACAACATCATGGGTGAGTCTCCAGTTATCATGCAGAACAAAAAGATATCCAGATATAAAAGAGAATACACTTTATGTTTTAATTAATGGCATTTTGGAATAAGTAAAACTAACCTATGGTAAAAAAAAAAAATGAAAGTGCTTTCAGAAGATGTAGATTGTTTTGAAGGATGTGGGCAGGAACTTTCTCAGGTAATGGAAAGGTTCTATATCTTGATTATACGATGATTGCACAGGCATGTATATTTGTAAAACTCATAGAATGATACATTTAAGAGCTTTACATTTCACTCTTTGTGAATTGCACATTGATTAAAATACATACACACATATTGTGGCACCACCACATTAATCTGAATAACTAAAATGAAAAAAACAAAAAAAAAATGCTGGTGTGATAATTGGAGCTCACTGATGTTTGGGGTGTTATTTGTGATAACACCTTAGGTAACTTCACACTACTTGTTGAACATGGATATTTATACATGTAATGATCAAAATTTGCCCTAGCCAGTTTGGTTCAGTGGACAGAGGGTCCTAGGTTTGATTCCAGTCAAGGGCACATGCCTAGGGTTGTGAACCCAATCCCCAGTGTGGAGCGTGCAGGAGGCAGCCAGTAAATGGTTCTTTCTCATCATTGATGTCTCTATCTCTCCCTCTCCCTTCCTTTCTGAAATCAATAAAAATATATTTTAAAAATTATATTTCTATGTAATAATACAACTTAAAAATAGCCATCTTAACAAAAAGATGTATATAAGAATTTTTATACTGGCACTATTCATAGTAGCTAAAAGTGGGAAAATCTAAAATTTTTATGAAAATAAAATGGATAAATTGTAGTTATATGTGTATAATAAAATTTATTTCTATAATGAGCATGAACCAAAACTATATGCAAATAAATGGCTGTACTTTACACTATACTGTCGAATATATAAAATATACAAAACCAAAGAGAATGCATAAAATTTAATTCCATTTTTATTAAACTCAAAAACAGACAAAACTAATTCATATTGGTAGAAGTCAAAGTAGTGGTTATTGGGGTGACATAATGAATAGACTGAGATATGAGAAGGCTTACCTATGATAGTATTATTCTATTTCTTGATCTGTGTGCTAGTTATGTTAGCTTTGTGAAAACTCACTGCCATGTATTTTTATTGGCTCTACACTTTTGTGCATGTATATTATTCTTCAAAAAGTTTACTTAAGAAAAGTTTACTTAACTCACATTTTCAGTTAATTGTCTTTTCTCCCCTTTCTTTGCTATTTATAGAACCTTGTCCCAAAGGTCCTTCAGTTGGCTCCAGAAGTGTGCCAAGTTATTAACACACAAGATACAAAGAAAAAAACAAAATATTGCTTAGATGAATTAAAATGGCATGCTCATTTAAAGCTTTGGTAGCAATTTCTTCTATAATCTTATTTAAATAATGGATATTTATACTAATAAAAGGGTAACATGCTAATTAGGCCGGTCAACTGGACATCTTCCAGTTGTCCGGTCCTCCTTCCGGACAAAGCCATGGTGGTGGAGGCTGAGGCAAAGGCGGTTAGGGGCGATCAAGCCGGCAGGCAAAGGGGTTAGGGCAGCCGTGGGCAAACTACGGCCCGCGGGCCGGATCTGGCCAGTTTGAAATGAATAAAACTAAAAAAAAAAAAAAAAGACCATACCCTTTTATGTAATGATGTTTACTTTGAATTTATATTAGTTCACACAAACACTCCATCCATGCTTTTGTTCCGGCCCTCCGGTCCAGTTTAAGAACCCATTGTGGCCCTCGAGTCAAAAGGTTTGCCCACCCCATGCAACAGTAATACCCAGGAATAATATACCCAGGTTAAATCAGCAGTCGGACATCCTCCGAAGGGTCCCAGATTGGAGAGGGTGCAGGCCAGGCTGTGGGACCCCCCCATGCATGAATTTCGTGCACCAGGACTCTGGTATATTATAGAGAGAATAAAACGAACATTACAGCCAGATTCAATCTATATATATATAAAAGCCTAATATGCAAAGTGTCCCCTCAGGAGTTCAACCTACCAGGGGTTTGATCGCTTGCTATGATGTGCATTGACCACCAGGGGGTGGTGTGGAATGAAGAAATGCCCCAGCTGGCAGCTGGCAGCCACTAGGATCCCTACTTGTGCACAAATTTTGTGCACTGGGCATCTAGTAATAATATAAGAACATCTCTGTGAACCAGAAACTAAGTAGAAACAGAATTGTATGTGGATCTAAAGCTACAGGCCTGCTGATACCTGTGTCTAGAAGCAAATAACAAGCTGCCACAGTTTAGTTATTGTGGGTTAAAAGTAACCAATTCACTTAGTGTGAATCTGGAAAATAGGGCCGTGTTTAATTCAAAAGGGTGTAGCTCTCTCTACACGTGCAAAGAATCTGAGAGAATAGATTTGACCACCAGTAAGAGTTCTACCTTTATCAAAAGCTATGACTGGAGCAGCATTGACCAGACACCAGGACATCAGGAAATGAGTCAATTGTCTACTGGTTCTATAATTGGATTTGCCACATCCCTATGCAACAATATTGCCTAGGAATAATGATTAGAGCTGATGTGACTCAGGAATCTAGAGGCCTGGAAAGAGGTAATCACAGAACATTTAGACAATTAAAGATGATCATTAAGAGAGGGAGCAACCAAAAATAAATCTTTTGCTGAAAATGAGCCTGCAATACAATTTTCCATGAAAAAAAAACACAGCAAAATCAAACCCTGCTTCTTAAGACAGCCAGTAAAATCAACATTTTGAATAATTATTCTATATACAATTTATTTTATGCAATGCATTTTGAAATTGTTGTTTAGGGAATGTTTAGAAGGATAAATATAGCTAAAATTTCTCTTAAAAAAGAATTATGAAACAAAACCAGTCAAAAATTAAGAAAGGTTAGGTGTCTATCATAATTATCAATTAAAATCTCAGATATAACATATAGTCATTTAATTGGAAAGTGCAATAATTAAATACATTCTTTAATAACTACAGTCTTACACCTAAAACTAAAACATAATAATATTGAATGTAAACTGTAATTGAACAACAACAAAAAACATAACTCAGTCAGGGGGCAGATTTACAAACTAAGAAAATACAGTGGAGAAATTCACACAGAATAATTAAAAGATATGGATAGATTGAGAGATTTCAAAATCCACTCAAAATATTGCCAAAAGAAGAAAATGTACAAAAAATACTTGAATACTTGAGATAAGTTTCCACATTTGAAGATAGTCATTCCTTTTCAGATTGAAAATGTGCCCTGAATATGAAGTTGGTTTAATAAAATATAAATGAATGTTCACTCAGACAGTGTAGTGAAATGTTATATCATCAAAGGTTAAAAAAATACTAAATTATAATCTATAAAAATAAGATTGCTTTCTAATAAAATATATATATGACTCTTGGAAAAAGACTTCTAATTAATAGTAATAGAAGGTAGCAAACAATTAAAATTTAAAGGCAGGTGGAGTGAAACTATCAAAGAATAATTTTGTTCCCAGCTTCAGAATTTTTCAGAGTGAAAGTAAAATAAAGATATTTTCAAATATATAAAGACTAATAAATCTATAACACAGAGACCTTCAGTAAAACCTATTATAGTAGAAAAATGTATATAGAGATATATAATTAGATAACTATAAAAATTATTATTCTAATCACAGGAGAAGTCAACACTATAATGTACCTAGATGTAAAAATGAAACAAATTTGATTTATAAACAAAGGCAACAGAGGAATATTAGATCTATTGATATATTAATGACCCCAATGCTTTGCCACTGCCTGTTTATATTCTTCACCAGGTGACTTTTCTGTGGTCCCTTTTATTAAAGAGATAATGTTGATTTTCACACCCATTTGAAATCAACTTGGTCACGAGCCTTGCTTTGGTCAACAGGAGAAGGCAGAAATGACAGCATGGTGATTCCAAACCTAGGCTTCAAGAGGATTTGCATATTTCTGATTTTCTCTTGAACGTCTGCTTTTACCATTAGAAAAATATACTAGTAACTAGGCAAGATTGCTGGTCCCTGAAGGAGAATAGGATATATATCAAGCAGATGCTCTGATTAAGCAGAACCCTCAGCCCTGTGATATACATTATCATATAAATATACATCAATTTATTTATCCATTCTTTTGTTGATAGACATTTGGGGATAGTCACCCCTTACCCCTCACCACGGGGTCCCTCCCATTATGGCTATTAGAAATAAAGCTTCTATGAAGTTTTGTATATAAATTTCGTGTGGATATATTTTCCAAAGTATCTCATTTGCGTTTTAGTTATTATTTTCCTGATGGCTTTAAATGGTGAGCACATTTTTGTGTATCTTTTTTGTGTGAAGTCTTTGTATAAAATTTGATAATTTCTATTGAGTTGTTTGGTGTTTGGCTTTGTTTCTGTTGTTTTATTTTTGTTAATCCTCACCTGAGGATATTTGCCCTATTAATTTTTTAAAGACAGTAGAAGTGGGGGTGGTGCTGGGAGAGACAGAGAGAGAAAGACAGAAACCAGAGACATTGATATGAGAGAGAGAGAGACATCAATTGGTTCCTTCCCTCAAAGACTCCTGATCTGCAACAGGCACTGAACCTGCAACCCAAGTATGTGTTCTTGACTGGGAATTAAACCCCAGTGTGACCCTAAAGTGCTTGGGCTGAGGCTCTAACCATTGCGAGACACTAGCCAGGGCAAGTTGCTTATCTTTTCATTAGATAGTTGTAAGCTTTCTTTAAGCCTGTGTAAGATATATGGATTCTGAATATTTTCTTACAGAATTTCATTTTGCATTTAAATGTTAATGATTTTTCCAAAGTGAAAATCTTGATTTTCATGAAGTACAATATCTGAATTATTTTCTTTTATGATTTTTGTTTTTTTGTGTTCTGTTAAGAAAAGTTTGCTTTCCAAAGTTGATTTTATTTATATTTTCTTCTAGAAATTTATAATTGTACCTGCTACATTTAGATCCAAACAAGTCCTATTTGGATTCTCTCTCCCTGTTTATGCATTTAGAGTTGCTTCCAGACACATAACTGGGTTACTGAAAGGCTCATATTATTTGTTTCACTTTTCTTGGGGATCACAAACTTATTCTGGTTGTTGTTGAGAAGAGAAAACTTCTGAGATGTCCTAAATTAAAAGGCAATGTCAGAAGAGTGAGAGAAAGAGACAAGAATAATCAACCGGATAATAGCTATGAGCCAACTAACAATAAACTGCTCACATTCCTGAATGTGTGCTGGAGAATCACTGTCCAGGGGGCGATCTAAAAAGAAGGCCCAATTTCCAGAAATCACCACATTCTGCTTATACAAGAGCTTTCAGGGCTGTAGCACATGACCCATCAAAAACAGTCAGTTCTTCTACCTATGGACTGTGCACCTATCCTAGAACTGCCTCCACAGCTTCTGCCCATGCCCCTAATCTGTAGCCAATGTAAACTGTTTTAGAACAACTTACACCTTTCTTCCTAATAACATCCTATATAATAAAAGCGTAACATGCACAACGACAGGTTGGCCGGGCGTCGGAGTGGGGGTGGGTGGGGGGCTGGAGAGCAGGTGGAGCCAGGCCGGCCAAGGCATGTGTCAGCGGGCAGAGGAAGGGGACAGCAATGGGGTGGGGAGTGGTGGCAACCAGCAGTGGGGCAATGGGGGCCGGTGCCATCCCCTGATTGCCCGCTTGGTTACCTCCCATAGACGGAGGCCACTGGTGACCCTGCAGGGCGATTCAGGGTGGAGCTGGCTGCTCACCATCCCCAGATAGGCCCACCAGGGTAGCCTTCTGCAGAGGGAGGCCACCAGCAGCAGTGGTCCAATGGGGGGCGGGGCCAGCCACTGGCCACCCACGCAGTCCTCTGATTGGCCCGCCGGCTACTTCCCACAGAGGGAGGCCAGACTGCAGCTTGAACATCCTGTAAGTTGGACAACCTCTGAGGGCTCCCGGACTGCAAGAGGGCGCAGGCGGGCTGAGGGAGCCCCCACCCCCCAGTGCATGAATTTTTGTGCACTGGGCCTCTAGTAATGTATAAAAGAGCAGTTCAACTCCAGGGCATCAGGCCTTTGTTTTCCCCATCAGCCCTGCTGCTGGTGGTTTGCACTGCAGCCTGGAACCTGGTACTTTTTCTAGCGAGCCCAGGGCTCAGAAAACCCCTGTTTTAGAAGAGCTTTCAGCTGTGAAAACTTTTGTTTAACATTATCTAATGTCTAGACACATTTGTCAAACATATGGATTTTTTTGAGAGAGGTTAAGTCTGGATCTTTTTACTCTGACTTGGTTGGAGATGGAAGTCTATATATTTTAAATGTATCTTTCTCACTTCTCTCTGCTTAATAATTATTTAGTTCAGTTAATATTTTTAATATTCCCTTCCCCCCATTGTTAAGTATCATCATGGATATGATTTATTCTTCTTAAATAATAATAGAGCTATTCCATTTTTCGCATGTTCTCATTAGCTTGTTTATGTCATTAAATGATACAACAAATAGAATAATAAAATCAATGCTCCTTTAGCACACAATTATGGATTATTAGAATATATGCCAACATCCCATGGAGCGAAGTAGATCTGCAAATCTTCAATAACTTAGTCTCATTAACCTCTCTAATTTTTCTTTTGTCAATCCACTATGCTATCAGTAGCGCCGAGGATGGATTTCTCATTGACTCCATTCCCATAATAACAACATTAACTCAAATTATTTCTGTCTTTGGGTTGAAATAGGATAAAATCATAATGCTTTACATTTTTACACAACTATAAATCATCCTCATTCATTACCAGCTTGCATAACACTTTAGTTGTCTATAATATGTTTAAGTTAAACCTCATCAAAAAATTCTTTGAGGTACAAAGTAATGACTCCATTGTACAAATGAAGACAAGATTTTTAGAAATTAAGTGGCTTGCTCAATTCAATAATTGAGGTAGAATTTATCCAAAGGATTCTAATTCCCAGTCTTGACCCATAATAACAATTTTTAAAAAGGCTTTTAGTCAAACAGGTCTAATTTAAAATGTCTCTTCTACCATTCAGCAGAATATGATTCTGAGCAAAATAATTTATTTAAGTCACAGTTTCCACTTCTGAAAAAATAAAAAAGGCAGTAATAGTATTTAGCATTGCTGGGTTGTTTCAAGGATTAAGGTAACATTAAATGAAAGTGTCTAACGATATGTCTAGCATACTGTAGGCAGTGGATAAACAGTATTGTACTGGATGTCTTTTACTTGTTTCTTAAATTGACTCTCCATTCCTCTGCTCTCAAGTCTGGAGCCTGATGTCTCTTTAAAAAAAACAACCATTGCTTGAGTTTGGCTAATGTTGGGAAATTTAGGAGATCAGAGGGAAATTAGTAAGTGAGCCTGGGTATTTATTCTACTTTCTTGTTTCTCTTCCTGAAAGTATCATGATTCCTCAAAATAGCTTCTATTTATGGATCAAGACTATTCATTTAATAATCAGATCCCTGACTTGTAAATTAGGAGTGATTAAAATCCTAGTCCCAAGAATTATTGTGAGGACCAAAAGATATAATGTAGGTAAAGTATATGTTTTTAGTAAAAAGTTGAAATAATTTTATTTGAGGGGAGGAATCTAAAACATTATGTCTTAATAGCAATATTTAACTTAGAAAAAGATACACATGCTTACACACACATGTATATATACATACATATTCATACATGAATGTATTTATACATGCATATATATATATGTATACATCTAATTATGCATAAAACAGAGAGAGAATCTTTGGAAAATGTTCTTGAGGTACATCAATGCAAAAGAATGCCACTTAGCCATATGAAAAGATGAAATGCTGTCATTTGTGACAACATGGATGGACCTTGAGAATATCATGTTAAGTGAAATAAGACATAGAAATTCAAGAACCATATAACTCCACTCATATGTGGTATATAAAACTGAAAGCAACAACTGAACAAACAGAGACTCTCAGACACAGATAATAGTATGGAGGTTAACAGAGAGAAAGGAGAATGGGGGGAGTTAGTAAAAGGTAAAGGGTCAGAAACATGGTTATGGAAGGAGATTTGACTTTGAGTGGTGGATACAGATGGTATATTATAGAATTGTAAATTTTTTAAAAAAAGTCATAAAAGCCAAAGTTAGAGGCAATAAGCATTTATTTGATATCAATAAGAATTGCAACCTGGGAAACACTGATTCAGGCAAAAACCCAAACAGAGTTCTGATTATGAAATGAAGGCAAAGAAATTTATGAGAAAGGGAAGGGAAACAATTGCATAGATGGAAGGAATTTCTATTGGTGCTAATAATCCAATAAAGGCATTTTTATGCAAGTAAGTTAGCTATATATGATGGTATTAATTCTAGAGAATTTCTTTAACTTTCAGTCTGCATGGTCAGGACATCTGCTTTCCTATTAGCTTTTCAAATAGTTGTTTGGAATACAATGTTGGTTTGGCCCAGTCCAAAGGTCATATTTCCCTAGTTGAAACTTTCAGAAGATTCAAAGAGTAAGATATGCTAGACAGTTCTTCTGGGATGGCAGCTCTAACTTTATTTTTAAACTAGAAGCCTGGTGTACAAAATTCATGCACAGTTAGGGTCCCTAGGCCTGGCCAGCAATCAGGGTCAATTGGGGCCTTCTGACTTCCAGCTGGGGCCTCCCTTCCCTGGCTGCTACCTGCTGGTCAGGGCCTTCCTTCATTCCTCATCGCCCCCTTGTGGTGAGCATATGTCATAGCGAACAATAGAACTCCCAGTCTCCTGGTCAAACTCCCTCAGGAACACTTTGCACATTAGCCTCTTATATATATAGATGGCTTCATTTATATAAATTTTTACATCCTAAAAACTATCTTTAGTTAAGTTGTTTACTTTGCTTGTCAACTTTGAAAATTAATTACAGCTTTTCTTTTATTCTTAATCAAATGAGAAAACAATAAATACAAAACAATTATTTCACTTCTATATGCTTAATTCAATATAAAGATATGGAAAAGGCTAGTAATTTATTTTAAAAAATAATTAATTTAATGTCTTAAGCTATTACGAAAATAATAAAAATGTAATTGTACATTTTTGGGTTTTATTTGATACTAGAGGCACGGTGCACAAAATTCATACACAAGTAGGGTCCCTAAGCCTGGCTGGTGATCAGGGCCTATCAGGGCCTTCCTTTCCCTGGCTTCTGACTGCTGCCTGCCTGCCTGCCAGGGACTTCCTTCATCACTCCCTGGTGGTCAGCGCATGTCATAGTGTGCGGTTGAACTCCCTAGGGGACAATTTGCATATTAGCCTTTTATTATATAGGATTATAAAATCATCAGTTCTTTCTCTCTCTTTTCCTTCCTTCCTTCCTTCCTTCCTTCCTTCCTTCCTTCCTTCCTTCCTCCTTCCCTCCCTCCCTCCCTTCCTTCCTTCCTTCCTTCCTTCCTTCCTTCCTTTCTCTCTTTTGTTAATTGTCACCAAGGATATTTTTCCCATTGCTTTTTAGAGAGAGTGGCAGTAAAAGGGAGGGAGGAAGATGGAGAGAGAGAGAGAGAGAGAGAGAGAGAGAGAGAGAGAGAGATTGATGTGAGAGAGACACATCAATTGGTTGCCTCCTGCATGCAACCTGACCAGGGCCAGGGATCTAACCTGCAACTCAGGTAAGTGTCCTTGACCAAGAATTGAACAGGCAACCCTTTGGTATTTGGACTGGTGCTCTAACCCTGAGAAACGCTGGCCAGGGCTCATCATTTATTTTTAAAATACGCTGGATAATTCTATTGTTATGATACGTTAGAAATTAGTTTCTTGTTTTCATTTATTTGAAGAAACAGCCAATCAATTGTCATTTCTATTTAGAGTTTGCTGTCATTTGTAGGAGATGAGTGCCCTCTTCTGGTTTTGTAATAAAACTGTCCATCAAATAATGCTTTATTTAGCTGATTGTTTTCCCCTTTATATCATATTTAGTTTCCCTTTGTAGTCAGAGGCATTTAATTAAATTATGCACATTTTTCTTTGTTTTATCCTTTGCAAGAGCAGCATAATAGATCACTTTTACTTCTAAACAATTTCCACTTCTTGTTCTTAATCTTGTTAGTCTTTCTCCAAGGGCCACAGTACAAAAGTTTGTCTCTAATGTTTTTATTCTTTGGCTTAGGGAAACATGGTTCAAGCATCAGGTTATGAGCAAGAATGTGATATTGTTTTTCAATTAGTTTGAAAAAAAAAAGAAGAGGAGGAAAAGATGGCACAGGAGGAAAATTGCTAAACCTAACAACTTAAGATAGTTTTAATTACTTGGAAAATATAATGGAAGGATACTAAGAACATGCCTTCTCATTACTCTCTCTCTCTCTCTCTCTCTCTTTCTCTCTCTCTCTCTCTCTCTCTCTCTCTCTCTCTCTCACACACACACACACACACACACACACACACACACACACACACACACCTATCAGATGCCTAAAAATACTTAATTATTTTTGGCCAGTGATTTGTCCGCCTATTTTAGTACATTCTTTGCCGTGTTAATCTTGACTTCACCTCCCTCAGTTCCCACTTAAAAGGGGGGAAAACACACACAAGCAAACCAAGCATATAGATGGTGAGAGAGTAATATTTTTTTTTAATAAGGAAGCCTTTTACTTCTCTTGTAATTTTTAGAATTGCCATGAATTCCTCCTCAGTCGCTTGCAGTTGATCAGCAGAATCACCGCCAGTTTTGACATGATTGGGATACACTATCAAACCATTGCCAAATAGGAGGTAAGAATTACAATTTTAGCAACACGTCTTTTGTACACATGCATCCTACATGGGAGTCTCACTTTATTTTAATCTTTAGTTAGCCGGTTAAGCCAGAAAGTAAATAAAATTTCTATGTTTAGCTCTAATACCTAGAATTTAAATTTATAAATCAATGGTTTCTGGGTCTGTGCAGATAAAGTTATCTTATAGTTCAAAATAGAAAATATTATCTCACTACGGTGGGCTGGGGTTCCTTGCCCAGCAAAATAATCAACCACAGCAATCAAAGCCATCAGGTGGTTTCTCGTTTCTAATTTTCTCTTTGCTCACATAAAGATACTATTAGTTCTAGCAGAACCAGTATAGTCAAGAAGGAAGAGAGGAACTTATTTGCATTCAATTTTAGGCAATATTTGTTAAAAATTCAATTTTAAGTAACAAACAAGAAACTACGATTTCCATATTTTCTCTCATCAATGTTCTTTGAGCCCATCTTGATGAAGTTATTACATATTGATTTACTGATATTCTCTCAGGTTAGAACAATTGAGATAATTATCCTGATAACTCAGATGTGAAGGGAGGATTTTTCAGAAAGAAAACAGAACAGGCTGGGATTACCTCCTAGTTTCACTATAAACCAAGATCATAAGTAGGTATTATTTCCTTCATTTAATTAACAGAAAAGCATTGGGGAAAGTCACTATATATGAAATGAGAATTCAACAGCTTCTGTGCTCTTTAATATTTTAATCAATCAAGATGAAGAGTTCTGAACTGCTTAGGCTTTTAAAAGAATGTCTATGAACGTCAGCAGTAAGAGCAGCAGTAGATGGCACTAGAAGACTGTCTGTGAGGCAAATCCATGATTTTCCTCCTTGTCTTTCCTCCTTCAATCCTCACAATACTTGCGAAGGGAGGACTGTCAGGGAGTTGAAGAGAGGAAAGGAGAATCACAGTGGCCGTGGCAGTGGTGGGCACTGAATCCTTGTCTATGTTTTCTGGAATAAATATGTCTGAGGAGAAAGCACATGGCCAATTTACTACCAAGATTCTGCTCAAAGCCACGTTAACTGTACCAACAGTTTGAATAAAAAATAAGGAAGTTTCACCCTGACTTCTGCCAGGGGTTCCTGCTGCTTCTTTGCTGCTACTGGTAATTAAGGTCTTGCTGTTTAGAGAGAGCTTAATGAACGTATTTGTCATTAAGATAATTATTACAATTTTTTTCACAGACAACCCAAAATCACTTAAGAAATGCACATTTTTCTTTTCTTTTTTTCTCAACAAAGCTGACACAAAGACATTGAAACATTTTTTTTTTATTTCTTTAAATCTGAAATGGAGTCTATTTTACAGCAACTGATTTATTTTGTATTCCGTAGACCCTTCAAGGCTGAGCCTTGCCTCCACAGAACTTGCACTGCCCCAGCCAGACTAAGCCCATAGCCATGACTCACCCATAACAGTTGCAACTTTAAAGCACATTCCAGCCCTGCTTTTTCCCACAGCTCTCCTAATCCTCTTCACATGACCAGAAGACTGCCTTTAAATCTAACAGAGGATGTTTCTGACATTTTTTCGAGGCTATAAAAACTATTTCCGGATCCAGGAGTAGGGAATGATATGTGGATGTTTGGACAAATCAGTGGTTATCATTTCTCCTTCCAGCTAGCTACTAAGAGGGGTCTTAAAAAAAATCCAACTCAGTATTTTGTAAAATATATACCTAAAGAAGCATTGCATTTCCAAATCTATATTCAGAAATGGTAAGAAATTTTAAAAAAAATCAATTCTAAAGATAAATTGTTATTGAATCTGGAATCAGATATTATATTTTAAAATGTTTAATGACTCAAAGAAATAGTGTAGAATATTTCAGCTTTATTTTCTCACTTATAGAATTTGTTTTATCTTATTTTATTTTTGATGTATAATTTATCACAAGAGTTGTTTGAAGTAAGAGCAATGGAATGATGGTTCAACTGAGAATTAAACTCAATGCAGATGGCACTGCACCATGTTTTTTCAGAGCCATTCCTGCAGCAGATTTATGCTGAAAAAAAGTCCTATGTAAGTGAATTGAAACAGGTGTCTCTCAAGAACTGTGACTTTAGAAGCCCAGACCAACTCTGACATTCATTTCCCAGGGATGAGCATCACACTGAAGAGGAAGGATCCTCTGCAGTCTATGTCATCCTGGGAAATGAATGCTGAAGTTGGTCTGGGCGCCTGCAGAATCAACTTAGCTTCTGAAGCTTTAAGAGCTGCTCTTGCAATGTTAGAACTCTGTTTTGGATAAGTCATCAAGGGTGGCAAATGGGGACTTTCTGAAGACTTAACACATTCTTCTGCTAAGATATCTGCTAAGGCAAGAGTAAATGAGATCTTTGGGCTTGGGTAAGTATTCATGGGCATATTAGCCAAGACTTTTTCAGTTGCAAATTGCTAGACTCAAATCAAATCAATTGAGTCAATATATAATACTTCCTGTTGCATGTAACAGCCTGTGGCTCTGACATAAAAGACCTTTGGACTCCAAGTCTTGAAAATTACCAGGGTCCGTAGATTTACATGTCTCTGACTGTTTTATTCTTCAGACAAAATAGGACAAGCACCCCCCGCCCCCCCCCCCCCAGACCCCGCTGCAACTCCATAGAAGTCCCAAGAATGCCTCTGATTGGCCTGATTTAGATAATGTTTTTCCTAAACCAACTATTATATCTGGGGGATCACATGTTGTTTGTGCAGGTCTGGGTCATAAGTGTACCCTTTTAACTTGGGGACACAGATAGAAAGAGGGATTCTTTATTTGAAAGGAAAAAAGACTCTCTGGACAGACAGAAATAATTTATGTCTATCACACTGGCATCCTTACTATACATTCCGCCCCAGTCTGGGGCATTCTTACTGACCACCCTTCTCTTCCACTCCTCTCCAGCATTCTTGCTGTTCCTTGACTACTAAAGGTTATTTCAGGTCCAGGCCTTTAGAGTGCTGTTACTTTTTGCTTTTCTTTCCCAGATCTTCTCACAGTTGATTTCTCTTGAATTTCAAGTCTTTCCACCTATGATTATTATGATAAAAAATGCCACATTGTCAGTAGGGTTTTAAAAATATATATTTATATGGACCAGATAATAAAATAGTGTGCACTTTATTTGAAACCAAGTAAGCCCTGACAAAAATATATATCATGGCCACTGTGATTCCACATCAAACCTTAACAGTAAGAATTGGGCATTTATTCTTTGCATCATTTGCCAGCCCTGGTAGAGGAAGACACCCACCTCCAGCAGAGAATCAACTGAATAAGTGTTTCCTTATTTTAAGAATGAGAGCCCTGGTAGAAAGGGCAGGCTCCCCCTGCTCCCCACAGAGCCTGAGAATGCAACGGGCCTCTGGTGGGCATTTCTGCTGTGTCTGCTCTGTGTGCCTCCTAGGCAGCTGATGGTGACGCACGATCAGCACCAAATCATTATCCTCTTATCCTTAAGTATTTTCAAGAATTAGTACCATGAAAAATAGTTATTAGTTTATTTGTATGTTCTCTGTTTCCTTCCTTTAAAATACTTAATTCATGAAAATAAAGTCTGTCTAACATAATTCTGTTTCTAGCACATATATTAGTATCTGTCATAAGTTGATAAATGTTTGTTGGGTTAATGAATATGAATGATTCATCAAAACATTCAGTTTTCGCCCTGACTGGTTTGGCTCAGTGGATAGAGCATCGGCCTGCGGACTGAAGGGTCCCAGGTTTGATTCCGGTCAAGGGCATGTACCTTGGTTGCAGGCACATCCCCAATAGGGGGTGTGCAGGAGGCAGCTGATCGATGTTTCTCTCTCATCAATGTTTCTAACTCTCTATTCCTATCCCTTCCTCTGTAAAAAATCAATAAAATATATATATTTTTAAAAAAACCATTCTGTTTTCAACACCTTTATTTTATTTTTTAAATTATTCTTTATTGTTGAAAGTATTACTTATGTCACCTTTCCCCCCCCCCCTCATTGACCACCTCCAGCCAGCGCCCCCAACCACCCACCCACCCACGCCTCAGGTCTTCAGCACTCTATTGTCTGTGTCCATGGGTTATGCATATATGCATACATGGTCTTTGATTGATTACCTCTTGCCCACCCACCCTCCCCCACCTTCCCTCTGAGGGTCCACACTGTTTCATGATTCGAATCCTTAAATCCATTGTTCCTTAGATTCCACATATGAGTGCTATCATGTCTTTCTCTGACTGACTTATTTCACTTAGCATGATACTCTCCACGTCCCTCCATGCTATCTCAAAGGGTAAGAGAGTCTTCTTTTTTACCTCTGCATAGTATTCCATGGTATAAGTGCACCAGATTTTTATCCACTCATCTATTGATGGGCACTTGGGCTGTTTCCAGATGTTAGCTATTGTACATCGTGCTGCTATGAACACGGAGGTGCATACATTCTTTCTGGTTGGTGCTTCAGGTTTCTTAGGATTTATTCCTAGAAGTGGGATCACTGGGTCAAATGGCAGATTCATATTTAATTTTTTGAGGACACTCCATACTGGTTTCCATAATGGTTGCACCAGTCTTCATTTCCACAAGCAGTGTGCTAGGGTTCCCTTTTCTCCATATCCTTGCCAACACTTGTAAATTTGTTGATTTGTTGATGGTAGCCATTTTGACAGGTGTGAGATGGTACCTCATTGTCGTTTTGATTTGCATCTCTCAGATGATTAGTGACTTTGAGCATTTTATCATATGTCTGTTGGCCATCTGTGTGTCCTCTTTGGAAAAGTGTCTACTTAGGTCCTTTGCCCATTTTTCAATTGGATTGTTTGTCTTCCTTTTGTTAAATTGTATGAGTTCCTTATATATTTTGTATATTAGTCTTTTATCAGATGTATCATTTCCAAATATGTTCTACCATACAGTGGACTCTCTTTTTGTTTTGTTAATGGTTTCTTTTGCTGTGCAGAATCTTTTTATTTTTATGTGGTCCCATTTGTTTATTTTCTCCTTAGTTTCCTTTGCACTAGGAGATGTATCTGTAAACACATTGCTACAAGAGATGTCTGCTATTTTTCTGCCTATGGTTTCTTCTATGATTTTTATGGTTTCATGATTTACATTTAACTCTTTTATCCATTTTGAGTTTATTCTTGTCTATGGTGAAAGTTGGTGGTCTAGTTTCATTTTTTTTTTACATGTACCTATCCAATTTTTCCAACACCATTTATTGATGAGACTGTCTTGACTCCATTGTATTCTGTTGCCTCCTTTGTCAAATATTAATTGAGCATTAATTGCACAGGTTGATTTCTGGGTTCTCTGTTTAGTTCCATTGGTCTATATGTCTGTTCTTATGCCAGTACCAGGCTGTTTTGATTATGGTGGCTTTGTAGTATAACTTGAAATCTGGTATTGTTATGGCTTTTTTACACACCAATAATGAATTCTCAGAAAGGGAAATTAAAAAAGCAATCCCACTTACCATTGCAATAAAAAAATTGAGATACTTAGGAATAAATTTAAACAAAGAGGCAAAAGACCTATACTCAGAAAACTACAGGATGTTGAAAAAAGAGATAGAAGAAGATATAAACAAGTGGGAGGATATACCATATTCATAGATTGGTAGAGTCAACATCATTAAAATGTCCATACTACACAAGGCAATCTATAGATTCAATGCAATCCCTATTAAAATACCAACAGCATATTTCACAGAGCTAGAACAAATACTCCAAAAATTTATATGGAATCAAAAAAGACCACGAATAGCTGCAGCAACTTTGAGAAAGAAAAACAATGTTGGAGGAAACACCTTTATTTTTTACTTCTGAAACTTAGAGATAATTGGCTAAACATGCCATTGCAGATTACTTGGATCGCTATATTATCGTGATGGAAGTTTATCATGCCTAAAAGTGAACACCATTCTACATGGAGACCCGCAGCAATGTTCTTTCTTTCTTTTTGTTTTTTTTGTTTTGTTAGTTCTGACATGAGGGTATTTTTTCCATTGATTTTTAGAGAAAGTAAGAGGGAGCAAAGGAGGAGGAAGGAGAGAGGGAGAAACATTGATGTGAGAGAGACACATTTATTGGTTACCTCTACAACACAAGTACATACCCTTGACTGGGAATCGAACCTGAGACCTTTCGGTGTGGGGTGTGTGTGTGTGTGTGTGTGTGTGTGTGTGTGTGTGTGGCGGAGGGAGGGGGCGGGGGGCTGATGCTCTAACTGCTGAGTAACACAGGTTAGGGCAGAAATATTATTCTTTTTTTAAATATATTTCTTTATTGATTTCAGAGAGGAAGGGAGAGGAAGGGAGAGTTGGAAACATCAATGATAAGAGAGAATCATTGATTGGCTGCCTCCTGCACGCCCCCACTGGGGATCGAGCCGGCAACCCAGGCATGTGCCCTTGGCCGGAATCGAACCTGGGACCCCTCAGTCTGTAGACTGACGCTCTATCCACTGAGCCAAGTCGGCTAGGGCAATATTATTCTTAATGTGGAGTATTTCTTATAAAAATAGTGTGTTTGTTCAGCTATTCCCCAAATAGTCAAAAACCCCAGGAAAGATTAATTGATGTCACAATAGATCTCTTGGTACAAAAATGATTTCTATTAGTATTCTGTGATGATGGAAAAACGGGTATTTTGAAAATGACCTTGTCTATATTTCATAATAAGAAATCACTTAAGTTCTTATATATCTTTACATACAGTGAAATATAAGAGAGAGCATTATCAGTGCCTTTTTACCTGCTTCTGTATCTATACTTATTGTTGGAAGACATTCTTTCCATGGGTCTCTCACATTTCTGGACATATGTGACTATAGAGGTGTGGCAAAAATAGGTTTACAGTTGTGAGTATGTAAAAAAGTTTATTCTGATATTATTATTTATTGTATTATTTTCCATACAAACCACTGTAAGCCTACTTTTGCCCCACGCTGTGTTTTCAAGGTTATTTCTATAGTAAATAGACAATGGAGCAGAGGGCAGAGTGTTTTGTCGGCTCGGTATAATGAAAATAATGTCTCCCTTTGGGCAAAGATTGGGCAGATTTCCTTGCAGCCCATTATAAAAGATTGAGGCTTCAAAAATTCAGGATTTCTCAGCAGTGACACAAATTTGCTGAGGGACAAGATGCTTCTGGGCTGCTGCATCCCCCTTATGCCAACTGGGGGATGAGAAACCATGGTGTAAACATGATATTCATGCTGCTTGTTGTTCCATGAGTAATAAAATCCTTCATTTTTGAACCATCTAATCTCTTCAGCCAGCATCTGTGAAAAAGTCTCAGGCTAACTTGTTCACTTACATGTAAAATAACATATCTAACCCATGATATTTTTTTTTAGTTTTTCTTTTTTATTTCTTTTTTTCTTTATTGATTAAGGTATTCCATATGTGTCCCCATTATAATTTTTGACATTTATTTTAATACCAGCTTTTAGTCACTGCTTGCTAATGTAGTGATGATAGCCTTACCTAGAGTTATAGTCACTGATTCATTCTGTCTCCTCTTTGGCATGTTTCATGCCATTCTTGTTCTATCCAGATGCCTCCATGGTTATCTAGCTTCAAAGATCTAACTCTGTGATCACTGATTTTAATTAATAAAATAGATTTCCCATGTTTTATCTTTCCCTGTTTAAGTATATACGACACATGACATTATTCTTTTATGAGGAAGGTGATGGTGGAGGTAGTGAACTTTCTGAATATCACAGAAACCTGCATTGTCAGAAAATATCTTTGTTATCTTATAGAGTACTTGAAATAGATCACAGCTTCGCATCTATCACCAGTAAACTCTCCCCCTTTTCAAAAACCTCCAGAATTTTGAATTCATACAGTTTAATCATTTAATGCCCAGTATTGAGTGGATTATGGTTGCATCTCCCTTTTTGCCATTTGATCAATAGTTATTCAGAAGTTTCATTCACAGTGTTTGGTATTATTGTTGTTGTTAATATTTCTGCTTTTTCCTTCTCAAATGTTTCTATGGTACTAAGATAAGTATTTATAACTTATTATACTGCTTTCCTCTTTCTGCAGACTTCTCATAACCAGTTTCCTAATAGATAAGCCAAGACTAATTGTTTAAGATTATTCAACTATTGCCTATATTGACTATACATGAACATTTATGGCCAGCTCCTCCTTTTTAAGAAAATGTAAGTTTTATTTTCCATGAATCTTGTCATGTTTATGAGTTAGGGCATTTCAATTAATAATTACACCCTGGTATCTGTTATACACAAAGCTAATGTTGGAAGTGTATATGGCTAAGTCAGCTTACATCTATTACTTCCTCCTATTGGAATGACAGCCAATCTTCAATCAATTGTGTCACTGATCAGTTAATATGATTTTACTAGAAGAGAATAGAGATAACTGACCATATCTATCTCAATAAGTAAATCAGATTAAAAGTAAAGTTTTTTGGTTAATATTTGATATCAGCAACTATGGGAAAAATGAACAACTTATATCAAAAACAGTTAATCAGAAAAAGGATTGTTTATATGTAAAGTAAATTCTAGTTTCTAGGGAGACCAGGTAAAGGTAACTTCTACATACTTAGTCTAATCAACCATACTCAAGCTAGTAGTATATTCCACACAATACAAATCAATTGTGCTCTGTCAGGTGAAAAAGATATGCCAAATTAATTATTTTGGACAGGTATATTGAGGTACAATTTATATGAAGTAAAATTAACCCTATTTTGTATGTAGTTCTATATTTTTCACAGATGATACTATTATTTAACAAGTACCACAATCTGAATAGAGAGCATTTTTATTAACTCAAAGAATTCCATCATGCTGTTTTGCTGATAATATTTTCCTCTATGCTCAACCTTTGCAACCAATAATCTCTTCTCTATTCTTATATTTACAATGAAGACTTTAAAAAGACTTCATTATAAATATAAATGATTTCTTCCATTTAGAATACTATATTTGAGATCCATGCCAAGGTTGTATGACTTACGGTTGAGTGTTGACCTATGAATCAGGAGGTCATGGTTTGTTTCCTGGGTTTGGGTTCCATTCTCATTAGGGTTCATGAAGGAGGCATCCAATCAATGATTCTCTCTGATCACTGATGTCTCTATCTGTCTCTCCCTCTCCTTTCCTCTCTCTGAAATTAATGTGAAAGAAAAAATATATTTAAAAAAATCAGGCATTGTACATCTTTTGTTGTTCTACCTATACTATATATCTATCTATATCTATATCTATATCTATATCTATATCTATATCTATAACTATATCTATATCTATATCTATATCTATATCTATATCTATATCTATCTATATCTATATCATCATCTATCTATATCATCTATCTATATCTATATCCATATCTAATCTATATCTATCTACATCGATATCATCTATATATGTATATCTATATAATTTAAATGTATTTTAATCCTCACCTGAGGATTTGCTTATTGATTTTATTTTTAGAGAGAGGATAAGGGACAGAGAGAAAGAGAAACATCAGTGTGAGAAAGAATATTGATTGGCTGCCTTCTGGGCACACTCCAACTGTGAATTGAACCTACAAACTTTCGGTATATAGGATGACATTCCAACCAACTGAGCAATACCAGCGTGGGCTTTTTCAAGATTTTTATAAGTATTCTATGCATTTCCATTTCCATTTTATTAAAAAAAATTTAATGCCACAATGCACTTTCAGCTACTTTGATAGAATTATGGAAAAAATAATACAACAAATTCCCAGAAGAGAATTTATAATGTAAGATGTTATTGTTTCAATTTGATACTTAAAGGTGAGATTATATAATATATAAATCGTATTTTAGTTTATAAACTAAAATGGCAAATAGAAAAGATAATACTTGATGTAAAATGATCGTTTTATGTGAAGATAATCTTTTAATATTTTAATTTTAATATTTTTTATTGTTCTGTAGAACACAAAGTTGTTTAGCCACTAAAATATTGGAAAAATGAGCACCTTTTCTTAATTTTAGGTGAGAAACCTATTATATTTGTCCACAGATTTCCACGTTGGGTGATTTTTATTCTTTTAATAAATTCTTATATTACTTTTAGTTTTTATATAGATTAACTTTTTTCAGTATGAAGAGAATATCTTTTAACACCTTTTTGAGGTGTACTTTTCCTGGCAAACATTCTTTTTTCATTGTTTATCTAATAATGTAGATATTTTGCTTTTTTATGTGAAGGATATTTTCATTTAATATAAAAAATTTTATTGACATTTTTCTTTTCGCAGTTTATACGTATCGTTTTACTTTTATATCACTTGTATTATCTCTAATGAGAAGTTAGTGTTTATTCTTATCATTGCTTTCTTATATATATGTCATTTTTCTTCATGTTCTTCTAATGTTGTTTTTTCTAGCTTTGATTTTCAGTAATTTAACTGATTTGTTTCAGCTTGTTTAACTTTCTATCTAGTTGATATCCAGCTAACTAGTTGTCCATTTAAAAAAATATTGGAAAAATTCTTCACTGTTTTCAAATATTATTTACTTTACTTCACCACTTCCAAGTTCACACACACAAAAAATAGAACACCACAATTTTAGAACTGTAACTCTAGTACTTTCCAGCTATGTAGCCTTGATCAAGTTATTGGACTATATTTACACAGTATCCTCATCTATAAAATGGATAAAGTAGCAAACTTACTTAAACTTACTTAAAACAGAAATTTTATTTAACGTACTCATATAGAATTTACTATGGCCCAAGGGGTATTCAAATTTCTTTATGTATATTAAGTCTAATCTTTATTACAACCCTATAGGGTAAATATTACTATTATTCATTTCACTTAATAACTGAGGTAACTTATTCAAGGCCAGACTGTTAGCACATGGCTGACATACAGTTGAACTCAGGCATCCTGGCTACAGAAACCAGGCTCTGGATTATCTTACTATGCTGCCTATCAAATGAGTCAAACATTTTAAATACTTAGAACAAGGCCTGTCAAACTGACAGCATAAAATATATTTCAGCTTTCATTGTTAAAATTGCATATTTTTAAATTACTGTTAGATCCAGCATATTTATATGAAGGTTATCTAAAATTCAGGGAAGATGGCAATGTATAAGATTGGAATGATCTTAGTGAAAGCATTTTGCTATGTAATCTAGGGGCCTATGGGTCATCAGGCTGTAAGGAGGGCAGCATGCAGTGCCTTTACGGATTTATGCCTTGTCAAAGGCCAGCTGGGTGTGTGGAACCTGTCTGATTGATAGCCATGAACAGTCAGTACGCTACTATATTTAGCTGAAAGTTCATTTAAAAACAAAATGCAATCTTGGGTGGAGATTCAAAAGACCTGCAGGAACTCAGGACTGCATCATTAGGATATTTTAAAATAAAAATCAGTTCTTCAAGAGCCCAGTGCAAGATGATGAATAAAAGCAAGGGAAGGTTATATTCTTGTTTTTCAATAATATATTTTTCCTTTTAAAAAGTATTTTGTCAAATAGAAATATGTGGATTACATGAAAACAAACAATTTTAGTACAAAGTATTTGTAGGAAAGAGAAAATTCTGTTATAAGGACTTATTCAGGTGAAAGCTGATTATTAAAAACGATTACAGTGTCCCCAACCCTAGTGCTTTCTCTCCCTTTTGCCTTGTCTTTCTTTTTCTTTTCTAGCGAGGTAGGGGTTTGGCTTTCTGGAGATTTATAATAAACGTGTGTACCTTCTGCAAGTAACTTGTTAGCATGATGACCTTTGATTTATTTTGAACATTAAATTTGCTCTTTGTCCTTACAAATGCTTAAGCACTTCAGTAACATTGAACTTTTCAGAAGAAAGGATTTATTTTTTGTCTTCAAGCAAAACAAAACTCAAAATCCGCTAATGTCAATGTCAGCATGCTAAGGTAAGCGCTTGCAATGTTTATTTGGTTTCTTAAAAAATTTTTTAAAAAATGTATTTTATTGATTTTTTACAGAGAGGAAGGGAGAGGGATAGAGAGTTAGAAACATCAATGAGAAAGAAACACCTATCAGCTGCCTCCTGCACACCCCCTACTAGGGATGTGCCCGCAAACAAGGTACATGCCCTTGACCGGAATCGAACCTGGGACCCTTCAGTCTGTAGGCTGACGCTCCATACACTGAACCAAACCGGTCAGGGCAGTT
This sequence comes from Myotis myotis, assembly GCF_014108235.1. Lineage (NCBI taxonomy): Eukaryota > Metazoa > Chordata > Mammalia > Chiroptera > Vespertilionidae > Myotis > Myotis myotis. Next base: position 89,659,852 of record NW_023416313.1, on the reverse strand, counting down.
TCTTAAAATTTTAATTTCTAATCTTTCATTATGTTTACTACTTATACGACTGAGAAAACGATACTTTTATGTGACTACATTATATCACATGTCATTATCTACAAAAAATTGCAGTTCTTTCATTTGTAGAATAACAGATTTTGATTAAAATGCCACCTTCAGGTTCTCTTTCCATAAAGTAATTTCACTTCAGCTTTACCATTCTTTGCCATCTAGATTATCATCACATTGAGGTTAGATATTATATTTTCTGCATCTTTTTAAAAAATCCTTTGTCATGAGCCATAACAGGAAATTGTTTGATAATCAGTAATTAGTTATTTAACATATGACCTTGTTTGGGAAACCTTAAGGAGAAATAGGGTAAGACCATTAGATTCATTTTATGCTTAGTATTTAGCAATCTACATACCACCCTTCTCATAGATATTAGATATTAAAGACTTATCAGGGATATCATAAGTTTAACACATGATGGTGTGTGTGGGGGGAAATTCAGAAGTATTTTGGAAACAATTTTTTTTATGTCGGTCATGCTTCTTTTTTTTAAAAAAATATATATTTTATTGATTTTTTACAGAGAGGAAGGGAGAGGGATAGAGAGCTAGAAACATCCATGAGAGGGAAACATTGATCAGCTGCCTCCTGCACACCCCCTACTGGGGATGTGCCCACAACCAAGGTACATGCCCTTGACCGGAATCGAACCTGGGACCTTTCAGTCCACAAGCCTATGCTCTATCCACTGAGCCAAACTGGTTAGGGCCGGTCATGCTTCTTTTTCTTATGTTATGATATATAAAAAAAAGATCTTCAAACAATAATATCTAAAGTAACATACATAAAGAAAGAAAAAGGAAATTTTCAGATTCAAGTCATATTTTATTTTAATTTTTTACTTTCTATGATGGTTACACCCCAGAACATATGAATCTAAAAAGTTAGATCATGCATTGTAGTTATAAACAAACATAAAATCCTCAAAGAAAGTGTATGCTAGCACTGGTCAGTATGGCTCAGTTAGTTGGAGCATCAACCCATACACCAAAAGGTTGTGGGTTGATTCCCATTCAGGGCACATTCCTAGGCTGTGGGTTCAACCTCCTGTAGGGAACATATGGGAGGCAACTGAACAATGTTTCTCTCTCACATCAATGATTTTTTTTCTCTCTCTCCTTCCCTCTCTCAAATCAAAGAACATGTCCTTAGGTGAGGATTTTTTTAAAAGCCTGTGCTATAATAAAACTCTTCAAAATGATTTTCATTCAATTAGCTAAATTAGAAAAATTTGAGTTTCTAAACTTCGGTCAGCATCAATCTATGTTGATACTCTTTTATCCAACTCTATTAATTAACTATTCTTTTTTCAAAATATACTTACAGACATTGTTGAACTGTAATTAACAGACTACTGTGTATAAGATTCTCAACCTTTTGGGTCTTACCAGTGTATAAATAGACTGGAGTGAATGTCTCCAGGTTGTTTACATCTGCTGGTCGGGTAGAACGAATAGTTTTTGTCTGCTCCCAATTCTCCCACTGGTAACAGATTGCCCGCTTGATTGCAAGGATAGACTAATGTTTAAAAGTAAGACAATGTTCTCCCTGGAGAGTATTTCTCAGCAGTCAGAGCGTTGGCCTGAGTACTGAAGGGTTGCTGCTTCGATTCCCAGCCTGGTTATGGCCTGTGCTGGGGGCAACCGTCAATGTGATGTCTCTCTCTCTCTCTCTCTCTCTCTCTCTCTCTCTCTGTTTTTCCCCTCCCTCCCTTACAATCCCTCTAAAAAGATCAATGGAAAAACTATCCTTAGGTGAGGATTAAAAAAAAAAAGAGTAAGCCAATGGTATCTCATCCATCAATGATGGGCTCAAGAATGGGAACATGACCAAGGCACTCATTACCTACATTATTTATAATGAGAACTAGTGGGAAAGAGCCTTTTTATCTATGGTAATGGAGACAGATGGAGTAAGCCCAAACCTTTTTATGTTTAAGTTCTCTGCTGTATAAAAAAGTTGGTCCTCAAGAAAAGGCCACCTTCAAATATGAGGGATGGGTGGACAGAGGATATATGATGGCATTTGGATCTTCTGCTCTCATTTTGGAAAGTTCATTTCTTCCTTTGTTCTTCATCATTTTTTTTTAAGTCAAAATATCAATGGATTTGCTTAAATTGAATCAATTTAGAATTCTGCCACTGGCAGCCCAAAAGTTCTGGCTAATTAAAACAAACACATACATGACTATATTATCAGAAAAATAAAAAGTGCATCTTGTATCCTCAAACACAACTATATATCTGTCATCTGAGGTCTGATTCTCTTACCACTGAGAAAACTGGCAGGGCTAGTTTCATATTTTTGTAAATTTTCAAAAATTTAGAAAATATACCTTAAATTTGTATTTTCTTTTACTACATGCTCTCTGTTTTTTATTTACCTGTTCATTCATTAGTATTTCCACCAAGGGTGGGTGTGACAGTCTAAAGATACAACTTTATTTACTCATATATATATGAGTAAAAAGAGGGAGGATTTCCTTTTTATTTTTCTCATTGAAGGCATATTCCTTTTAATTCTCCACATATCAACAACTAACCTTAAAATCTAAGTTGAACCGCATACTTCAAACATGACATAAAGGTATTTTTAGTATAAAAAATTAATATTGCATTAAATATATATATATTTAATTAAATATATATATATTTAATTCTCACCCAAAGATATTTTTACATTGATTTTTAGAGAGAGTGGAAGGGAGTGAGGGAGCAGGAGGAGGAGGAGGAGGAGGAAGAGGAGTAGAAGGAGGAAAAGGAGTTGGAGGAGAAGAAAGAGAGAGAGAGAGACAGACAGAGAGAGAGAGAGTGAGAGACATCAATGTGAGAGAGACACATCGATTGGTTGCCTCCCACATGTGTCCTGACCAAGGCCAGGGATCAAACATGCAACACAACTGAGGTGCCTGCCCTTGAGTGTGAATGGAATCCATGACTCTTCCATCTGAGGTCTGATTCTCTTACCACTGAGAAAACTGGCAGAGCTAGTTTCATATTTTTGTAAATTTTCAAAAATTTAGAAAATATACCTTAAATTTGTATTTTCTTTTACTACATGCTCTCTGTTTTTTATTTACCTGTTCATTCATTAGTATTTCCACCAAGGGTGGGTGTGACAGTCTAAAGATACAACTTTATTTTGGTTCCTTTGTTACTATAAGCTCCAATGAAAGATTCGGAGCTCAAAGCTATGGGAACCAATGAATGTCTATGAAATACTATGTATTTCTATTTTTCATTTACCTGATTAGAATTTGAAATTGAAGGTAGACAGAAATTTAGGAACATGGGTTATAATGACAGATGTCCCTATTCCCAAGATATTCAATGCCTTCCTAGTAGTATGTATGAGTTTGTTAATGTTGCTATAACAAAATACCACAGACTGGGTGCATTAAACAATCGAAATTTATTTTATCATAGCCCTGGAGGCTAAAAGTCAAAGATCTAGGCATCAGCAGGGTTATTTGTTCTGAGACATGTCTCCTTGGCTTGTAGTTGGCTACCTTCTTCTCTCTGTGTTTTCACCTGGTCTTATTCTGTGTGTGTCTGTATTTGAATCTCCTTCTTTTATAAGGACACCAGTTATATTGGATTAGGCCCCACTTAAATAGCTTCATTTTAACTTGATTTCCTCTTTAGAGATTCTTTCCCTTGTCAAGACAAAAAATTTGATTTTAACAAACTAATTGGGCGAGTTTCTCCTATAATTTATCTTACTATTAAAATTGAGCTATTTCAGTTTTTTGTTTTTTTTTTCAATAGGTGATTGTTACACTTAAGTTTATTATACCCAATAGAGGCCCAATGCATGAAATTTGTGCAAGAGTAGGCCTTCTCAGTCCCAGCTGCCTGGGCCGCTGGCTTTGTCCAGAAGATCATCTGGATGGTCGTTCCACTGTTCAGCCATTTGGTCGATTTGCATATTATGCTTTTATTATTATAGATAAATAATGCCAGGGGTCTTGTTCCATCATCTAGAAGGGTTCTGGAATCTGGAGAAGGCATTGTGTGTAAATGATTAAAGAGTCCAGAGACGAAACACAATTTTGGAAGGCCAGAGGAGCTTGGCTGAAGAAACCAAGTTCTCCTCTGTCTCAGGACCCCTTGCTTTTTATTAACACAGATTGTCCTAAAGCAAGGTAGATATACACATCAAAAGCCAGGGTTTAGTACACAGAATCCATTGTCAGATTGGAAGAACTGCCTTTGGCTGTTCAGGTGTTTGGCCAGTAGGAGGCAATACGTAGATTGAAACGCCCTCAGCTGTATGGCAGTAAGTAATCATTTATGCATCCTTTTCAGGTTTGGGGAAATGCCCTCAGCCATTTCCAGATGAATCAGCCCTGCTGACATGCTGGAATTGGCTTCCAGCAGATAAATTCTACCATTATCTTCTAGCCTATGAAGCTTAGGACTACTTGTTGATAGTTTTGTTGTCATTTGACATTGTGTTGAACAAATGAGGAATACTGAAGCCAATTGTAATAATAGCTACTATGTCTATAACATTTAAAAGGTCCTATCAGTCTTCAGGAGATGGTAAAACCTTCTGGAGGAAGAAACTTCTTTCAAAGTAGTAAGAGGGAAGAGAGAAACAAAAAAACTTGGCAAAATTGCTGGCTTGATCATCACTCATTTCCAGGGAGTGTTGATGGAAAATGAATTCCAATACGAAAATGTGTGCCAGCAATGTTTGGTATGTATTTATACAGTTTATCATAACCCAAGTCATGTCTTTTTTTTTCCTTCCAGTTAGCAATACAACAAGGGACCAAAGGGGAGAAGAACCACTCTAGATCTCTATGTTGAGAAATACTTCCATAGTTGTCACCTTTTGCTGACTTTCTCCTATTGTAGAAGTTAACACACTTTCTAACAGTACGTCTCAAGGTGAGAAGTTATAGACAATAAAGATGAAATACTCATCTTATATACCTTAGCATTCTTTCACATTCCTAATATATATGATAAGGGACAGATATAAGACAAGACGACATTTGTACTGACTTGGCTCCTACTTACAGGGGACTGGATATTTGTATCTTTTATCCTAATTATTGATTACCTATTAGAGAGAGCACATCCGATTTTCTTTGGAAGTCTTTTCATTCTCCATTGGATGTAGTCTCAATGGGACTTTTTTATCAAGGACGCATATCTTTCCCTGGGTAAAAAGGTGGGCGCCTGACCCAATCTAGATCAGTCATGCACAACTTCTAGAATTTTAAAATGTGTAAAAGATAATTCAAAGTTAATTCATTTTGATGTCAGAATACTGAGAAAAAGAAACCGTTCACTAGTCCCTGGTATTTATATCTCAGGAAATGCTTTGGCCCTTGTCCTTTCACACTTGATGTTTCAACTTCTTTAGGACACCGTCTATCAGCAATATCTAAAATTGTTCAAACACAGTTCCTGATATCTGCAACCCTTTCACTCATTCTACTTACTGTGCCTCTTCTTCACCACCTCATAGTGTAAGGCTTAGTGCAAATGATGACCTCTATAAAAACTTAACTTTGGTTTTCTCCAGAAGAATGCATTATTTCTGAAACCTTTTGTATTGCATCATTTAAAAACATTCCTCTCTTGTAGCTTTCACAATATATAATTGTGGCTAGCTGAGTACATGACTCTTTTGTATGGTGAATTCTTTTCAGGGTAGTTAATGCATTTTATTTTTTGTAACCTGTGTGTATATCTCACGGAGATGTGCATGTAGTAAGAACACAGAAAGGCTCTATTGTTGCTGTTGTTGTTTTTGTGGGATCTTTTTGGTGGAATGAGTATATGAATTGTATGAGTCCAGTGACAGGTGGCTATTTCCCAGACTGTTCCTTAAACTGAAATCAGACACAAATATAAAATAAACATATCTACACCTTTCATCATTATAACCAACATTTCATTTTGCATTTGCAAAGCTGTGTGGTTTATCTAAATAAACACGATTGTGAAGTCAAAAAAATATGTAAGCATTGGCACAGGACAGAGTGGAAGATGTTTAGAATATTTAATTTTCAATGTGAGTAGATAGTATTTTTCAGAGTTCTACTGATGCCAAAGAATAAAAGGTATGAGGCTTAACTGGCCTCATTCTATCTGGTGATATTTTATTTATAATTTATACCCTCCCTACTTTCAGAATATGAATTTTGAGGTTTCTTAAAATAAAAACATATCTAATATAACTGAAGAAAGCTAAAAAAGAACATCACAAATCACTTAACTTGGGGGGAAAAGCTTTTCCAATCATTTTAGTTTAAACTTCTGAAGGCCTGGGGCTAGGGTTGGGGGCAGGCTGGAGGGGGTCAATAGGGGAAAACAAAGGGAACAGATGTATACTTTCAACAGTAAAAATGAAAAAAAAAAAACCACCAAAATGGAAATCTGGTGGTTTGTAAAGTTCATCCCGCTAAAATAAAGCACAGAGTTATTAATCAATTTATGAATGTTTGACTCTAAATTCTTAAGAGACATTTATTATAAGACATTTTGGAAAGAAGGGCTGTAGTGACACAGACGACATTTCCTGCCTTCTAATTACATTATTCAGTGACAATAACAGTGGATAGAAGACTACCAAAATCACAAACCTTCTTAGTGTTTCTTTGATATTTATTTTTTAACACTTTAAAATAAACCATTTTTCTAAGGTTTATATTCTGTCTTATTTTTGTGTGTGTTTTTTGGGGGGATTGGAGGGGGACAGTTATCTTCACACTGCAGAATGAAAGAAGTATATAAATCTAGCCAACAAAGACAACAATCCTATATTAACAATTTTGTTAAACTGATTATAACAAAATAATTGAAATGGTGAAATATTACCACTTATATCCACAATAAGTATTTCTTTCTATGTAACTATACATCTATCTATCTATCTATCTATCATCTCTCACATATATACAAGGTGGGCAAAAGTAGGTTTATAGTTGTTCAAATGAAAAAGGACAATAATTACTAAATAAATATCAATATAAGAATAAACCCTGTTTTGTGTACTCGCAGCTGTAAGCCTACATTGTCCCAACCCTGTATTGATTGAATAAAGTAAACTATGATAGTGTCACTAGATAGGGGTTAAATTTAAGTACTTCTACTAGAAATGTCTCTTCAAATTTAATATCCATACATTGGATTTTGGTGGATGCCGTGGAGTGCAAAGTCCCGGTTTCTTTTCACTGGGTTATTGCACTCATGCCACAGGTGCGGCAAGTGCACTTCAAGAAGCTTCTGTCTCCAGAGAAATGCCCTTGGCCTGGATATGCCTGGGAGATCACAACGTTCTTCCTCTCACAAGACCAATGACTGGCATATATGTGGCACAGGGGGTGGAAAATTCCAGCTCCTTTTTCTCAAGGCAGGGCGACTCTACTGGGCAAACTGCAAAGTATACTTCAGGACTCCCACTGTCCCCAGGAGATCAGGCCAAGTCTATACTTTATGAAAGACTGCATCCTTCTCCAGCCCCTTTCCTCTCCCTGTTCAGCATGATCCTTCAGAGTACTTCTCCTCCTGAATGCATCTTCAGTAAATTACCTGCACCTGAGTCCTGTCTCAGACTCTGCCTCTGGGGCCATCCTATATAATAAAAGGTTAATATGCAAATTGACCCTAACAGCAGAACCACCAGGATGACCAGTCACTATGATGCACACTGATCACTAGGGGCAGATGGTCAACACAGGAGCTGCCCTCTGGTGGTCAGTGCGCTCCCCCAGGGGGAGTTCCACTCAGCCACAAGCAAGGCAGATGGCTCTAAGTGCAGCGGCAGTAGCAGGAGCCTCTCCTGCCTCTCCTCTGAGGGGTCCTGGACTGCGAGAGGATGCAGGCCAGGCTGAGGGAGCCCCCCCACCCCCAGTGGTCAAATATTTAATAATTTAGTAATTATTGTCCTTAAAATATCACCCCCCCCCGCCCTGTGCTAGTGCACGAATTTTCATGCACTGGGCCTCAAGTTTGAAATAAAATGCCATATTATGTATTTTTAAGTTGAGAATCCTATTTAAAGCACAAAGATCTAAAGCAGTGTTGCCGCCAATATATGTTTGTAGCCCAGGTAGACTGACATCAGGCAAATTCCATCAGGCTTGGCATTAGGTATATACCAACTGCTAAGTTAAGGTCTCTTCTTAGTTTCAAAAGTAGTAGTCTCTATTCTTCAGAGTCATATCTACAGGTGTAATATTTCGCCCTTTCCTCTATTGAGCACTTTTTTTCTAATAAAATGAAAGTTGGATCCTTCAATTTGAATTTTTTTAAAAAACTAATATACTTTATGAATAAATGACGTATAATTTTGCCAAACTCTTAGCTAGCATTCACTATAGCTCACATGAATAGAAAATTAGGAAGTTCTTAATTACAAATATCTTTTTACCCAGATTTTGTAAAATACTTTAGCTATGAATATTTAGAAGCATAGTCTTAGCTCAGGTAGTCACCATTTTTCTTTCTGTAACAGTAATGCCTTTAGGGGAAATTGTATAAAAATATTTTTTCAAGTTCAGATTCAAATGTTCTAATTATTCTCTTTTTTTGTTGTTTTTTCTACTAAGTCTGTTGACTTTTGCAATTTGGGACATTGCTTTGTTGCACCCCAGCCCCTGCTTGCATGTCCTGATCTCTGTACATTCTGCTCCTACTGCACTGAAAGAATTTGCTCCTAAATGCAGAACTAAACTTTGTCAGCCCTCAGTACTCCCATCTAGGGCTGTCACAAAACTATATTAGTTGGCCATCTGCTTGAAACATCCTCATTTTTTAATGGATTCCACCTTAGAAACATAGCCGCTATGTCAGTGACTTCATTCTCTCTAGTCTTTGTTGACTCCCTATTTAGAATGACTGATAGCCTCAGGCCAATATTAACTTCTAATGAACCATGATGATTCTACAAGTTCACTTTCTCTTAGGTCTCCTTATTCTCAAAACCAGTCCAAATAGGTATTACCATCATCTCTATCCAATAAAAAAGTGAGGATCAGAGAGGAGAACTGTTTTATCCAAAGTCATACAATGTTTTACCAGTAGAATGTATGTATGTCAAGAATACTACAAAGCACTGGAAAATAAGTAAGATGTAGACCATTGCTCTCAAACATTGGAACTCCTCTTCCCATAGTTTAGATTGACCAGTCACCTCAAAGACAATAAAAGTCACACTCTAAGCATGTCCACTCTCCAGCTGGCAACCCAGAGCAGCATCACGGTCCCTACTTCCTGGAATGCGACCACTCTGGTCTACTGTGTTATTCTGCACTAAACTCCATGGATTCTGGCTTTTTATCTCTAGCTGTTTTGAAGTGCTGTGTTCTCTTCCTATGAGGCAATTTTTCCACCATCCCCTAGTCTGCCCCACTGTAGCCATATCACAGGCCAGATGCTCTTGCCTTGGCAAGTAATTTGTTTTAAAGGCTTATTTTTGAGTCTAAGGCAGCCGTGGGCAAACTACGGCCCACGGGCCGGATCCGGCCAGTTTGAAATGAATAAAACTAAAAAAAAAAAAAAGACCTTACCCTTTTCTGTAATGATGTTTACTTTGAATTTATATTAGTTCACACAAACACTCCATCCATGCTTTTGTCCCGGCCCTCCGGTCCAGTTTAAGAATCCATTGTGGCCCTCAAGTCAAAAAGTTTGCCCTCCCCTGGAAGGTGTTTGTGGACCAGTTAGCAGGACAGGCGGGATGCATGCAGGCTGCAACAGAAGGTGAGCTGCATGCTTACAGGTTATGGAGGGACGACGGAAGTCCTACATATCACTTTGAAGGAAGTTACTCTGGTGGCTGTTATCTTTTCTGCCTCAGAACCTTATTCACTAAAACACTATACATTTAATTTCTTAATTTCAGTCACAATGCAGGATATATTTGAGAGTGGCACCGCTTAGAAAAGATTTCATCTTTAAATATGTAAACGTGACAAGAGGGACAAATTCTCCTGGGGAATCCTATCTCCTTCTTTGTCGCCTCTCAGGGGACAAATTGTGGTGGCTATAGAAGCCCAAAGAGAGTCAAGCCCATTGCAATCAAACAGTAAAGATTTGCAGTGAGTTTAATGCTATTTAAATGAATGAATAAAAAAGATTTATTAACTTATATGTCTGAAACGTGAATAGTTTGTGAATGAAATGTATAAAGAAAGATGGAAATAAGGACTAGAGTGTAAAGAATACTATGGTGAAAGATGTTGACAGCAACTAAATGAAACTGTTTTAGAATTGATATGAACTGGGTGATTAGACTATTAATTAGGCAATGTGACTATTAATTAGATAATTTGTTTCTGCTGCAAAATCCCATGAACTAGAAATGAACCTATAAGGATGGTTTTGCGTGTGTGTGTGTGTGTGTGTGTGTGTGTGTGTGTGTGTGTGTGTGTAATACTGGGAATGGTGCCAAATTGGAGTCCTGGAAAATTGAAGTCCTCAAGCTACCTGGAGAACACATTCAGTGGGTTAGCAGAAACCATAGCAGTTACATCAATCTATAATAATAAAAGCATAATATGCTAATTAGACCAGACAGCCGAACGACCTTCCAGACATCCTTCCGGATGACCTACCGGACTAAGCCGGGGCTGCGAGAGCTGAACCCTTGCATGAATTTCGTGCATTGGGCCTCTAGTGAATTTATATTCTGGGTGACCTAATGCAGATATCTCAGGGCTGGAATGTCCTATTCTGTCCTTCACATTGAAAGGAGAGTATCACTGTTACTTAAAGAAATCCTTAGTTACATTTCCTTGGATAACTGCAATTTGGGAAGATCACTGGAATAGAATCAGTGTACAAGGGCCAGGAATCCTCAAAAATGCATTTTAGCACCATTTATTCAATTTAGTTGACATTGGCAGACAAACTAAGTTAGTATTTTTCAGAACAAAGTAAGTTAGTATTTTTCAGAACAAAGATTCAAGAATCTGTGTGTTTTTCTCTTAAAATCTGAACTGATACACTTTAGCATTTACTATAAACTATAGAGTGCTATATATAGTGCTTGGTATACTCATTCTTTAGGAAAAACTATTTCTTTACGGAATTAAAAATTTTATTAGTTAACTAGAGGCCCGATGCATGAAATTTGTGCAACAGTAGGCCTTCCTTCTCCTGGCTACCGGCACCAGCTACCCTCCAGCCGCCAGCAGGCACTTGGGACCTGGGCTTCCTTTGCAGCCCCGGCTTCATCTGGAAGGTTGTCCGGAAGGACGTCCAGTCTAATTAGCATACTACACTTCTATTATTATAGATTCAATACCTGCCGACCTACAATAGTTCGGTGAAAGTAGAAAAGTTGTACATGTTACTGAATCCATAATGTTTAAAAATCTGCCTTGAACATAACTGACCACCAATCAGTATTAGTTGAATACATAAATGATGCAAGTGGTATAGTTATAATTACCTAGTGGTGTAGGCCCCTATCTTTTTTAAAAAAATATATTTTACTGATTTTTTACAGAGAGGAAAGGAGAGGAATAGAGAGTTAGAAACATCGATCAGCTGCCTCCTGCACTCTCCCTACTGGAGATGTACTTGCAACCAAGGTACATGCCCTTGACGGGAATTGAACCTGGGACCCTTCAGTCCACAGGCCAACGCTCTATCCACTGAGCCAAACTGGTTAGGGCATGTAGGCCCCTATCTTAATTTGAAGTGTTTAAAGTAATTTAACTGTGATGGAAAATATTTAAAGTGAAAGATGATCTATTAATGTGGACAAAGCAAAAGACAAAAAAACAAACAAACAAAAAACTCCTCTGCTAATTAACCCTTTAAATCCCTGATGTGCCACTGAGGAGGCTTTAGCTGAGTTTGGGTGTATTTGCCACTTGCCAGCAGATGGCCTAATTATTCCATCATTCACCAGGCATTGAAACTATTCTGTAAAAAGAGAAGCTGTTGATGAGGATTAACTCCTCCTGATTTTTTTAAACAGAGATAATGTTTTAGTATATTTCCCATTTCTTTTTGCTGGATTAAAAAATTGATTAGGGATGTTGATTTTAATATAACCTCATCTAATCAATAAAGAAAGCGCATACTGTTTTTATACATGCCAAATCAGGTAGGAAGATCTATAAAGGTGACATACTAATATCATTGCCTCAGGGATAAATTGATTCATCAGCATCCATGGTAAATGAGGCTGTTTATTTTCTCTAGAAAGTCCTTGTAGTCATTGAAAATATTATTCCATTTAGATAACTTTACCAACTTTCTTAAAATTCAGTGTAAAATACTGTTGATATCATATTCAATTTGCCTATAACAAATTTTCTGATGCAAAAAAAATTAGAGATTATTTACAGATTATATAAATTGTTTATAAGGCAACAGGGCTTTTTTATATATAAAATATACTGAATTTTTTTTATGAGTAAACATGGAAAATATTGTGTATGAACAAAAAGTGAAAGAGCAAAAGGTAGAGGGGGGATTATTAATTAAATACATGTCCTCTTGTTTTATATTTGACTTTACAAACTCTTCCAATATAAAAATATTGTTCCATTATTTATTTTCTTTTAAATATCATTCATTTCTCCAGGGTTTTATCCAAGTGCTTCCTCCTACTTGAATGGAAGCACTAAGAATACAGGAGCTTTGTTTCTCTTGTTTATTACTGTTTATAGAATGACCACCTACAACACTGCCTGGCATGTGAAAATAATTCATTCAATATTTAAGAATTGAATAAATTTGATTTTAGCACATTCTCCAGGCTAAATTAATAATTTAGAACAACAAAATTGGGCAGAGTGAATGAGTCTCAATCTTAGGCCATTCAGAAATTTAAAATAGCCTGGCAAATTATTTTTTCAATCATTCACCCATTACTCCTGCTTGTACCCCAGAGCATGAAGCTCATTCGTTTTGATGTATTATGCGTCGGATATGATATTCAAGTGGGGGGAGGGGTGGAGAGGAGATTCTTCTTTCAGAAAACCAATGATCTCTCCCTAATCCTAAAATGGGATAGCTAAATATATAAATAAGCAAACAAATTACAAACAAATACATAAATCCTATATAATAAAGAGCTAATATGCAAATGGTCATCACGCTCTCATGCTGTAACACCATAACTACTCAGACACTCAACATTGGGGAAAGAGGAATGGGGACCAGCCAGGCTGTGGCCCAGGGGAGGGACAAGCCGCCCATCCCATGGTCCCGGGCACCAGCAGCTGCACCTGTGCCTGTGGCCTAGGAAAGGGACAAGCTGCACGCCCCATGGTGTCAGGCACCAATGGCTGTGTCTTCACCTGTGGCCCAGGAGAGGGACAAGCCTCCTGTCTCATGGTCCTGGGCACCAGTGCCTGTGGCTGCAACCTGGGTGAGGGATAAGCTGCCCACCCCATGGTCCCAGGCACCAGCAGCTGAGGCTGTGGCCCGAGAGAGGGACAGGCCACCCACCCCGCAGTCCTGGCTGCCAGTGGCTGTGCCTGCACCTGCACCTGCGGCCTGGGAGAGGGATAAGCTGCACCCCCCCATGGTCCTGGGTGCCAGCAGCTAGGGCTGTGGCCTGGGAGAGGGACAAGCCACCTGCCCTGTGGTTCCGGTTACCAGCAGCTGTGGCTGCAGCTGGGGCGAAGCTGACCCAGGTCCTGGGTGCCTGCAGCTGGCCAGAGGGAGGGAAGCTCGAGTTCCTGGTGCCTGCGACCGACCAGAGGAGGAATCCTCGGTCCAGGTGCAGGATGAGGAAGAGGCAGTTAGAGGTGATCAGGGGCGATCAGGCAGGCAGGCAGGTGAGCCATTAGGAGCCAGTGGTCCTGGATTGCGAGAGGCAGTCAGACATCCCCCAAGGGGTACTAGATTGGAGAGGGTGCAGGCCAGGCTGAGGGAGTCCCCCCCACCCCATGTACAAGGCCTCTAGTAAGTACATAAAAGTAAAGAGAAAGGAATTCCACAAATAGCATTCATAGTGCACTTGAAATCAGGACCTAGGGGTCATGGTGTGTGTTTTCTTATATACTTTATAAATATACTAGAGGCCTGGTTCACAAAAATTTGTGATTGTGAACTCAGGTGGGTCCCTCAGGCTGGCCTGTGCCCTCTCGCAGTCTGGGACCCCTCGGGGGATGTCCACCTGCTGGCTTAGGCCCACTCCCTGGGGGATTGGGCTTAAGCTGGCAGTCAGACATCCCTCTGGCAGCCCAGGAGCCCTCGGGGGATATACATTTGCAAGCGGGGAGCAGGCCTAAGCTGCAGTCGGACATCCTTAGTGCTGCTGAGGAGGTGGGAGAGGCTCCTGCCACCACCACTGTGCTGACAGCCATCAGCCTGGCTTGTGGCTGAGCAGAGCTCCCCCTGTGGGAGCCCACTGACCACCAGGGGGAATCTCTTGCATTAAGAGTCTGCCCCCTGGTGGTCAGTGTGTGCCATAGTGACCAGTCATTCCCAATCGTTCTGCTGTTAGGGTCAGTTTGCATATTACCCTTTTATTATATAAGATAGAGGCCTTGTGCATGGGTGGGGGCCTGCTGGTTTGCTCTGAAGGGTGTCCTGGATCAGGGTAAGAGTCCCGCTAGGGTGCCTGGCCAGCCTGGGTAAGGGAATGATGGCTGTTTGCAGGCTGGTTAAACCCCCCCAGTGGGGACCCTCACCCCATGGGGGTGTGGCCAGCCTGGGTGAGGGTCTGAGGGCTGTTTTAAGGCTGGCCACACCCTCTTCAGGGTGGGGGTCCCTACTCGGGTTCCTGGACAGCCTGGGTGAGGAGCTGATGGCTGCTTTCAGGCTGGCCATACCCCCAGCTACCCAAGCTCCCAGCCTCTCCTTTGTTTCCTTTTCTTTTTTTCAGCACCTCCTTGAGCGGAGGCCAGGGCCAGGTGGAAGCAGGTATCTGGGATTTATTTATCTTCTATAATTGAAACTTTATAGCCTTGAGCGGAGCCCAGTGCCAGCCAGGGCAGGCGGGAAGCTTGGCTTCCTCCATTGGTAGGGGCAACCCAAGCTTCCTGCTCTCTTCAGCTCTGTGGCTGCCACCATCTTAGTTGGGTTAATTTGCATACTTGCTCCTGATTGGCTGGTGGGTGTAGCAGAGTGATGGTTAATTTGTATTTTTCTCTTTTATTAGTGTAGATTAAGTCTTTTTAGATATACTAATTATTATATAATACTAGAGGCTCATTGCACGAATTTGTGCATGGGTGGGGTCCCTTGGCCTGGCTGGCTCTCAGGGCCCATTGAGGCCGACCGGGGCTGGCCAGTCCGGGGCAAGGGAGCAAGGGAGGTTGGCCGGCTATGGGAGGTTGGCTGTGGGAACACACAGACCACCAGGAGGCAGCTCTTGCATTGAGCATATGCCTCCTGGTGGTCAGTGCACATCATAGTGGCCAGTCAACTGGTCATTCAGTCAACTGGTCATTTGGTCACTTAGGCTTTTATATATAGAGATATTTTTAAAATAAAATGAAAAGGACATAAAGACAAAATTTAATAATTTTTATCCTTGCACACTTGCTTTCTCTCAGTTGTATCTTCACTAGGGTTTTGAAAGATGGAAAACAAGCCCTTTTGTCCACATCTTGACATTTGTCCAATTAGCCTTTGAAATTTATTTGTTATTGTATGGTTATTGCCTTAATAATTAGAAGATTCTCATTTGTTTCCCAATGGAATTATTATTGTTTTCTTTTTGACAGTTTACTGTATTGTTTTATTTTTGCTGACCAAATCATTGGAAAATTATGTCTTGTTAAACATGGATGTGGTTTTTAAGATTTATTATTGTGTCATTTTTAATCAGTATTTTTGAAATAAAAGCTTTCCCAGGGAAAGAGTATGTCATCATTAAATATGTACAAAAACTGATATAAGTGACATAAATGTATATTTTAGTTAATAATCAGAATGTTTAAAAATAATTTTAAAAAAACAGACCTCTCAATAGAAAATTCTAAGAAGATTCTGGAAATCTGTTTTCAAGCTGATTTCTTCTTTAACAACATAAATTTTATTATTTAACTTCCGAGTTCTATCTCCCTTAATCAGTCCTTTGAAAGTGTAATAAAGAAGGTGTCTGTCTAATTTTGTTTAATGAGAAAAGGTATTAAGTTACTGAAATGTGCCCTAGAAGCTTTAGACATTAGTACCCATAAACAAAAACATGTTTGTACCTTTATATTCTTATTATTTGAATTCTTGATTTTTAAGATTTCACTTATGTTTTAAAGATCTAGCAGATTTCTTTACTATCAAAAAAGAAAAAAAATTAATTTAGATACCTCACAATATATCATACTTTTTTATTTTTAAATTTTTGAAACAATTCAAAAGTAATGATAAAAGCATGGTTTGAATATTGTCTTTTTTATATAAAAAATGTTAAGATTATAAATCCCAGGTTATATCCCTTTCCTTATTCCTTGATTAAATGATAATATATATTATATAATGTGTAATACATTACATATAATACTATGTTGTATTATATATATGTGAAAAACAGATGAAAATCTCTAACCTTACAGATTTACATTCTAGTGGAGGGGGAGATAAATTATCACAACATAAATATATGTTACCAAATAGTAAGAAAGAAAATAAAAATTATTATTGTAATATATATATATATATCCAGCTGTGCATGGCTGTGATAGAGCCTCCAACTTGCTTTGCTCCACTGAACAGTGGCCTCCCTCCTTTCACTAATCCCACTTCACTACACCTTCCTGGAGAGGAGGAATGTGTCCTGCACTGGCTTTGTCATGCCCTTGAGATGGCAGTGAAGCCACAGAAAACGAAGCCATGTCCCAGTTGGCCGCTGGTGCCTTTTCCTTTTTTGAAAAGTGACTTGAAACTTTAGGTGCATCTCAGACTGCCCGGTCAGCACTTTTTCTCTCCTTTTTTCTTTGAGAAGGCAGGTTGAAGATAATAAAAATATATATCTTTAAAACAAAAAAATAAAACATTTGGAGGTGTTTTTTATTTTATTTTATGTTGAAAGTGCTTTAGCTCATCTGTATTTCAGCCAATAGGTAAATAATGAACCATAAGACTGGTCAGTGCCATTAAAGGGCTAGAGTATATGGAAGAGGACAATCACTTCCAGTTTGGGAAAGTGGATGGAAGGTTAAGCAAGGGAAGATCCACAGCAGTGGCATCTGAGGAAGGCCTTGAAGGATAAAAAAGTACTGTACCTCACACTTAGTAGGAGCTTATTTTATTTATTTCCTTATTTTACAACACATTATTTTAGATATAAAGGTAGATATGTGATAGATAGACGATAGATGATAGATGATAGGTGATAGATAGATATATAGATGATAGATAGGTAGATGATAGATGATAGGTAGATAGATGATAGATAGATGATAGATAAATAGATAGATAGATGATAGATGATTGATAGATAGATGATAGATATGGATAGATAGAGAGATAGATAGATGATAGATGATAGAGAGAGATAGATGCAAGATAGATACATAGATGCTAGATGCTAGATAATAGATAGATAGATAGATAGATAGATAGATAGATAGATAGATAGATGATAGATAGATGATAGATGATAGATAATAGATAGATACAGAGAGACTGAGCAACTGAGAGACTGAACTTACTAGAGGTCAAATACTGTTATAGACACAATAGTGAACAAAATATGAAAATCTCTGATCTTAAAGATATACATTCTAGTGGCGGGGGAGACAAATGATAACAACATAAATATATGTCACCAAGTAGCAAGTAAGAAAATAAAAAAAAATTATCTGTCTCTGCAGTTGATAACTAGATGACATTGGTCAAGGAATATATTCTCTGTAATGCTCATTTGCTGCATTAAAATGAGTCTAATGCTTAGTACAAATGGATATCATAAAATGCAAATGAGGTAATGAATATAAAGGTTTATTTAAGTACTTGGTATATAGTCACGTCTAGATTAAAGCTATCACTATCTAGAAAATGGGTAGCAAAACCTGATTGACAGCTAGATAAAGTTTTCAAAGAGAAAAGATAAAGATAGATTTAGTTTAGATGATTCATGTGTGTTGTGGGTTTTAAACTTGATTCTACAAAGTGTTTTTGAGGAGCACATTGACAAAAATCACAGGTAAAGGGGTATTACATACATGAAAAAATGGTATGAGCAAAGGATTTCTAAGAACTTTTAAGGGATATAAATCATAGGAAGGACAAGTAGGCAACATCCAGGACTAGGCACTAAACCAACTCTTGATATTTTTGTTGATTAAAAAAAGGCACATCGACTAGGAGAGTATGTCATCCAAGGAGACAAGAGTTTGGTAAGAGTGTTTTACTAACTGGGAAGAAAGGAAAAAGAAGGACAGACAAAGCTTGAGACAAAGTGGTAAATGCATGTTGTCTTTACATGTGACTAGAAAAGAATATTAGGGTTGCCAGAGAAATCTAAGTTTGTCAATCCCAGAAGGATTGTAGCTGATGGCAGGTGTTCTATCAATGAACCCTCTACTCCAGTTATCAAGTTTCAGGCAGTTACTATCCTACCACTCCTGAGAGCAGATCAACATGGGCAATGCAAGCTTCTAGTTGTAGAAAGTGATGATTATATTTAGAAAGTCACCAAGAGATGTCTCAGTTTTTAAAAATGTCTTTCTACATTTTGTGATAAAGGAACATGAGCAAATACTTTAAGCCAGCTACTTCTTTCCCAAACCACTGTCTATTCCTTCTCTATTATGTATATAATAATACTTATAATAAACTAGAGGCCCAGTGCACAAAAATTTGTGCACTTGGGGGGTCCCTCAGCCTGGCCTGTGCCCTCTCGCAGTTTGGGACCCTCGGGGGATGTCCACTTGCCAGCGGGGAGCAGGCCTAAGCTGCAGATGGACAACCTTAGCGCTGCTGAGGATGCGGGAGAGGCTCCTGTCACCACTGCTGTGCTTGTAGCCATCAGCCTGGCTTGTGGCTGAGCAGAGTTCCCCCTGTGGGAGCGCACTGACCACCAGGGGGCAGCTCCTGCATTGAGCGTCTGCCCCCTGGTGGTCAGTGTGTGTCGTAGTGACCAGTCATTCCCAGTCGTTCTGCTGTTAGGGTCAATATGCACATTACGCTTTTATTATATAAGATACAGGCCTGGTGCATGGATGGGGGCAGGTTGGTTTGCCCTGAAGGGTGTCCAGGATCAGGGTGGGGGTCCTGCTGGATGCCTGGCCAGCCTGGGTTAGGGGCTGAGGGCTGTTTTCAGGCTGGCCATGCCCCCCAGTGACCCAAGCTCCCAGACTCTCCTTTTTTCTTTTTTCTTTTTTCAGGGATTTAATTATCTTCTATAATTGAAACTTTGTAGCCTTAAGCGGAGCCCAGTTCCAGCCAGGGCAGGTGGGAAGCTTGGCTTCCTCCATCACTGGGAGCAACCCAAGCCTCCTGCTCACTCCAGCTCTGTGGCCGCTGCCATCTTAGCTGGGTTAATTTACATACTTGCTCCTGATTGGCTTGTGGGCATGGCTTGTGGGCGTGGTTTGAGCGTAGCAGAGGGATGGTTAATTTGCATCTTTCTCTTTTATTATATAGGATTAAAGTATAAAACAGTTTAGAAATTCATGCAAGTATCAAATTTGTCTTAATATAGGAATTAAAAAACACATAGTAGATAGGAAATATAAAATACATAGTAAATAAACATAGTTTCAATCAACCACTAAGTGTTTGTTGGAAATTACATTGGCAAGCCCTGAAGTAAAACACTAGGAACATAAAATAAAATAAGGTTTGATCTTTATTCTAGCATAGCTTAAGCCTCTTGGGGGGAAAGATGTATTACAGACAGATGCAGGCACACATACACACATGTTACTGGGAGACAGTATATAATTTAATGCTGTAGGAGTTCAAAGAAGTGAATGATTGAGTCTACACAGATAAGGAGTAGCATTTAAACGCACACAAAAATCATACACACACATATATGAATGTGTATATTTTAATTTCTACTTTCTCACCCTTTACTGCTAGCAGTTCACACCACCTTTCTGAAACTCAGTGTAACAAACATGATGGAGTGACAGGTAGCAGAGGACATAGGAAAAGAAAAGAGACTTTTCTGAACTACACAAACAAAAATATAAAATAGAGATTATCCACTGCTTAGACATTTTAATGAATGTCTGAATACATAGTCATCTATGTGTGTAATGAGATGCATCCACACATTACATTATTGCATTATATAAATACTAGAGGCCCAGTGCACAAAATTGTTTGAGACCCAGACCTGCCACACTGGCAGGACCCCAGACCTGCCCTGCGCGAGCCGCGGGCCCTGCCTCTTTCCGCGTGAGCCCTGCCTCTTGCCTTGTGAGCCCTGCCAGCCCTGCACGAGCTCCGCCAGCCCTGCATGAGTCCCAGCCCTGCACGAGCTCCGCCAGCCCTGCATGAGTCCCAGCCCTGCATAAGTCCCAGCCCTGCATAAGTCCTGGTTCCGCAAACCCCACCCCACCACCTCTAGCAGTTCATGGGCCAGGGGGAGGGACCGCGAGGTGCTACAGCACCTCCTAGTGACCAGTTGCTTGGTTGTTCCACGTTAGGGCGTGACAGCCACAGGCCTTTTATAATATAGATAGCTGCATAACCTCACACTTATATGTACGGTGCGCACACATGTGCACACACTGACACACACACACACACATGCCATAGATTCTGGCACTCAAACTAGAATATATTCTATTTGCTGTTTATGTTATTACTTTTGTAAATACTGTATATTTACTACATAAAAAGAGTACATATAAACTTGTATAGAATTTATTTATTAAACTATAAGTTTATTAAATTATGTATAATTTACATACAATCCCTATATGCTTATTATACTACATAGAGGAATATATGGGGTGTTAGTCTATGAAAAGGAAACTTCCATGCTTTGCTCAAAGGATTTAGTCAGCATTCTGCAACATACCAAACACATGCACGCAAAAATTAAAAAAACTTTTTTTGCTTGCTTATTAAACCTCAGCCATTTGTTTGCCCTAGTCTCCCACATTCACCAGGCCTCAACAAAGGCACTAAGTGCTTTCCAGAACATAGATTTAAATGAGGCCTCTGCCCAGTGGGCTTACAACCTAATTAGACAGAGACAGTTGACCAACATATGCCCACAGACTACAGTTGGCCACTTATTTATTCTCTAATTAACATAAAGCAGCAGGACAACAACTCCGCCTGTGCTCAGTGAGCAGGAGAGCGTCTGTGTGTGCTGTAGAACTCTGCGGGAAACGAGGCTGCTTCCTTCTGCAGGGCTTTTCCCAGGCATTCTCGTGCTTCTTGCCTGTCTCTGTAATTAATATTCCTGTGCATATCTTGCTGTGACTATCTATGTCCAAGCAAACAGACCCTCACGGTTCTGCAGAACCATTTAGTCCAGCTGTCTTGATGATCAATACAGGTCACTGGATGGTTGCTTTGACTGCTGCACATGCAACTCTATTGAGAAGACAGGCTGGAGTAAGCTGAGTGGTTTCTCCAGGCTTTAATCTCATCCTTCCAGCCATCCAAGGAAGATTTTCATCTGATCATATTAGTTTGTCTGAGTCCAGTAGCTTCTTTCTGTTGTTCCCACTGCCCTTCTCAAACCCTACTGTGAGCTCTTTGATTTTTTGACATTTTTCCTGTCCTATGTGTGTGTGTTTTTCCCTCCAAAAGCAGTATTTGAAAGACGTGAAATACATACAGTGCCACACTATTAAAAACACACACAACTCTGTGAGAATATTATGATGAGAGAAAGATAAGCACCAGGACCAATTATGAAGTTTGAGAAAAAGTTGGCACCAAAAATGCATGTTGAGAGCTCAAAAGTATTTGTTAGACAAAAATCCTTCATGAAGGTGGTTGATGATTTCACTATTTATTGTTTATTCTGAAAGAAAAATGAGAGCAAGAAATTACATTTTTTTCTAACTCTGGGGATTCATTTGATGGTGGAAAAAGTAAAGTTAATTTTTCTTTAGGTTACAGACACAAAAAATCTCCAGTTACAACCCTTCTAGTGCTTTTTAAAAAATTCTAGTTAATGCACTTGATCTAACAATAATCATGATTTATCACTTCTAAGGATAAAAAAAAAAAAAGAAACCTTCACAATCTTAGAGCCATGAGATTTTTTACCCCATAGTTTACAACCTGCTATTGGAAAGCTGATATTCTTTTTTTGAGTGGAGGGGGGTATTGTTTTCTTTTTCCTATTCTCTATTATCTATAAAAACAGTGTAGATATTGGAGAATGTAATTTCCTATGATATTATTTTTACTTTGTTTAATTCTGATACTTTAAAACTCACATAACTACCATTGAATAGTGACTCACTATCAAACATTATTTTAAAATGTTTTCAAATAAGCTTGGAAATAATTCATTAGACATTTACTAGTAGGAATTGAATACTTATAAAGACACTTCTTATATTTTCCCATAAATTATGGAGCTATACATTTATTGCTATGTTGCTGAAGTAATGAACTATAGGCAATCCCATTCAGCATATGTGTAAGGAAATTTTTCAGACTTAGTGACATTAATTGGACCTTATCTTCACAAGTCAACTGAAGGACAGAAGGCCTGAAATAAAAATGTAAAATAATCTATATAATTCTTTATACAACTGTTATAACTGCTTCTGGTAGTCCCAGAAACACCAGTATTATTGTTTCTGCATAAATTAAGTTGGTACTTTAGAAATAAATGGTCATTTTAATCTTTTGAATCATATTGTTGCCTCAATTTTTTAATGCAGCTGTGAATATGCTAATCATAGTGAAAATAAAGGCCAAACTGTAATAAATATCTAAAGTTAATGTAGTTGTACTTATTTCTGTTTAAAACACTGTATCTAGAATTGGAAACCATGCAATTTTTTGTGTTTGTTTTGTTTTTACTTTTTTTTCTTTCTCTCTTCTCCATCTTCTATTTTTTATCATGGAAATTTCATGCAGCAAAACAGGAAATTCCACCCAAGTTGATGTAACCTCAGGGCCTCCTCCAAGCATGCTGGAGAATCACCTCTGAGAATAGAATTCATTTTGGATTCTTGTATTACCTGCCTCTGGTATTGCACACTTATTTGCTGACTTACTGAATTATTTTAACTTTGGTATGATGTAAATGTTCTTATTGGCACAGTTTCCAATTTAGTATTTTAAAAATCAAGACTAAATTGAATCAGTTCATGGTATAATGCCTCCTCCCACATAATGAAGTACTTAACTAACAGTTTCAAAGTAAAAATAAAGCTAGGAAGCACAATTTAAAAAGGAATTGTAACATCATGATTCTAAAAATTCAAGGTCTAAAGTATTTTCATTTATCCAAATATATTTCCTTAAGACACATAGTTATTTGCATATAATTGCAATTTTTCAGCAAATCAGCACAATAAAAATGTATTCACTGTGTCAGCATCTGTAAGATTTAGTTGTTCTGATGGTCCTTAATAGGTAGAACTAGCATTTCTGGGCTCCTGCCAGTTGGCCATCTGTCTAGGCAGCCCTTGGAGAGTCAGAACAACTGAACTTTTGGCACACTCAATTACATTGAGCAACTACCAACCCTGTTTTAGGTTACAACAGAAGACAGCATTACCACAAGATTGGTTAATTGATTTAATGCTGAGAATTTTAGGAACCTGGAGATATTCATTGGAGCGTCTGAATTAAGTCATAGTGAGTTAAATCCATAAAAATGTAAATTAATTAAAAGAGGGTCTCCTTACAGGGGCTTTGCCAGGCATTTTAAGGGATACAATGATAACATCATCCTTGCCCTTACATGAAATAAGATTTGCATTATACATTTATCTAAAGGAAGGCAGCCAGTAATTTTTTTAAGTGATAACTTCAACAAATACTGGCATAGATCAGGGGAAGCAGGGCATGAATGACATGTCATTTGTGCCAAGTTTCAAATATGGACGTGCTTGAAATTAGAGTTGAAGGATGTACCAGGCAGAGAGACAGGTTGACTAACAGCAGTGAAATGATGTAGGGAATTGGAGAGGACTAAGACTGATTTAGAGTCAGATTGCAGCTAAATCAAATAGACTCTTTAGCACCATATTTAAAAATCTAGATTTCCATTATAGAAAGATAATAAGAAATTTTGAGCAATGAAGTCATGGCAATGTAGTAGTGTGTAATATACAGGAGAAAGGGTAGCTAGAAAGCTCTGAGAGGAAACTTCTACAATGATACAACTGAAAATAAATGTTGTCTATTGGAGATGTAAATCTAGATTTTTAAATATGGTGCTAAAGGATCTCTTTGATTTAGCTCCAATCTGAAAAAGCTGTGGTACATCTACACAATGGAATACTATGCTGCTATAAAAAAGAAAGAACTCTTACCATTCGCAACAGCATGGATGGACCTGGAGAGCATTATGATAAGTGAAATAAGCCAGTCAGAGAAAGATAAATATCACATAATCTCACTCATTTGTGGAATATAATGAACATTATAAACTGATGAACAAAAATAGATACAGAGACAAAGAAGCATTGAAAAGACTGTCAAACTTCAGTGGGAAGGCAGAGGAGGAAGAGGGGGTGGGAATAAGAGATCAATCAAAGGACTTGATGCATGCATATAAGCATAACCAATGGACACAGACACTAGGGGTGGTGAGAGCATGTGCTGGGGGGTTGGGGGTGGCTGGGGAGAGGTCAAGGAGGAAAAAGGAGACATATATGATACTATATGTCATACTTTAAATAATAGATTAAAACTTAAAAATAAATAAATAAATAAATAAATAAATAAATAAATAAATAAATAAAATATTGTCTTCACTAGGGCAAATGAAGAGGGAAAGAAAAGGAGTATGGAGTTCAGAGATGATGCTAAGATAGAAGTAAGTTGACTCGCCAGTCAATGTGACACAAAATTAACTATCAGAAGACCCTTTGGAGAGAAACCAAGATGGCGGCATAGGTTAACGCCGGAGATCGCTGCCTCAAACAACCACTTCAGAGATATAACTAAAGGACAGAACGGACATCACCCAGAACCACAGGAAGGCTGGCTGAGTGGAAATTCTACAACTAGGAGGAAAGAGAATATCATACCCAGACTCAGAGGAGGCGCAGTGCTGAAGTGAAATACTCAGGTGCCGAGTGTGCGCGCGGAGCGGGCTGGCGGCGGAGGGCGCGGTTGTTGTTTTCAATCGGGAGGGAGTTTCAGACTCTGAGCTCCAGATCCGGGCGAGTCTCTGGGGATCGAGACTCAAACGGGAGAAACGGGACTGTCTGGCTTCGGTCGGAACTCGAAGGCAGCTTTCTCTCCGAGGTTTGCAGCCATTGCTGGGGCTCTGAGAGGCAGAGCCCCTGGGGAAGGAACTGAGAGTCGCCATAACTGCTTGTTCCGCCCGCCCTGTAGATCCCCGGGGACCCGCCCCGCCCAAGCCCTGCGCAGAGCCATTTGCCAGATAGCCTCAGGCAAATGCTAGATTAGCACCGCCCTAGAGATCCAGCACAGAAGCCCTCCCACTACAGACACAGCCGACTCTCATAGCCAGTTAGCCTGGAGGTCAAATCACCCCGGTATTGCCGACATCAATCAAGGCTTAAAGGCAACAAGACTGCGGACAAAGACCACTAGGGGGTGCACCAAGAAAACATAAAAAATGCGGAGACAAAGAAACAGGACAAAACTGTCAATGGAGGATATTGAGTTCAGAACCACACTTTTAAGGTCTCTTAAGAACTGTCTAGAAGCTGCCGATAAACTTAGTAAGGCCCTCGAAAAGACTGGTGAGACCGCCGATAAATGTAGTGAGATCCTCAAGAAATCTAATGAGACCCTCGATGTTGTGATAAAGAACCAACTAGAAATTAAGCATACACTGACTGAAATAAAGAATATTATACAGACACCCAACAGCAGACCAGAGGAGCGCAAGAATCAAGTCAAAGATTCGAAATGCGAAGAAGCAAAAAACACCCAACTGGAAAAGCAAAATGAAAAAAGAATCCGAAAATATGAAGATAGTGTAAGGAGCCTCTGGGACAGCTTCAAGCGCACCAACATCAGAATTATAGGGGTGCCAGAGGATGAGAGAGAGCAAGATATTGAAAACCTATTTAAAGAAATAATGACAGAAAACTTCCCCCACCTGGTGAAAGAAATAGACCTACAGGTCCAGGAAGCGCAGAGAACCCCAAACAAAAGGAATCCAAAGAGGACCACACCAAGACACATCATAATTAAAATGCCAAGAGCAAAAGACAAAGAGAGAATCTTAAAAGCAGCAAGAGAAAGAAACCCAGTTACCTACAAGGGAATACCCATACGACTGTCAGCTGATTTCTCAACAGAAACTTTGCAGGCCAGAAGGGAATGGCAAGAAATATTCAAAGTGATGAATACCAAGAACCTACAACCAAGATTACTTTATCCAGCAAAGCTATCATTCAGAACGGAAGGTCAGATAAAGAGCTTCACAGATAAGGAAAAGCTAAAGGAGTTCATCACCACCAAACCAGTATTATATGAAATGCTGAAAGGTATCCTTTAAGAAGAGGAAGAAGAAAAAAAAAAAGGTAAAGATACAAATTATGAACAACAAATATGCATCTATCAACAAGTGAATCTAAGAATCAAGTGAATAAATAATCTGATGAACAGAATGAACTGTTGATTATAATAGAATCAGGGACATAGAAAGGGAATGGACTGACTATTCTTGGGGGGAAAAGGGGTGTGGGAGATGCGGGAAGAGACTGGACAAAAATCGTGCACCTATGGAAGAGGACAGTGGGTGGGGAGTGAGGGCGGAGGGTGGGGCGGGAGCTGGGAGGAGGGGAGTTATGGGGGGGGAAAAAGAGGAACAAATGTAATAATCTGAACAATAAAGATTTAATTAAAAAAAAAAAAGAAGTAAGTTGACTCATTTAATTTTAGGTAACAGGAAAAAGAGGAAGAAATCAAAATGGTTTTAGGATTTTGAGAAAAAATGATTGTGTGAATGTTATACAATTAGATGAGATACAGAATTTAGTGGATGGCACAGGTTTGGAGATTATATATACAATATATATCTACACTAATAAAAGAGAAACACAAATTGGTGTCATTCCGCTATGCCCACCAGCCAATCAGGATGAGTATGCAAATTAACCCAACAAAGATGGTGAGTTAATTTGCATATGCAGGCAGAGAGCAAAGACTGAATACTGAAGACAACTGAAGACTGAAGATGACTGAAGACTGAAGAGGCTTGGATTCTCCACTGTGGTGAGAATGAAGGCCTGGGTCCCGGGTGCTGAAGGAAAACCAGTGTCAGCAGCCAGGGGATGGAAGGCCTATTGCACAAATGTCTTCGTGCAATGGGCCTCTAATATATATCCTATCTATCATCTATCTATCTATCTATCTATCTATCTATCTATCTATCTATCTATCTGTCATCTATCTATCATCTCTCTATCATCATCATCTATCATAAGGCCATGGAAGTGCCCGAAAGAATGAGTAGAAATTTGAAAAGTGCCACTACATAAGAGACAGAGGATTGAAAGAGAAAAGCCAAGGTAAAATGAAAGGAAAATATAGAAGAATTGGTTGAGCATAGTGAATGGAAAGTGTTCATAGGAAAGTGGCCATGGAGGTTAATTGTCTAGGAAATATCAAGGAGACAGGTAACTTAAATAATACCATTGGATTGAGAATACAGGTCATTTGGAAAATTCAAGGGAATAATTATAGTTGAGTAGGTGAGTTGAAAGTCACATTATATTCATTTATTTCTAAAAGTGGAGGGAAGTGTGCTAGTGAGAGGTTGAGGTAAGAGAAAGGCATTTATAGCTAGCTAGCTAGATAGGTAGCTATGGACAGACACACACTCAGATGTAAATAATGACTTAAGGAAATGATTTACAGAAGCATTTGTGGTGGAAACGGTAGTCAGTGAAAGCAACGATCACCAGCATTCTATCAAATACTAGTACAGTCATGTGTTTGTTGCATAACAACCTATCAGTCAGTGATGGTGGTTCTGTTGTATAATGGGGCAGAACTTCCTGTAAGAAATGGAAAAATGTGTGGTTCTGGAGGAATTATTTTTTCTCTGATGGGAGCAATGTCTGTGGGACTTGGCGATAGATTCCCTCTTACTCACAGCACCTCAATATAGAGTGCACAGATAACATCACAGTGAGACAAGTCACTGGCCTATTTCAGCACCAAGGAGCCTGTCCCTCCAGCGCTACATATTTAGAGGGTGCCACAGCCCTCCCAGATCTAGCCTGAAGGTCTTCAGGGCACATTGCTGTAAATTCTTTGTTGAGGACCAGGGTCTGTACAAGGACACAGGTCCAAAGGCTGGTACCTGAAGTATTGAGTATCACTGCCACTTTAGTAAGAACTTTCTGTGGTAGGGGAGCCAGCCTTTCTGTGGTAGGAGATAGTTTAGAAATATTTTCAGGTTTCAATAATGTACAGCATAGATGAGCTTTATTTCTTCCATGAATCTAATGCCAGAGAGAGAGCCCTTTGTGCCCAATAGGGTCAATAAAACAAAAAACAAATTTCCAACGTAAAAGGAAAAATATTGAGTTCTCAGTTTTACACCTTTTCCATGTTAAATGCCCTCTTTTTTAAATGACTATCACAAAGTTTCTTAATCTGACCACTGCTTCACCATGCAACAGTCAAAATCACATTCCCGTGACAATCCCCTATGTTTACTTATCTCTGCACCTTGACTTCTTATTCCTACTAATCCTCAGGCCACCATTCACTCCTCCCTAATGGTCATTATTATGGTGACCTACACCTTACCCAGTCATTTTTTTCTCAATGAACCTAGCCCACATCTCTATTTATGAGGTGGCATTGACTGCTTCGATGTTCTATTTCTGATCCTGTTGGGAAGGAGCAGGGGGAGGGCTGTGGAACGCTATTTATAAAACCCATAGTAGGGGACAGTGATGTCCTAGGCCTTCATGTTCACTCACCATTCACTCACTGACTCACCCAGATAACTTCCAGTCCTGCAAGTTCAATTCATTGTAAGTGCCCTATGCAGGTGAACCATTTTTTAATCTTTTATATAATTTTACTGTACCTTTTTGATGTTTAGATACACAAATACTTACCACTGTGCTACACTTGCCAACAGCATTCAGTTCAGGAGCATGTTGTACAGGTTTTTGCCTAAGAGCAACAGACTACACCAGAGAGCCTAAGTGTGCCATAGGCTATACCATCTAGGTGTGTGCAAGGGCACTCTATGATATTTGCACACTGCAGAAAGCACCTAACAATGCATGCATTTCTCAGGATACATCTCAGCCATTAAGCAACATATGGCTGTAATCTAAAGTGACTGTTTACAAAGATTCATCTAGAGATAAAGAAACCAATAGAAGATGTTTACCTTCCTAGATTTGAAGAGAAAAAAGAAGGAACTAGAAGACCCCAGAGACCATAGAGTTACACAGGGAACAGCCACTCCAAGAAATATGGCCCACAACAGAGAGGAAAAGTAGCAGAAAAGCTACACTTCTCTCCCTACAGCCTCCCATCTCCTTTCCTTGCCTTCTGTTGACATAGAAAAATATAAACCAGGTCAGCCCTGAGCCCTGGTGATGCAGTCCTTTGCGAGTCGTCTTTTGGGGCAGAAATCAAGGCAGAAATCAGTACAGATTGGACAATGAGAGCAAGAGAATAACCAGGATAAGCAAGTTCCAGCCATGGAAGAAGTCTCAGGAGTAAGTGAAAAATGTGTATTACTTTGTAATACTTTAAGCAATAAAAAAAAAAAGTGTATTAAAGAGGATGAGATAGTGAATGGAACAGAGTTCAGGATAAGATGAAGGCATATATGAAAAATTTAAGTTAAAAAATACAAAAGAGGAAAAGATGAGATGCAAAGCAAATTTGAAGATGAGATGTCAACATAAGGGCTCCTTTTAGAGTCCGTTGTCTCGAATGCTTATATAGAGTTTGCCTTTGCCAACCTAAGCATATAAGGAATGTAGGCAGTTACAAAATCACAAATGTTATCAGAATTTAACCTTGATTATTCTTTGTAATTCTTAATTAATAGTTAAAAATTATTACCAAATGAGTTTACTATTAAATTAAAAAGTATCCCTAAAAGTAAATTCACTTAATAATGTAATGTAATATGCATTAGTGTGTATATATGGCTATTATATATATATATAATATATATATATATATATATATATATATATATATATATATATATATATGATCACCACTGTTATTTTTCATAATCATTATAGTGATTAAAATGATCAATGTTTTTATTTGTTAATATACTGTGTTAACATACTTTATGAATTAGCCAAGAAAGAAAAGTTTTCACAATAGTTATTTTTGACAATTCTGAACAATCTGTGTCTTTCTTAACATCTGCACAGTGCCGAGCTCCTCTTTGAGCTCTGTGTTCATTTATTAGAGCATACACAGCCTTACGTTTCACTGTATTTAAGAATCAATGGAGGGCCCACCGGCATGGCTCAGTGGTTGAGCATCAACCTATGAACAAGGAGGTCATAGTTCAATTCTGATCAGAGCACATGCCAAGGTTGTGGGCTCGATCCTCAGTATGGGACATGCAGGAGGCAGCTAATCAATGATCCTCACTCCTCACTGATGTTTCTATCTCTCTCTCCTTTTTCCTTCCTCTCTGAAATGAATAAAAATATTTTTTTAAAAAATCAATGGAGGAAAATAAGGGACCTCTGCAATACTTTCAACAGTAAAGATATTTTTTTAAAAAATAAAAGATCTATGAGTATCACTGGGAAGGGGGTGTGAACAGTTTTTCCTGTAATGATGATGTTCTTATGGTTTGAGATGCTTTTCCTGCTCCAGTCATCACATCCATGTTTCAAGCAGTGAGATGAGAGGGTATGCCTCACCACTTTGAAGGACATTTCCTGAAAACCCACACAGTGCTTCTGCCTGTATTTCTTGTCCATAACTTCATCACGTGGGCCTATGTAGTTATGAGAGAGAATATATGTAGTCTTCTGGATGAGTAGCAATGTCCTAGCAGGAAATTAGTGTTCTGATTATGTGAGAGATAGGAAAGCATAGATTTGGTGGGCATCTATAGTTTCTGCTTTTAAAATAAAATAAAAATGTAAAATAAAAATAAAAGTGTAAAATAAAAATGCGTTTTGAAGGAGAATGTTTGTTGCTCATGTAGAAAAAAACTCATGTGGATATTGGACAAACTAGGGACTCTAGTCTTGACTTCAACATCACTCAGGGGAAATGCCCTTAAGCAGCTAGGAACAGTATGAGTAGGAAAAATACTTAATGTTTGAAATAAAGAAGTAGGATTGAAGAGTATCAAAGGCAATGTCGGAGAGCATTTTCCTAGAGTCAGCTCTATATTGGAACTTTAAAGTCGTTCTGAAAGTCATACAGGTGAGAACGTATTTTAAATTTAATATCTTAGGATGAGATCCCTTTACTTTTCCTTAAAGAAATTCTTTTGAAGAGCATAAAAAAATAGTGCTCTGATTTATAGCAAATACCAATCCATAATGAACAGTGTCATAACACGTTTTTACTTAATTATAGGCAATAATGATGATCTCATTTATCAACCTATACACACACATATGTGGAGTTAGCCAGCCGTGGGCAAAATATACACACTGAGTGGCCAGCGTGAATAAAACTAAAAAAGAAAAAAGACTGTACCCTTTTATGTAATGATGTTTACTTTGAATTTATATTAGTTCACACAAACACTCCATCCATGCTTTTGTTCCAGCCCTCCGGTCCAGTTTAAGAACCCATTGTGGCCCTCGAGTCAAAAAGTTTGCCCACCCCTGAGTTATACTGTGTACTCAGAAGATAATTTATAAAGAGTAAACTGGTCAGTTGTGAACAGTGTCAAAACAAATACATGGCAAACAGGGTTATAATATATTTTCATTTAATTTCCAGTAACAATGACAATGATCTCATTTATTATATATACTAGAGGCCTGGTTCACGAAATTCTTGCATGGGAAGGGGGTACCCTCAGCTTGGCCTTCACCTTCTCCAATCTGGGACCCCTCAGGACCTCTGGCTCCTAACTGCTCACCTGCCTGCCAGCCTCATCCCCCTAACTGCTCTCCCCTACTAGCCTGATCCCCCTAACTGCTCTCTCCTGCCTGCCTAATTGCTTCTAACCACCTCTGCATTGGCCCCTGTGGGTTTGTGTCTCCAATCCTGCCCCCAGCAGCCCCAGCAGCGTGGTGGCAGGGCTTGGGGCTGCTGGGTGCCAGGCTTCTCTGCAGGTTTGTGTCTCCGATTCGGCCCCCAGCAGCCCAAGCACTATGGTGGCGGGCCTTGGGGCTGATGGGTGCCAGGCCTGTGGGATTGTGTCTCCCATCTGGTCCCCAGCAGCCCCAAGCACCACCTGGCCGCTATGGGCATTGCCATCTTTATTGGGTTAATTTGCATACTCATCCTGATTGGCTGGTGGACGTAGTGAAGTGAGGACCAATTTGCATGTTTCTCTTTTATTAGTCTAGATAATTAGACTGTGTACCAGCAGTGAATCTATAAAGCGTCAACTGCCCAGAAGGGTCACTACATGAATCATTTATATGAAGGACTTATAATAGAATACTTAGTATAACTTGGGTCTTCTAACATGATGCCGTCTTTCAAACTTTGGTCTAGTTTTATCTTTCTGAAATTGGTGGTAGTGCTTGTAAGAGAGCAGGAAATTCCAGTTTTCTTTTCAGTTCTCACTATGAAAATTTTAGTGCCAACCAGGAAGGCGGCATGACCATTATCACAGTATGTTTGAAATATGAGCTTTGGTTCAAGCTTCCTTGTTTACTAACAAGAGACCAAAAATCTGGAACTTAAAAAATGTATTTTCAAATACTATTGCATAAGAAATACCCATGTCATAGCTTGAACCAATAGTATAAAAGTGGCAAGAAAATCAAAATTTTTTACATCAATATTATCATAATTCTGCATGTTTTTAAACATCCATTGTGCAGAAGATAGTAATTTATAATGACTTGAAGAAGATGTGGTGGCAAAAAAACCATATGTTTCTTGGCCAAATATAATTATTCTTAGTGATTCTATTAAGCCATATGACAAATGATGTATTCAATGGATTAATTTTTAAATTCCACATCATCCTTTTGGTAATTACCATACCTAGTTGAATACAAAAGTATATCACTTGCTTAGACTATCAATTATCTTAAAAAATTATTTTATATTTGTATATCTTGGAGTTTTGAAAGTTATCCTTCAATAACATTTTTCTTGCATTAGGTATACATTATAGGCATTATGTTATTATAATATTTTCCTTTCAGAATACAAATCACTTCTAGAAAACAGTGGATTGATGAATAATTTTACCCTAATAAATAAGAAAAATGGCTTCTTCTAAGTGTATAGAATATAAGTGGCACCATGCAAGCTAATACTGCCTAGATAGAGAAGAAATATGGCTGCCGAATGGCAGGATATTTTTTAAAAATCAGTCATACAGACTTTATAAGAAACCCAATAAAATTTGATCAGTTAAGATTGTACAAATATAGGAGACCAGGAAATTATTAATAAAAGCAACAGTAGGTAAAAATCCAGAAAATAATTTTTGCGGTCTCATGATACCTGGCCTCCAAATGTATGTCATGATACAAGCCCTCAAATAGCAGGAGTGCTGTTGAATTGAAGTCTTTACTTGTTGATCTATTAGGTTTAGTGTACTATGTGTAGCACTCAGAGTGTTGTTTGGAAAAGAAAAGGTATTGATTATAGTGTCTAACTTTTACTAGATACTTGCACGTTGTTTCATTAGAGCTTTGTAATAATCACATTGAAAGTGATATTATCATTCCCATTTTACAAATGGTGAACCTTAATGAATGTAAATAAAATGAGAAAGACCAGAAAACTAGAAAATGAAGAATAGGCTTGGAACCTAACTAGTTGAAAGCTTACATTCAAATTCCTAATCTCTCCTAGTATTTCTTTCTTTTATGCAACTGAGGAAGTCGCTGTGCTGAAAATCCTGGACATGAATAAGAGAGCCAAGCGTGACGTAGTAAGAGTGTTTATTTTCAACGACAGTGGACTTTTGGATTACCTTGTGTAGGGATTAAAATATAGCTCCAGAATCTACCTGTTTGAAAACTGGCCCTATCATTTGGATAACTTACATACTACTGGTATACCTACTGGAAGAAGTTTATTCATCTTTAAATTGGAAATAAATATAAACGTAATTGTGCTATTGTGCTCCATGGACTAAGGTATGTAACATCCTTGAAGTTCTGGAGCAAATTTAAAAAAAAAATAAATTTTAGTTAAAATTATTTTTAATATTGTGGACATTTATACAAAGTGATATATTTTCTTTAATTCATGGCCCACTTGTTAACAAATAACAAAAAACCCTAATGTTTTTTAAAAAGAATATTAAGACATCTGTCCATGTTGTTAACAGTCTATGAGCTTTCCAAAGTACAGGGATTGCAACTCTTCAATGTTTGTGTTCCTAGGGCCTGGCACATAGGGGACTTTACACGAATGTTTATTAAGGAAGTTACCTCAAGTATCTAATGTAAGTTTACTTAAATCTTTGCATCCAAATATGGAAACGTTGTTCATCTTGCATTACTCTAACAGTACTATGATGGTTTAAAGCTTACAAACGACTCACGCATTATCATAGTGCTCTCACAACTCTAAAAGATATCAAAAGTTTTAAAAAGTTATTAATTCAAATAATACATGCTGAAATTGTCTATGTACAAGACACTTTACTAGGTGGTGATTGGGAAGGAGTATAAACTTGCAAAATATACAGTTCATTTACTCAGAAGCTTTTAATCTGCTACCTTAGTTGGAAGTGAGTTTTACAAAATGTATCATGGTTTTTTCTTTCTTATGTAAAGAACGTAGAAGCTGCCATTTTGTTCTAACAGCAAGTAAAAAGCTAAACAGCCTGAAAAATTAACAACTCTTCTTAGATTAAAGAGAGTGGAGGACATAAAGCAAACCATGGTCCCTGAGACTGGCAAGAAGATGGGTAAATGCAGGGAGTCATGGCTTACCAGAGTAAAGATTCTGTGGAAACCAGTACCTGGCACATCATGTCCACTTAGCCAGAAAAAATTACAAACCGCACGAACAGGCAAGAAACACAATTTGAGGAGAAGAGCAAGCATTATTAATAGTGATGGCAGCAATGTTGGAATTATCACAACAGATATACCAAAAAAATCTGATTCATATGCTAAGAGCTGTAATTGATAAAGTAGATAGCATACAGTAACAGGTGAGGAATATAAACAGGGAAAAGGAGGTTCCAAGAAAAACAAACGGAAATGCTAGAGATAAAATAAAGTGACATGTCATGGGGGAGGCAGAGTTACTGAGTTTCTTGTCTATAAAGACATTAACAACTTCTACCTTTGACTGAAATGTGTCAAAATTTGCGTCCATTCATAAGTGTGTGAAAAACTTGCAAAAACATGGCAGTTGCATCACAAAGATTTTCTCTGTTTCCTTTCAAAACACTACTACAATGACAATGAAAAAAATCAAACTGTGCTAATCTGCTAAGACAAAGAATGGCGAAAATGAAAACAGCAAGTTTGAACTAAGGGAAGAAATGATTACTGCTACATCCAAGAGGCAGAATTTAGAATCTATGTGATTATAGGGAAACTTACTGAGAAGTGCACAATATGCTTCATAGATCCCTGTGTGTGTGTGTGTGTGTGGCGGGGGGGGGGGGGGACTGGGGGGCGGCGCGCGGTGGAGAAGGATGAGTCTAAGATTTAAGAAACTCAGGTGGTGGGGATGAGAGGAAGTCAATAAATATCCATATAATTAATATATTGGTTTTACCAAATAGTTTCTGCTCTTCATTTCCTGGGCACAAAATAGAATGGCACTTCCTGAAACTCTTGTGGGTGGGTAGTCCATGAGATTCATCTTGGCTAATTAGTTGTGGGATGAAGTATTCCATGTCACTTCCAGTCTGAGGAAATAGGTAATGTGAGTCTCTCCAGACACATCTCTTCTCTCTAGAATAGTGACCAGAAAAATGTAGCATGATAAACATCCTATCATTATGAGTCTCCAAATAATGAGCAGAAGTGGAACTCAATCTATGATAGCATGATTAAGAAATAAACCTTTGTTGTTAAAGTTTCAAAATAAGGGGTTGTTTGTTACTGTAGCAAAACCTACTCTAGCTTGACTGATACAGTGCAGATGTAGAATTAATGAAACTCCCTGGCTCTGTGGAATTGGGAATGGGTCCGAATTTCCAGGCTCAGTCTCTGGAGGAACTGAGCAGGAAATGTTCCATGTTTACGGTCGTCAGGGACAGCAGAGAGTCAGGGATAAGTTAAAGGACTGAAACGAAAGGCTTATATGAGATACAGCACACAGAAGAGATTTGGCTGTTATCCAGCATGATGCAGTTGACAAGCAGGTGTGTATTCGTTAGTGAAAGATTTGAAGAATTCTGTGTAGTAATTGACGAACCTCAGAGTAAGACCTATAGGTACTGTTATTTGAAGTTACCTTAATAAAAAGACTGGCTGACTACTTTGTTATAGCAGTGCACTCACTCTTCTTCCACAACAAACCAAATTGTGGTCAATTCAATGAGGAGTAATGTAATTATTTATTTAAATAACATTTAAAGAATAAAAGCATAAGATGCCATAACACATGGCAGTTATGCTAAACATTATTTTGGGAATGTTTAGTTTATAGTTATAGTTTTATGTGTTTGTGTGTGCTAGGATATGATACAAAATATACTATTTACTGGGGTTGCTAGATTTAGCAAATAAAAATTCAGGATGGTGAAGAAAATTGAATTTTAATGTAATTTTGGAAATTAAAAAGATATTGCACATTTTAAAAAGACAAACAGAAAAACTGCAAGCTTTAATTGAACATACAACTATGAAAGTAAAACAAAACAATGTAGGAGTTTGCAATATACGTAAGTGAAATTTTTATGCTATACACCTTAAATTTCTATAGTGCTGTGACCCAGTGATCCCAATTCTGGGAATACATCCTAAGAATCCCAAAACACTAATCAGAAAATATATATGCACCCCTATGTTCATGGCAGAGTTGTTCACAATAGCCAAGATCTGGAAACAGCCCAGGTGCCCATAGGTAGACAAGTGGATAAAAATGCCATGGTACATTTACACACTGGAATACTATGCAGCTCTAAAAAAGAAGAAACTCTTACCTTTTATGACAGCATGGAGGGACCTGGGGAGTATTATGCTAAGCAAAATAAGCCAGTCAGAGAAAGACAAGTATCACATGATGTCACTCATATGTGGAATCTAATGAACAAATTAAACTGATGAAAAAAAATAGAACCAGAGACATTGATACATGATACAGACTGAGAGTTGCAAGAGGGGAGATGGGTGGGGTGAACTGGATGAAAGAAGGTAAAGGGCATAGGTAAAGAATATATATGCACTAGTGGCCCAATGCATGAAATTCATGCATGGGGTGGGGGGGGAGCGGGGGTTCCCTCAGCCCAGCCTGCACCCTGTTCAATCCAGGACCCCTTGGGGAATGTCTGACTGCCGGTTTGGGCCTGATCCTCCCCTCTCACAATCTGGGACTGCTGGCTTCTAATTGCTCACCTGCCTGCCTGATTGCCCCTAACCCTTCTGCCTGCCTACCTGATTGCCCCTAACCTCTCTGCCTGCCTGCCTGATCTTGCCCCCAACTGACCTTTCCTGCTGGCCTGATCTCACCCCCAGTGACCCTCCCCTGCTGGCCTGTTCATCCCTAACTGCCTCTGCCTTGGCCCCCACTGCTATTGCTTTTTCCGGAAGGAAGTCAGATGTCGGGAAGATGGCCAGATAACCCGGTCTAATTAGCATATTGCCCTTTTATTAGTATAGATAGATTATATTGCTTAAATGGGGTGGGGAAGAACCTTTTTCAGCAAGAGGAGATGCTCTTGGCACACAAAAACACATAATCCCTTTATCTGGACTGATAGCCAGCCATATGCACTATATTGCCAAAGCGGTCGCTAAAAAATTGAACCATTTTCTTACACTTTACACCAAACAGCTGTAGCTCTTAAAACCCCTCCTCAGCCCCCACCTTAGGTTCTGCCTTCACAGTTCACTCAGATTAGGTTCTGACTGGTCTGTTTCTATGCCAGTCAGAGTCTCCGGGCCTATCTCTGGGCTGATCAAAGAGGCGGGGCTGATCAGCAGCCCTCGAAGGCGTGGCGAGAAACAGAAGCATGGCTGCTGGTGAAGCCAGAAGAGAAAGAGCGAGTCAACGGCTGATCAACAGCTGCCACTGAGGCTGCAGATCAGACCCTGCCTCTCTCTCTGCAGGCCTCTCTCCGGGCCTAATCCACAGCCCCCTTGACAGTCAGCGCTGGGTCATCATGGCAACCCAGCACTGACTTCTGGTGTTAGGTCGAGCCTTTAGCTGTTATGGACCCTGGCTCTTTATATACACTGAGTGGTCAGATTATTATGACCACCTGACGTTTGTAGGAAAATTAGCTATAATTTCGCGCTGAAGTTGCAAGAGGGTCAGACCATTATAAATAGGGAAGCAGGTTGTTTACCACAACAGTAGAAGTGATTTTTTTTCTGAAGATATGGGTAAACAACGCAATTTAACAGCCTTTGAATGTGGGATATACCACCCGATGTTTGCAGGCAAATTAGCTGTACACTGCATCATATGGGATATGGAAACCGAAGGCCTGTTTGAACACCTTTGCTATCTGCAATTACCAAAATAAAACGTCTCCAATTCGCACAGGAACACAAGGATTGGACAGTCGAGCATTGGAAAAAAGTCATGTGGTCCAATGAATCACGTTTCCATTGCATCATGCAGATGGCAGAGTGAGAATTTGGTGGAAACAGCATGAAAGCATGTACCCCACATGCATGAGTACAACCCTTCAAGCTGGTGGGGGCAGTGTTATGGTTTGGGGCATGTTTTCCTGGCATGATTTGGACCCTTTAATTCATGTGGAACAATGTCTGAATAGCACAACATACCTAAGTATCTTTGCTGATCAGGTTCATCCTATCATGTTGATGACATATCCCAATGGAGATGGCTTCTTCCAACAAGACAATGCTCCATGCCACGGTGCTCATATAGTGCAGGAGTGGTTTCAAGAACATGAGGGGGACTTTTTTACCTTGCTTAGGTGGCCCCCACAATCACCAGATCTCAATCCAATTGAGCATTTGTGGGACGAAGTTAAAAGCCATCAGGCAGCTGGTTCCACACCCATCAAATCTCACAGAACTGGACAGTGCTATTTATCAGGCATGGTGTCAGATTCCTCGCATCACCTTTCAACATCTCGTGGAGAAAATACCAAGAAGAATTGCCACAGTATTGAAGGCAAAAGGTGGCCCAACGAAGTACTGATGGGGTGGTCATAATAATCTGGCCACTCAGTGCATGCATACATATCCCACATTCAAAGGCTGTTAAATCGCGTTGTTTACCCATATCTTCAGAAAAAAAAATCACTTCTACTGTTGTAGTAAACAACCTGCTTCCCTATTTATAATGGTCTGGCCCTCTAGAAACTTCAGCGCGAAATTATAGCTAATTTTCCTACAAACGTCAGGTGGTCATAATAATCTGGCCGCTCAGCGTGTATAGATAGCCCAAGGACACAGACAAAAATGTAGTGAGGATCAGAGGGAGGTCTGGGTGGAGGGTGGCAAAGGGGAGACATCTGTAATAATGTCGCCAATAAAAATAAAACATAGTCTTAAAAAAATAAAAAATACAAGAACATTTTTAAAAGTAAAAACACAAGTCTTTGTATAGAAAGTGTCCCATACTATAAAAAGTAAACCGCCAATGTTGAATCACATCACTGTGAAATTTTTTAACATTAGGGGTAAAATAAAAGATCTCCAAATAAGACCACTACTTATCTTAGGTTCAAGAATTAAAAAAACAAGTAAGAATTCTTAACATTACTAGAAGATAATACAGCAATGCTTACACATTCTGCCATAAAAAATGTATTAAAATCTAGAATTCTACCCAGAAAAATGCACTATCAATTGTGAAGTAGAACAAAGAAAATTAAAAATATATAAAGACCTCAAAATATACTCCATTAAGGTAAGGGAGCAGACTCAAAATTAAACACCCAGGAAACAGACACCCAAACCATGAAAGTGTTGAAAGGAGTTGAAAGATTGACGGCTTAGAATAGTATAGAATTTAGATCAGAAAAGGAGAAAGAATTATTCCAGAAGAAAGATTATATATATATATATATATATATATATATATATATATATATATATATATATATATAATATCCTCTATTGTTTTATTTTAATTATATACTGTATAACAACTGACAAGTTGGCCAGATGTTTGTCTTTTATGAAACATGCCTTTGTTTCAAAATGCATTCTAGCAGAAGAATCCAATAATTCTGCAATTCTATGTATATTATGGTCTGAATAATAGCTATCTAACTAGTTAGGTAATATTCGAGCCTAATCTTTTCTGTAAAATTTTAGTAATATAATGTCTACAGCATCATTCAGTACCACATAAACAATATAGTACAATAGTAACACACACACAACTTAATGTGTCATTTGTGATCATGTGTGTCATTTGTTATCATGCATTATCTGCATTTATAGGAGGCTTGATTTTGGAAATATAGTTGGTCCTTGAACAATGTGGTGGTTAGGGGTAACAATTCCTGTGCAGGCAAAAATAATCCACGTATAACTTGATTCCCCTAAAACTTAGATGTTTCTTGGTATTTAGGAGTGGTCATTTCCAGAAACTTCTACAATATCAAAACCTATGGATTCTCAAGTTCCCTGTATAAAATGGCTTAGGTCAATGCATCTTCAGATACCCAGACAAATGAAAAAACAGTACAGATATTTATTTTAAAATATCTACATATAAGTGGACACTCATGTTGTTCATCAATTGCAGTTAGAATATTATTTTATCCTATGCAATGGTTAAGATGTGGGTAAGAATAATTGAAATCATTTTTTTAGTCTGAATTTTGTATTATATTGCTTTTAAAATTCCTGATGATTTTTTCTGTTTTATTCCCATCTCAAGGGAATAGTGTGAATGACCTTTAATGTCGTGTGTCTATAATATGCAATGTCATGTTCTGTAGTTGTTAATCTTTGGACTAGATCAAATCTTCAAAGTCAATAATTTCTGTTACATTTTAATTTGAGCAAATGATATTTCATTTGCAATTTTAGGTGCATATGGATGTTGTTTCTATAAAGTTTGTGTTAAAGTCTCCAATATTAAGTATGACCATTTAATAAGATTGTTATATTATCACTGCTCATGCACACACATTAACTATATTGACCTCACTAACTTCTATAGCTTCTCTCTCCTTAATTGTTATAAAGCTCACCTTCTGACAGCTAGAGATTTTTAATCTTTCTTTTGCATTAAATCTATAGCATTTGACTTCTAATAACAAGAAAATTTTCATGACAGAAATAGTTCTTTCATGTGCTCCATGTAAAATCTTATTTATACCAATCTTTATATGTCCTTCACAAGTCATGTTTTGTATGTATATTTAAAATTGATGAAACATAGTGGTGTACAAACCATCACAGTGTCCTGTAAAAATACTCATTTGTATGTCTGGAATATGTTTCCATCATTCCATCACTACCACCACCATCACCCTAGCCAAATCTGCCACCACGCCTCATTGGACTTCTGCAATAGCTTTCTGGTTGTTTTATGCGAAACAGTAGTTTCTGTATATGCTGTTCCTGTTCTCAGAAACACTTTCCTTTTCTATCTTGTTGAGTTAGACTCACTGTTCTTATCTCAACTCAAGGTAATTTTCTGTTCTCCTAACTTGATGAAATGCCTCTATTATAGGGTCTTTTGCTATTTACCTCTTTTGCAATATACTTGCCCCCTACCCACAGATTTTGTTCATTTTATCCAAGGTCTTTGAGCTCCATGCGTGCAGGGATTAGTTTGTGTATACTCATGACATAAAGTTAATACATGCTCATTGAAAAAATAAACGATAGTTTGTTAGTAATTAAATTCCAGTTGTTAATATGTCTCTTGGTCCTTAATCTTCTAAAGCACATCACTTTTTTTTTAACTGCTATCATAGGCAAATACATTTAGTTGTTTTTCTAATATCTAGACAAAATATGCACCTATTACTCACTCACATCTTATCGATTACCTTTATTTTTGTCATACCCATTAATATCACATTTTTTTTTCTATTTATCAGGAAAGCATCCTGAAAACATAACTTGAATGCATCAGTTTCATTTTCAAAGAGAACCAAGTTGTGATCCTATAATCATTCAAAGCCATGGCTTCCTCCAGATCTAAGCACACTGTGATCAAGGGGCGAGGTAGGTTTCGTACTATGGGCACAAAATAAATAGCTGAATGCACTACTGCTATTCAGCACCCATTGTTATTCAGCAATAGGGCACCTCAGCATCTTCTGTGGGTATAAGGAAATGAGTCAATTAGGCATCTTGTCCTTTTGAAAATTACAATTTTGCAGAAGAAATAAGAGCAATCCATAAAAAAATATAATATGCATACAGTAGCCAGTGCCATAAGTATTCTGATATCTGAGAATGTTACTGATTTTTACTTTGTGTTTTCAGAAAAAAGTTTTTAGCAAAAATTGCATTCTTGGTTTTCAGAAGTTCTCCCTGACTAAAAATAAGATACTAATTTGTTCCTCCCCTGAAGCTCACCCACCCTCTACTTTCTGGAACACTGTCAATCCTATCTGTGTTTTGAAATCTCCTGTATCTTCAAACTAAAATTGATTGCTTTCATGAAATGGTGCTTTCTGCTCCCTGCTTTACATTAATAAATGATGATATATTATTTTAAATGTATTTGCCATTCTGCATTTTATAGAACACATTCTCTCTTCCCATTCATAATCCTTTTTTCTATGATTTCAGGGTAAATGCTGAAGGGGTTCCAATTTTGAAGTGTTAAATTATCAAGTGAAATCATAAGAGCAATTTATAAAAGAGATAGCTGGAAATTAAAATATGTGTACCGCTTAAGGTATAACTCATGGGGGAATTCTCTTGTCACCACCATTACACCCTCCCTGCAGAACAGATGGAACTGACTCCAGATTCTACTTGGGTACCTGCTGTTTAATTATAGCCTAATTAATTAAAAGAAAGACTCCTGTGTGGTTTCAGTAGTAGTGAGCAGGAGTGTCGTCAAAAGAGACACTTGAACTCACAGACTTCCAAATTAAACTAATAACCTCAGGAAAGC
This sequence comes from Myotis myotis, assembly GCF_014108235.1. Lineage (NCBI taxonomy): Eukaryota > Metazoa > Chordata > Mammalia > Chiroptera > Vespertilionidae > Myotis > Myotis myotis. Next base: position 89,616,455 of record NW_023416313.1, on the reverse strand, counting down.
AGTTGCTCTGTACTCCTTGTGGTCATTTTCCAAAAGCAACTCTTACAACAACAAATTGGCTCCTCCACATCCTCCCCTCAAAATACATAGTCTGTCCTCTTAAATGACTAAGTTTCATAAATATTTTCTTAGTATTTTAAGGATCACAATACATATTTAAAGAAACCAAATGAGGACTTTTAGGACCGTGGCATCACACATAAAGTTAAGTCTCAATGTGTGTTCCTCCAGTGGCTGTTTTTTAAACAAACAAAAATAATCTTTACACTCCCCTGCTTTGAGAAACTTGTTCAGTAAATACTGTTTCCAGGTTTGAGATTTTACCCACCTAATTTCTCGGCTAACTGCCCATGAAAATAGCAGGTAAATACAAGTGTAACATACCCAGAGGAATGGGATGGTAGTAGAGAGGCATAGCACTAATTAGATGCTCAGTAACAATTTGTGACTTTGCCATCCATACTTTGTCTGTGTTTGTTTGCTTGTGTATGTATAGTTATTCTTCTAGTTCTCTGATTTTTATTCTTTAGCATGATCATTGAGTCTCACCAACCTTTTGGCTATCTGTATCAAGAAAGACAAAAAGGTACCCTTTGTTAAAAAACAAACAAACAAAAAAGCAAACAGTCAACAGATAAAGCGAACACATTCATAGTCTGCAGCAGATAGGGCTTGTAGATTTTTATGTATCTATTCGAAGTGTAATCAATGTGTAAAGCAATAGAGAAGACCAAGTGATATTTGCTAAAATAAATCTTATATCCATCAACTGTCCTTTACTTGTGGCCTTGGAAACATTAAATCTCACATTTATTATTTTCTTGTTGAATGAGACTTCATAGAGTAGTAAGAAATAAAATCCTAGAGATCTTGCCCTGACCTAGTGAGTCAGTTGGTTGGAATATCATCCTACACACCATAAGGTTGTGGGCTTGATTCCTGGTCAGGGCATGTAGCTAAGTTGTGGGTACGTATAAAGTACTGAGAGTCCTTGTGACAGGAATTAGACAAGAAGAAGAAATAAAAGAGATTCAAATTGGAAAAGAAGAAGTGAAACTGTCACTGTTTGTAGAAGACATGATAAAGTGTATAGAGAACCCTAAAGATTCCACCAAAAAACTGCCAGAATTGATAAATAAATTCAGTAAAGTATCAGGATACAAGATAAATATCTAGAAATTGTTTGCATTTCTACACACCAATAATGAGCTATCAGAAAAGGAAAGTAAAAATAAAATCTCATTTATAATTGCATCAAAAATACCTAGAAATAAATTTAATCAAGGATGTAAAAGACCTATACTCAGAAAATTATAAGACACTGAAGAAAGAAATAGAAGGACATACAAATAAGTGGGAGCATATACTGTGTTCATGCATAGGAATAATTAACTTCATTACAATGTCCATACTACCCAAAACAATCTGTAGATTCAAAGCAATTCCTATCAAGACATCAATGGCATATTTCACAGAACTAGAAGAAATATTCCATGTTACCCAATATCAATATAAAACTATACCACAAGGCCATAGTAATTAAAACAGCATGGTACTGGCATAAAATCAGACATACAATTCAATGGAACAGAATAGAGACCCCAGAAATAAATTTATGCTTTTATGATATCCCTCTATCTATAGTATATGTATATGTATATATATGTACTAGAGGCCCGGTGCACGAAATTCATGCACTGGGGATGGGAGGGGTCCCTTAATGAGGCCTGTGCCCTCTCACAGTCTGGGACCCCTCCCTCCTTCCTACCTCTCAGCTTGCTGCTCCTTAGTGCTTCTGCGAAGGCTCCTGCCGCCACTGCTGCACTCGCCAGAAATGAGCCCCGCTTCTGGCTGAGTGGCACTCCCCACTGACCACCAGGGGGTGGCTCCTGCTTTGAGCATCTGCCACTTGGTGGTCAGTTCATAGCCACCAGTCATTCCACCAATAAGTAAATTTACATATGAGGGTTTTATTATATAGGATAGGATATTGAATGTAAACTGTAAATGAAAAATAAAATTTCAAAAAGAAGCAAATAAAATTTTAGATCTGAAAAATTTTTAATATACACTGGGGCCTTGACTTACGAGTGTCCCGACTAACGAGTTTTTTGAGATACCAGCTGTCTCTCAGCCAATTTTTTGCATTGAGTTGATAGAGTAATTTGAGTTAACGAGCTCCTTAACAAGCTCCTTAACAAGCTCGGTCTCAGAACGAATTAAACTCGTAAGTCAAGGCCCCACTGTATATATATCTACACTAATAAAAGAAAAACATGCAAATTGACTGTACCTTCGCTATGCCTTAAGCCACGCCCACCAGCCAATCAGAGCGACTATATGCAAATTAACCCAACCAAGATGGCGGCCGGCAGCCACGGAGCTGGAGCAAGCAGGAGGCTTGGTTGCCCCAATGATGGAGGAAGCCAAGCTTCCCACCTGCCACACCCTGGCTCTGAGCTCCACTCAAAGCAACAAAGTTTCAATTATAGAAGGTAAATAAATCCCAGAATAAAAAACAAAGTAAAAAAGGAGAGGCTGGGAGCTTCGGTCGCCAGGGAACTTGGCCAGCCTGAAAACGGCCCTGAGCCCCTCATCCATACTGGCCAGGCACCCCAGTGGGGACCCCTCCACCCAAAAAAAGGTGTGGCCAGCCTGAAAACAGCCATCAGCTCCTCACCCAGGCTGGCCAAACCTCCATGGGGTGAGGGTCCTCACTGCGGGGGGGGGCTTGACCAGCCTGCAAATAGCCATCAGCCCCTCACCCAGGTTGGCCAGGCACCCCAGTGTGGAGCCCCTACCCTGAAGGGGGTGTGACCAGCCTGAAAACACACATAAGCCCCTCACCCAGGCTGACAAGGCACCCCAGTGGGGACCCTCACCCTGATCTGAGACACCCTTCAGGGCAAACCAGCCAGCCCCCACCCGTGCACCAGGCCTCTATCCTATATAGTAAAAGGGTAATATGCAAACTGACCCTAACAGTAGAAAGACTGGGAATGACTGGTCACTATGATACACACTGACCACCAGGGGACAGACGCTCAATGCAGGAGCTGCCCCCTGGTGGTCAGTGTGCTCCCACAGGGGGAACTCTGCTCAGCCACAAGCCAGGCTGATAGCTGCCAGTACAGCAGTGGTGGTGGGAGCCTCTCCAGCCTCCTCAGCAGCAGTAAGGATGTCCGACTGCAGCTTAGGTCTGCTCCCCGCTGGCAAGTGGACATCCTCTGAGGGCTGCTGGGCTGCCAGAGGGATGTCTGACTGCCAGCTTGGGCCAGTTCCCCCAGGGAGCGGGCCTAAGCCAGCAGGTAGACATCCTCCAAGGGGTCCCAGACTGCAAGAGGGCATAGGTCAGGCTGAGGGATACCCCCAAGTGCACAAATTTTTGTGCACCAGGCCTCTATTATAAATATATATGTATATATATTTAATTCTCACCTGAGGATGTTTTTAAAATTTATTTTTAGAGAGAGAAACATCCATGTAATAGAGAAATACCAGTAGGCTGCCTCTGCACCTGCTGACACACTGGGATCTAACCTAAACCTAAGTATGTGCCCTAACCTAGAATCCAACAGGAAATCCTTTGGTGTACAGGTTGAGACTGACCAATTGAGCCACCTGGCCAGGGCAGATCTGAAAAAATTTTTTAAGTGTACCTTTAGGTCCTGGTCAGTGTGGATCAGTAGTTAGAGTGTCCTCCCATGCATCAAATGGTAATGGGTTCGATTCCAGGTGAGGGCACATACACAGGTTGTGGGTTCCATCCCTGTCAGAATGCTTGGGGAACTTTCTCTCTCCCTTCCTCTCTCTCTCGAATCAATGAATAAAACATATCCTTAGGGGAGGACTTAAAAAAAAAAATGCTGGTTTGGTTGAGTGGATAGTGCTTCTGCAGGTGGACTGAAGGGTACTGGGTTGGATTCCAATCAAGCGCATGTACCTGGGTTGCAGGCTCAATCCGGGCCCTGGTCGGGGATTCAGCAAGAGGCAACCAATTGATGTCTCTCACACTAGTTTCTGTCTTTCTCCCTCCCTTCCACTCTGTTAAAAAAAAAAAAAATCAATGCAAAAAATGTCCTCAGGTGAGGATTCACCAAAACAAACCAAAAAACACCCATCCCCAGTGTAATTATTGAAGGAGCATATGAAGTATTTGTTGAATGAACGGGAAGGGATGGGACTTCACTTTCTAACATTTTAGCAACTCTGCAAGCCAGAGGGTTTATTTTTTATTTTAATTTTTATTGATTGATTATTTTAGAGAGAGGAAGGGAGCGAGAGAAACACCAGTGTGTTGTTCTGCTTATTATGCTCTCTTTGGTTGCTTCTTGTCTGTGCCCTGACCAGGGATCCAACCTGCAACCTTGCTGTATCAAGGAGAAGGTTTTAACCCACTGCACTGCATGCTGCCTGTCAGGGACCCTCAACAAAATCCCTCTGGTGTGCTCTGGACCCTGCTGTGCATCGGAGCTCCTCTGCCACAGCAAAGGTTTGGGTTCCATTCTGCCAGGGCACCTACTTAGGTTTCTGGTTTGATCCCCAGTTAGGGCCGACTGCTGCTCAGGAAGTGACTGAGTACCGTGTGCTCTAGTCATTTGGTGGGGAGCTGGGGTTCCATTGCCAACCTGGTTGACCCTTATCCCCACTACCCCCGCTCCTACATCAAGGACAACTTCAACTATGGCAGCTGCGTGGCCTCTGCCAGCATACACATTTGCATGGGTAGGTCACCCTCTCCCTGGCTCGCCAGGCGTGGCTGCTGCCCAGTCGCCCCAGAGGCGGATTTCCGGGTTCTCAGGAGAGTGCCCTCCGTGCCCGTCCTGTGCAGGGCTTGCAGGGTTTGTGTCTCTGATCCTGCCCTCAGCAGCCCCAGCGCTGAGATGGTGGGGTTTGAGGCTGCTGGGAGCCGGCCCCCCCTTCGAGTTTGTGTCTCTGATCTTGCCCCCAGCAGCCCCAGCACTGTGGTGGTGGGGCTTGGTGCTCCTGGGTTCAGGGCCCCCCTGCGGGTTTGTGTCTCTGATCCTTCCCCCAGCAGTCCCAGTGCCATGATGGCAGGGCTTGGTTCTTCTGGGTAGAGGGCCCTCCTGTGTGTTTGTGTCTCTCATCCAGCCTCCAGCAGCCCCAGCACTGCGATGGCTGGCCTTGGGTCTGCTGAGTGCCGGGCCTGTGGGTTTGTGTCTCTGATATCCCCAGCAGCCCCAGAACCTTGATGGCGGGGCTTGGGGCTGCTGGGTGCCAGGGCTGCGGATCTGTGTCTTCGATCAGGCCCCCAGGAGCCCCAGCACCAAGATTGTGGGCCTTGGGGCTGCTGGGTGCCTGTCCTGCAGGTTTGTGTCTCTGATTCTGCCCCCAGCATCCCCAGCTCCGTGATGGCGGGGCTTGGGGCTGCTGGGTGCCAGGCTCCCCTGCATGTTTGTGTCTCCAATCTGGCCCCCAGCAGCCCCAGCACCAAGGTGGCGGGGCTTGGGGTTGCTGGGGCCTGATGGGAGATATAAACACACAGAGCTTCTGTCAGGTTTCGCTGCTCCGCCCCCGGAGCCGGCAGGCTTCACTCCAAGGCTTGGGGCCTACATATGCAAATTAACTGCCATATTTTTTGGGTTAATTTGCATACTCTTCTGATTGGCTGGTTAGCATAGTGAAGGTATGGTCAATTTACATGTTTGTCTATTATTAGGTAAGATTATCCTCTCCTGAAGATATGTATACTGAGAGAGAGAGAGAGAGAGAGAGAGAGAGAGAGAGAGAGAGAGATATCAATTGCTTGTACCAACCTTGACCAGAGTTTGAATTCTCAACTTAGGTATGTGTCTTGACCAGGAATCGAAAGCACAAACTTTTGGTACATGAGATGATGTTCCAACCAACTGAGCAACCCAGCCAGGGCTATGGTCAATTATTATTTGACAAATGGGGCAAGAACATACAATGGGGTAATGACAGTCTATTCAATAAATGGTGTTGGGAATATTGGACAGATACATGAAATAAATGAAACTAGACCACCTTCTTATATCATGTAAAAGAATAAACTCAAAATGGATTAAAGAATTAAGTGTAAAAATCAAATCCAGAAAAATCCTAGAAGAAAACATGAGTAGTAAAATCTTGGACAGTTCCCATAGCAATATTTTTCCTGTTATCTCCTCAGGCAACACGAACAAAAGAAAAATAAACAAATGAGATAACATCAAACTAAAAAGTTTTTGCACAGCAAAAGGAACCATTAGCAAGATGAAAAGACAACCCACTGAATGGGAGATCATGTTTGCCAATGATACATCTGATAAGGGGTTAATATCCAAAATATATAAAGAAGGTATACCACTCAACACTGAAAATACAAACAATCAGTTTAAAAATGGGCAAAGAACTGAATAGACACTTCCCCAAAGAGGACACACTGATGGCCAACAGACATATGAAAAATACTCAATGTCACTAATCACCAAAAAATGCAAATTAAAACCATAATGAGATATCAGCTCATACTTGTCTGAATGCTATCATCAACAAACAGTAAGTATTGGCAAAGATGCAGAGAAAAGGGGACCCTAGTACATTGTTAGTGAAAATGCAGGCTCGTGCAGCAACTGTGGAAAATGGTATGGTTGTTCCCCCCAAAATTAAAAATGGAACTGCCTTATGATTCAGTTATTCCACTTCTAGAAATATATTAAAAGAAACCCGAAACTCTGATTTGAAGTAATATATGCACATGTATGTTCTTGCAGTTTTTCTTACAATAGCCAATATTTGAAAGCAGCCTAAGTGTCCATCAGTAGATGAGTAGATAAAAAAGTGTGGTATATTTACACAGTGGAGTACTAATCACTCACACACACACACACACACACACACACACCACACACACACACACACACACACACACACGATCTTGCCCTGGCTGGTTTGGCTCAGGGGCTATACTAGAATGTCAACCTGTGGACTGAAGGGTCCTGGGTTCGATTCCAGTCAGGGCACATGCTCAGGTTGAGGGCTCGATCCCCAGTGGGGGGGTCATGCAGGAGGCAGCCTATCAATGATTCTCTCTCATCATTGATGTTTCTCTCTTCCTCTCTCTACCTCTCACTTCCTCTCTGAAATCTGTATCTATCTATCATCTATCTATCTATCTATCTATCTATCTATCTATCTATCTATCTATCATCTATCTATCTATCATCTAGCTATCTAAATATATAAATATCTTAACCTTTGGAACAGCATGAATGGACCTGGAAGTTATGCTAAGTGAAATAAGCCAGTTGGAGGAGGACAAATACCATAAAATTTCCATATGATTTCACTTACATGTGGAAGCTAATCAACAAAATTAACAAACAAACAAAATAGAAACAGACTTACAGGTAGAAAAACCAGGTTAGAGGTCAGTTGAAAAAGGTGAAGGGATTAAGGGGGGAAAAAAGAAACTCCGACACAGACAACAGTATCTGATTAAAAGTTGGAACGTGGGGTGGAAGGTTATAGAAGAGGGAAAGGGGGGATAAATGGGGATGGAAAGACTTAACTTTGGATGGTGAACACAGTAAAATATAAAGATGATGTATCATAAAATTGTACATTTGAAACATATAATTTTAACCAATGTCACCCCATTAAATTTAATAAAATTTTTTAAAAGGAAAAAAAGATAAATGAAATAGTATACAGTTAAACACTAATTTATTTTTTAAAGGTGATAGGGATATGTCCAGATAATTGATAATGACATTTTTCGACTCATAGAATGTTGTTAAATATTTTTATTATATATTTTCTTCTAATGAATTGAATTCCAAGCCAGAAATGTATTATGGCCTGGAAGGAGTTCAGATTGACAACTATTAGAATATAAATACATTGGTGATGCAAAAAAAAATTCATGGGTGAAGTGAAAAATAGAGCAATTTTATGTTATCCCTTTCTTTCAGGCAAAATCCAAAAAATGTGCATTTTTAGGATACATGTAATAGTAATTTCAATATTAAAATACCTATACATTCTAATTAAATGTTTCCCTTTTCTTTAGAGCTCTGAGAATTTTAATATCTTAATGAGACATCTAGGAATCTGCCCAGTCTCAGGGCCTGAAGGAGATTACTTAGTCTGATTTTTAAATGACAGCTTCTCTCAAGCTAAACCTGCCAATCATACTTGGCTGGGGCTATGCTGTTATGTGCAGAACCACCATGGCTTCATGATGTGAAGTTTTCAGAAGAAAAGTGGTTGGGATTTTTGTGTAGTTTTCTCCATATGCAAGCTCTGGTCATCTATTTGGTTGATGGTTCATTTTTCGAGGAAAAAAGGACCATGTTTTGTAGACAGTGCAATAATTTTATGAGGCAAAACATTTACAAGAATACTTTTTAAAATGTATAGCAGTCGTGTCCTCGAACTAAACTTGTACACTGGTAAAAAAATGAAAAATGTGTATTAGTACCAATCTTTAGATAATTTCCCCCAACTCAGGAAGACAGTATTCTAAGAACTCTAGTTTTAGGAGGAGGCTGAGGGAGGAGGAGGAGGAGGAGGAGGAGGAGGAGGAGGAGGAGGAGGAGGAGGAGGAGGAGGGAGAAAGTGAGAAAAGGAGGCAAAGAGAATGAAACAACCCAAAAAATTACAAACAGGAAAAAAAGACAATACCTTTAGACTTTCCTAAACCTTGTTTTTAATGTCCCTTGTTTTTAATGTCTTTTTTTCCCCCCTGAAATTAACCAAGGTCAGAATTTCTTTAAATATATTTTATTATCAGGTCAGCATGGGCTGCTCCACCGTGGTTTGATGGGTTATATAATTTCTGAGCATAAGCTGAACTATTCTTTACTCTGGAGTCTGGCTTCAATGAATTTTTCATTTAATTTTTCTTCAGAAGACCATCAAGACCTTTGCTGCTATAACATATGGGAGGCTATAACAGAGACTGGTTGTTGATAGTGTTCTTTCTCAATTACATCTTCAAAATGCATCTTCATAATATATTCAAGTATTTCAGATTTAATCAAATTGCCTCATCTTTGTAGTAGTGAGAAAAAATTTTAATTTACTAGAGGCCCGATGCACGAAAACTTGTGCACTGGGCGGGGCAGGGGGGGTGCCCTCAGCCCAGCCTGCACCCTCTCACAGTCCTCAGGGGATGTCCTACTGATGGCTTAGGCCCGCTCTCTATGGGCCTAAGCTGCAGTCTGGCCTCCCTTTGCGGGAGGTGACTAGATGGGCGATCAGGGGATGGCACCACCCTCATTACCCCACCATTGCCACCTGGCCTCCCTCTGTGGGAGGCAACTGGATGGGTCAATCAGGGGATGGTGCCGCTACCCCCCATCATTGTTCCTTCCTTCTGCCCGCTGGCATGCACCTTGGCTGGCCTGACGCCCCTGCTCACCAACCTGCCCCCTGCCGACTGATTGTTCCGCCGTTGGGTCAATTTGCATATTACATTTTTATTATATAGGATTCTCATGGAGACCGTCCAAATTTATATGGAGGCTGGTGGGCACTGGGAGAGGAAGGTTTGAGGATTAAAGAATTTATTATATCCAAATATGGGTGGAGAGAGTGTACTGATTTGCCACCCCTGCCCTTTCAAATTAATCCTTTTTTCTGCCCCACTTATTAATTTTCCAGAGGGTTACTCTGAATTGTGTCACCCACTTGGTTTCAACTAATGGGAAACAATGGCAAGAGATGGGAGGGTGGGAGGAGAAAGAGGTTTGGGGATTTTTCACTTGCTCCTTTCTGACTTCGGAGCATCACTCTGGCAGTACCTGCATTCTTCCATGTCTACAGATTCTGTCAGCTCTCTGCTTTTCCCAGACTGGGGCCTTACTGTGTTCCAGCAACACACTTTCTCTCCTTGACCTTTCAGGACTAGAAACAACATTTCTCGCCCTACCCAGTTTTACTCAGTGGATAGAGCATAGGCCCGCAGACTGAAGGGTCCCAACTTGGATTCTAGTCAAGGGCATGTATCTAGGTTTCAGGCTCAATCCCTGGCCCTGGTTGGGGCTCATGTAGGAGGTAATGGATCTATACATCTCTCACATCTGATATTTCTCTCTGTCTCTCCCTCCACCCTTTCGCTCTCTCTAAAAATAATCAATGAGGATATTATTATATCCTCAAATGAGGATTACAAAAAAATAAAAAATAAAATAAAATAATGAAAGAAAAAGAATTTTCCCACTGTTGCTGATCTCAGACTGCTTCAGTAACTCCTATTGGCTTTCTCAGTCCTGACCAAACTTCTGTAAATCATCGTCATGAATGTCTCTTCATTTGAACCACTTGATGTGAATTCCTTTTCTGTTGAGGCCTTAACTGCTGAAAATAACAATAATATTAATATTTAGGCATTATGGAATACTTACCACTTGTTGTACATTATGCTAAACTAGAGGCCCAGTGCATGGGAATTGTGCACTGGTGGGTGGTCGTGGCCTGCAGGGATCAGCCCACGGTGGGAGTGACACTCATCTCCATCAGCCGAGCAGCTGTGGACCCGCCCTTGAGCAGCTACTCCCTGGTCTGGCATCTTCCATGGAGTTGGAGTGCTTGCCTCTCCAGGGGGGCTGGGCCCAGGGATAATAGCACTGAGAGGCAGCAGAGTGGTCCTCAGTCCTGCAGCAGCCACGAACCCACCTCCCAGCCTCCAGGGTCAGCTCTTCAAGCCCAGTGGTGGTGCAGTATTGCCTGTGGGCATCCAGAGGAGGCAGCAGGGATTGAGGAGGAGGAGCCTGGGGTGAGGAAGCCATGATTGCAGCTCAAGTTCCTGCCCATCGGCCCGGGCTTCGCAGCGGGAGCAGCTGCTCATCCTGGTCAGCCGAGAGGCGCTCCCACTGTGGTAGTGCACTGACCACCAGAAGGCAGCTCCTGCATTGAGCATCTGCCCCGTGGTGGTCAGTGCATGTCATAGTAACTCATCAACAGGTTGTTCTGGTTGTTCTGCTGTTTGGTCGCTGGTTTTCATTATAAAGGACTAGAAGCCCAGTAGATGAAATTTATGCATGGGGCGGGGGGGGATGGAGTCCCTCATCCCCTAATTGCTCCCCTGCTGGCCTGATTGCCCCTAACCACCTCTGCTTTGCCCCATACCCAGGACCCAGGATTCCCTCCCTCTGGCCAGGTTTAGGCACCCAGGACCCAGGCTGGCTTCGTCCAGGCCAGCCGCAGCCGCAGGGAACCATGTGCAGGCATTGTTACCTAGGCCACAGCCACAGGCGCTGGTGCCCAGGACCATGGGGTGGGTGGTTTGTCCCTCTCCCAGGCCACAGGCACAGGTGCAGCTGCTGGTGCCCGGGACTGTGGGCCATGTGGCTTGTCCCTTTCCTGGGCCACAACCCAGCCACTGGTGCCCAAGACCACAGGGCAGGCGGTTTGTCCGTCTCCCAGGCTGCAGCCTGGCTGGTTCCCATTCCTCTTTCCCCAATGTTAAATGTCTGAGCAGTTATGGCGTTATGGCGTGAGGGCATGATGACCATTTGCATATTAGCTCTTTATTATATAGAATGTTTTATATGTGCTATTTAATTGAATCGTTTAAGAATTCTTATGGCATGGGTATTATCTCTATTTTTTTAATTGGATATGAGATTAAATTGAAGTTCAGAAAGGGCATCCTTTCCCCAGGTCTCCCCAGCTGGTGAGGGAGCCTCAAGACTCTGGACCTCATCTGTCCTACTCTGGGGCCCTTGTTCTTAGCCACTCTGCGATGCTTCCTGTTGTGTGAGACTTGAGACTGTGCAGTGGCTTAGAAGCAGCAAATCTAAATCTTTGAACTGTGGTATATAACCAGATAAATAAGAAAACTAGAAGTGTATTTAGCTCAATTCCACTAATATTTATTAAGTAGTTAGTATAGGCCAGTCGTGGGCAAACTACGGCCCGCGGGCTGGATCTGGCCAGTTTGAAATGAATAAAACTGAAGAAGAAAAAAAAAGACCGTACCCTTTTATGTAATGATGTTTACTTTGAATTTATATTAGTTCACACAAACACTCCATCCATGCTTTTGTTCCGGCCCTCCAGTCCAGTTTAAGAACCCATTGTGGCCCTCGAGTCAAAAGGTTTGCCCACCCCTGGATAGGCTCAGCATCAATCTGGGACTTGGGGATGTAGAGATAAAAATGTTCTGCTTGCAGGTAGATTTATAGCTTGGTAGGAGCATCAGACACCATACACACATAAATTAAATAATATTTTACATGTGAAAATATGCATATTTAAAAGCTACAAAGAAGGAATATCGGAGTAGAATGCTGTGAATGCCTAGTGACTCTGTGATTTCATGTTCAAGTTGAAATATATGTACTCACTATGGAATTCCAGTGCTTCAAACCTAACTCGTGTGCATCCAGTGTTTCACATTCTCATTGTAAGCAACACCAGGTGGGTTCCCTTTGTCAATAAAACATGCATTTCTTCTCTTTTTCATCAACTGATTTATTTACTTTCTATAGTTCTTTGGGGATTAAATGCATATAATTTAACTGGCCAAGCTCCCAATTATACTTAGAGATAATAAGTAATGGTATAAGAGATAACAGTATATTTTTCTTTTGAATCAATTTTTTATTTTTACTGATGTTAAAATACTAAGAGTTCAATAGATTACATGTACCTCATTTGGTCTCATATAAAACTCACGAATTATAAGACATTGTCATTCCTTGATAAGAGTGCTTTCTCATTACTTAGAAATTGTATTTATATTTCTTGAAAAAGTTGTTTTAGGATTAATTGAATATTTTTATGAAAGTAATGGCCTTGGAAATGCATAAAAGGAGAAGGTAATCACAATAATTGGGGTTAAGGTATATCTAATTTCTTCCCAATAAGATTGACTTTTTTGAATCACTTTATGACTGAGTTACACCACTGTCTGAGTTCTGTAACACAAATTTTGGAGTTGGAACTTACTTTTGTCATCTTTAAAATAACTCCTTTACCCCAGTGTTGTGAAATGAGGGACACAAAGTGGTTAACATAGTGCCTCGTATATAGAAAGCACAATGAAATCAGTTAATTATATTATTGTTTATCTTATTATGCTTCTTTTTAAGCCAGTATCTGATAAATGGCCTAAAAGTGGTAAAAACAAAAATCTGTTAATAAGCGGAGGCCCTTTTGTCTCGCTATGCCCCACCTGACTGCTCTGGGCTATAAGCTATTTTTTGATGAGAGCTACAAATAAAGCCAGGCCAGCTGTTTGTTAAGTCAATAACTTCTTTTAATTTGAAAATGCTCATTTGTAAAAAAAAAAAAAAAAAAAAAAAAAGGAATAATAATAATGTATCCCATATCTGCATTAAAGAAATGTGAACATATTTTATAAGCTTTGAAGCAATAGCAGTATATAATGGTCAGCTATTATGAATATTGATTTCATAAATACTGGCTAAGTCTGTTTTGAAAGATGAACACAGAACACAGAACATTGCATTCATTTTCCAGAAAAACCATGCAGTGTTTTTCTGGAGCCTCAACATAAAGACTCATGATTATTTTTATTTTTCCCCAGCACCCTCTAGTTAAGTCCCAAACTTCAGCATGGTAAAAACCATTTTTCTTACATAACTTCTGCAATCATGGGGCAGTGCCTGTGGCAAACAACACACTGTAAATTAAGATGTAAATTTGAATGTTCTAAGCAACAGCAAGCAATATTTGGCGAGGCGGTTGGGTTGTGGCTTACAGGGCAGAGAATCAGAAAACAACAGCTCTGTCACCTGATTTCATCAGGGAGGGGCCGGTGTGAAGGCCACGTGCCACCCTGAGCATTCTGACCAATGGTGCTGGGAATGCACTTCCTGTTCTGTACATCTTCCCTGTTCAGAGATCACGTGGATGCAGGAGGTTGCCAGGTACAGGCTCTGTAAATTTTTTTTTTTATGTTAAAATACTGAAAATTATTTTCCAGCAAAATGGACTCCACTCCTCTAATTTTATCTTGAATAATTCTTGGTGTTTCCATTTTTTCCCCTAGAAAATAATTACTATTGTTTTCTCCTTTGATTGTTTTAAAAAGATATGGTGAGATGTTACTTAAAAATTAGTTCTATTTTGAAGAAGCCCATTTTTTATCCACCCTTATTCTCCAATTCTATTAACTTTAGGCAAACAATGAAATGAATACCTAAATAAAAATCCTCACCAGCTAACACAGGTACTTCACAAATATTCTACCAAGAAAAATTTCATTTTAGATGAATACATAAATAGACAAGTGATGTGTGATATTTATTTTAGCCTCATCTGATTTTCTAAATTTAGGATACCCTAATTTCTTTTATGCTTCAGGCCACAAAATCTAGTATTTCCTGTCATGAATAGTGTATTCTCTTGCCTTAGAATGGGCATCTAAAAATAACTGTTCCTTCTAATGATGGTTATGAACAGAAATAACGGGAGGTATTTAAAGGGTTATTGGCAGAAATAAAGAGGATGCATGTGTACTACCTAAACATTTCCCTGAATCCTTATTTCATTGAAGTAAAATTTCAAGGAAGTCTCTGGTGATTTCAGAGATGCTGTAGGAGATTTTGGGGGCAGTGATGCTCTTTATTCTCTATATATCAATATAAAATTCTCTCCTTTGAACTCTTCTGCTTTTAAAGTGTGTAACATCAATGTATTTCCATTGAGGATAAAAATAACTTTAAAATTTTCAGTGTGCCTAGCTTTGGAGTTACATTGTAACATAAACCCACAAAAAGGAATATAAGACTTACTTATAATAAAGTATAGGAACCTTTTGATTAAATATATAGCTCTAAGTATTTTAATATCAGAATTTGCTGCACATTAACATTGTTTACAAATAATATATATAAAGTTATTAGGATTGGCAAAGAAGGGACAAACAAATTCTAAACTAAAAATTTAGGAGTAATTGAAACTTAAAATTCAATCAGATATATTCATAAACCTGTGCATAAAATGAATCAATATGAAGTGTGCTTTGATTTATAATAATGTACAGTCTTTAGTCAGTTATTCTACTTCATAAAAAAATCACATTGAATTATATAAATACATACCTCATTCCTATAAATTCTATATAAGAAACATTTTTCAGATTTGTACAGTTATAAAATAAAATCACCACAAGTTTTGTTATCTTTTCAAAATTTTTATTTCATAGTATTTCCTTACCTTGATTTTTTTTATTGATCTTTTTTCTTTTGTATAATATTCTCTATTTTATTTATCTGATTGCTAAATTAGCCTGCAGGTTCTTGAAACTAATAGTGTTATCTAGAGATTTTATTAGTTTTAGTATTAATTTGGAGGAGTAAAACATTTCTAAAGGTGGTTATGTGGACCTCCTGTAGCATGGGTTCATGAGATGCATACCTGTAGTTATCAAACTTAAAAATTAAATTTTACCATTTTCTTCCATTGTAAATTTTCCCATCAGCATTTCACCCTAATAATTTTAGCATCATAGATTTAAGAAAATTATTTAATTAGATTTTATAAGTTGTGGTTTCAATTTTAATGTTTTCCCTCCATGTGATAGCTATGATTATTTAAAAAAAAAAAACATGTTGCCAATTATTTGGTTCACTTTAAATACAGCTTATGCAAGAATAATGATAAATATATATTCTTTATCTTACTAATAAATTTTAGAATGATGCTTTGATGCCCTAGAAACCTTCACTGCTGGTCAGTGAGAGTATTGTTGTTATATTATGACTTTAACATATTTGATATGATTCAATCCTTTGTAGGTGCTCTCTTTATGATGCTTAAATTGTTCCATCTGATGCCAATAAAAGCTAATTGTTATATGCTGGAAGCTGATCCATCCTTGCTGCTTGACACAGTCGCTGCAGGGAAGAAACATCTGCACAGCATATGTTTCAAGGGACCTGGCATATATGGCATACTGTTCTTAATATGTTTTCTCCCCTTCTTAGCACTATGTGTTTTAACCAAGGCCACCTCTCTCCGAGAAAGGTTGTTTCCCCAGGTGGGGATTTTTCCCTGGAGTTAGGGATTAACAGGACTAAGGAAGGGAATAAATCAGTAAAACCCCTTAACTAAGTGCCAGGAGGGTAGTTAATCACTTTAACTATGAACAATCACGTTTAAGCTACATAATCTTTACTTAGGATAATCTCCTTCAGTTACTTCCTTGTAGCTTAACAGAACAATAGAGTAGTGATCTTGGAATGGAGATAACAAATGCCCTAACCTTTGGAATAGAATGGATAGGATTAAAATCAACTGGTATAAATACAGATGTAGCAAGACAATAAACACAGAACCTGGCTGGAGAACCTAGCTAGAGAACCTGGCTAGAGAACCTGGCTTTGCTGATCATCTGAACTCTGCCTTCATGTCATTCCTTCTTCGTCTACTCCATCCACACCTTTGGGAACCCCTGGACCTGCTGGGGCTGGACCCCAACATCTGGCACCTGAACAGGGACCCCTAGGTAAGCCCCCCCTGCACTCAGGACGATAGGACTGCACCGTAGGGTGCTGCAGACCCCCCTATAGAGTATAAATAGGGTAAGAGGTTGGATAGTACAGAACTTAAATTGAGAAGATGGGTCATACTGAGTCTAAAGAAAAAAGACTCTGTTTTAATCTTTTAACACATATGCTTGCTAGCAGAGGAGTTAAGGTTACTCCCAGTCAGACAGAACGTTTTATACAAGAAGTATGTCCATGGCTTCCTGAAGAAGGAACTGTTAATTTAGAAACTTGGACTAAAGTAGGAGAGCAATTAAAGACTTATTACAGATACCATGGATCTGAGAAGGTCCCGGCAGATACCCTTTCCCTCTGGAATTCAATTTGTGACACCTTGGAACCAGAGGCAAAAAACGGTTGAACTTTCTCAAACTTTAAATAGTCCCTCGGCTCCACCCAGAGAGGACACATCATTATTTTCTCCAGCTCAATCTAAGAGCAATTTAGCTATACCTATTGATCAGAAGAAGAATAAATATCATAAACATGACCCTTGGTCCTTTCCAGTCAGTAGAGAGGAGAAAAGCCCTTCCATTCAAAACAGGCTCCCTAAATTAGAAAGGAAGCCTAAACCAGGTCCTCCAGCTCCTATGAGCTCCATGTCTAAATTTCAAAGGGCTATAAGAGAAGCTGAAGCTAATGGAGATCTTGAATTCTCACTCTGCTTCCCAGTTGCATATGAGAATGAGTTTGGTGACTATGATCCCACATGGGAGCCTATACCTTACAAAGTACTTAAAGAATTAAAATTGGCCTGCTCTGAATATGGACCTCTAGCTCCTTACACACAAACCTTGGTGGAAGCCCTAGCCAGTAAATGGATGACTCCTTATGATTGGTCACAGGCTTGTAAGGCCTGTCTCTCAGGAGGCGATTACTTATTATGGAAAACTGAATATGATGATCTTGCTAAGAGAGCTGTAGCCACTAGCAAAAATTCCAGAGGAGGAATAACCCTAGACATGATATTAGGAGAAGATGATTTTATCACGGCTCAGGAGCAAATGTATATGCCCAAAGAGGCACTTATTAAAGTAACCAGTTGTGCAGTAAATGCCTGGAAATCCTTACCCTGTACAGCGGGAAAAACAACTACCCTTACAGAGGTTAAACAGAAGGTCAAGGAACCATATCAGGATTTCCTTTCTCGCCTCATACAGGCAGTCAAGCGAGTACAGTGGGGCCTTGACTTATGAGTGTCTCAACTAACGAGTTTTTTGAGATACCAGCTGTCTCTCAGCCCATTTTTTGCATTGAGTTGATAGAGTAATTTGAGTTAACGAGCTCCTTAACAAGCTCAGTCTCAGAACGAATTAAACTCATAAGTCAAGGCCCCACTGTAATTACTTTAACACGTTCAAAAAGATGTGTAGTAGAATTAGTCTTAGGCATAACAGCACTCATTACAATTATAGGATCACTTGCTACTGCAACCACAGCCTTAGTACAGGAAGTCCATACAGCTCAGCATGTAGATCAATTACCAAAGAATATTTCTCTCGCTCTAGCTACCCAAGAAAAAATAGACAAAAAATTAGAAGCCAGAAGGAGGGGCAAAGCTCAAGATGGCGGACAAAACGCCAGGCGGCTCTCAGAAGGCCAGTTCAAAGACAAGATCATCAGATGTTCATTCATCTGGATCTTCAGATGCACATATGGATGCATCTGGACCCTCAGAAAGTGATATGCCAAGTCGAACACTACCTAAGAGCCCAAGAAAACATAATTATAGGAATGAAAGCACCCGTGAAAGCCTTTGTGATTCTCCTCACCAGAATACTTCAAAACCTCTTCTAGAAAAAAAACTTAAAGCATTCAGTATTGGAAAAATGAGTACAGCTAAGCGAACTTTAAGTAAGAAGGAGCAAGAAGAATTGAAGAAAAAGGAGAATGAAAAGGCTGCTGCTGAGATTTATGAGGAATTTCTTGCTGCTTTTGAGGGAAGTGATGGTAATAAAGCGAAGACATTTGTGCGCGGAGGTGTTGTTAATGCAGCTAAAGAAGAACATGAAACAGATGAAAAAAGAGGCAAAATCTATAATCCATGTTCAAGATTTGCAGATCAAGAAAACCCTCCAAATCAGTCATCCAATGAAAGACCACCATCTCTTCTTGTGATAGAAACCAAAAAACCTCTACTGAAGAAAGGGAAGAAAGAAAAGAAAAAAAAAAAGCAATTTGGAACTCTTCAAAGAAGAATTGAAACAAATTCAAGAAGAGCGTGATGAGAGACATAAAACAAAAGGCAGGTTAAGTCGATTTGAGCCTCCTCAGTCAGATTCTGATGGTCAGCAGCATTCCATGGATGCGCCTTCAAGAAGAAATAGATCATCTGTTCTTGATGATTATGCGCCTGGGTCACATGATGTGGAAGATCCAAGCACTACTAATTTATACCTTGGAAACATTAATCCACAGATGAATGAAGAAATGCTGTGCCAAGAATTTGGAAGATTTGGACCATTAGCCAGTGTGAAAATTACGTGGCCTAGAACTGATGAAGAAAGAGCAAGGGAGAGAAATTGTGGCTTTGTGGCCTTTATGAATAGAAGAGATACTGAAAGAGCTTTAAAAAATTTAAGTGGAAAGATAATTATGTCTTTTGAAATGAAGTAAGTTTGGGGTAAAGCTTTGCCTATTCCTCCACATCCAATATACATTCTGCCGTCTATGATGGAACATATGCTTCTCCCACCTCCAGCAGGACTGCCTTTTAATGCGCAGCCTAGAGAGCGGTCAAAAAACCCCAATGCTCCCATGTTACCACCACCTAAAAACAAGGAGGATTTTGAGAAGACTCTGCCACAAGCCATAGTCAAAGTGGTTATCCCAACAGAAAGGAATTTGCTCGCCCTGATACATCGAATGACAGAGTTTGTTGTACGTGAAGGGCCAATGTTTGAAGCTATGATTATGAACAGAGAAATTAACAATCCCATGTTCAGATTCTTATTTGAAAACCAGACACCAGCCCATGTTTACTACAGGTGGAAG
Source organism: Myotis myotis (assembly GCF_014108235.1). NCBI lineage: Eukaryota > Metazoa > Chordata > Mammalia > Chiroptera > Vespertilionidae > Myotis > Myotis myotis. Next base: position 89,596,974 of record NW_023416313.1, on the reverse strand, counting down.
CTTTATTCTATTCTGCAGGGAGATTCTCCAACTAAGTGGCGGACAGAAGATTTTTGTATGTTCAAAAATGGATCTTTTTGGAGGCCACCACCATTAAATCCATACCTGCATGGGACGTCAGAAGAGCAAGAAACAGAAGCTTTTGTAGAGGAGCCTAATAAAAAGGGAGCACTTAAGGAAGAACAGAGGGACAAATGAGAAGAAATCCTGTGAGGGTTAACGCCAAGGAAAAATGATATTGGAGATGCAATGGTCTGTCTTAATGCTGAAGCTGCTGAAGAAATAGTGGATTGCATTACTGAGTCATTGTCCATCCTAAAGACGCCCCTTCCCAAAAAGATTACCAGATTATATTTGGTTTCTGATGCTTCATACAACTCTTCAGCAAAAGTTGCCATTGCTTCATATTATAGAAAATTTTTTGAAACAAAGTTATGTCAGATATTTTCAGACCTCAATGCTACCTATCATACAATTCAAGGCCATTTACAGTCTGAAAACTTTAAGCAACAGGTAATGACCTGCTTCAGAGCATGGGAAGATTGGGCAATTTATCCAGAACCATTTTTTATCAAATTGAAAAATATTTTCTTAGGACTTGAAAATATTATTGAAGAAAAGGAAACAGAGGACGTACCAGATGACCTTGATGGTGCCCCTATTGAAGAAGAGGTTGAGGGTGCACCTTTGGAAGATGTGGATGGAATTCCTATTGATGCTACTCCCATTGATGATCTTGATGGAGTCCCTATAAAGAGTTTTGATGATGATCTTGATGGAGTGCCTTTAATGGATGCCACTGAAGACTCAAAGAAGAATGAGCCTATATTTAAAGTTGCTCCATGCAAAATGGGAAGCTGTAGATGAATCTGAATTGGAAGTTCAGGCTGTAACAACTTCTAAATGAGAGTTATTTGACCAGCATGAAGAATCAGAAGAAGAAAATCAAAATCAAGAAGAAGAAAGTGAAGATGAAGAAGATACTCAAAGTTCCAAATCTGAAGAACATCGTTTATATTCTAATCCAATCAAAGAAGAAATGACCAAGTCCAAGTTCTCTAAGTACTCTGAAATGAGTGAGGAAAAACAAGCCAAACTTCTTATGAAGTTTTAGGATGAACTGGAATCTGGAAAATGACCTAAAAAACCAGGCCAGAGCTTTCAGGAGCAAGTAGAACACTACAGAGATAAACCTCTTCAATGAGAGAAGGAGAAAGAATTAGAAAGAGAATGAGAAAGAGATAAGAAAGATAAAGAAAGCTGAAACCAGTTTGGCTCAGTGGATAGAGCGTCAGCCTGCGGACTGAAGGGTCCCAGGTTCGATTCCGGTCAAGGGCATGTACCTGGGTTGCGGGCACATCCCCAGTGGGGGGTGTGCAGGAGGCAGCTGACCGATGTTTCTCTCTCATCGATGTTTCTGGCTCTCTATCTCTCTCCCTTCCTCTCTGTGAAAAATCAATAAAATATATTTAAAAAAAAAAAAAGAAGGATAAAGAAAAATTGGAATCTCGATCCAAAGACAAGAAGGAAAAAGATGAGTGTACTCCAACAAGGAGAGAAAGGAAAAGGCGACACAGTATGTCCCCTAGCCCACCTCGCAGTAGCAGTGGTAGACGAGTGAAGTCCTCACCACTGAAGTCGGAGCGATCAGAGCATTCAGAAAGATCGCAGAGAGAGAGTTCGCGGTCCAGGTCATCTCACAAAGATTCTCCTCGAGATGCTAGCAAAAAGGCCAAAAGATCACCATTTGGTTCAAGAGCACCTAAAAGGTCTAGGCGGTCACGGTCTAGATCAGTGATGGCGAACCTATGGCACGCGTGTCAGAGGTGACACGCGAACTCATTTTTTTGGTTGATTTTTCTTTGTTAAATGGCATTTAAATATATAAAATAAATATCAAAAACATAAATCTTTGTTTTACTATGGTTGCAAATATTAAAAAAAATTCTACATGTGACACAGCACCAGTCACATATTAAGTTAGGGTTTTTCAAAATGCTGACACGCTGAGCTCAAAAGGCTCGCCATCACTGATCTAGATCCCCTAAAAAATCAAGGAAGAAATCCAGATCCCAGTCCCGATCTCCACACAGGTCTAATAAAAAGTCAAAGAAAAACAAAAATTGACATACATTTTTAAGATGCTGTCACTTATTGGAAATGCAATTTTGTTTTGTGCCTGAATGGTCTGTTTAAAAAAAAAAAAAAATCAAATGAAAGAGCATTCCTGGGATTTTTGTTTGTTTATTTGTGAAGCATGTGTAAACTCATGAGTAACTGCATCTGTAGACCTGTCATTGTTTTATATTGTGTAAATTACTTTTGTTGTGGCTGTTTTCAAGATGAAATTATTGTGGTAATGAATTTCATCAGAAATGTGTATAATGGATCTGCTGGCAGTAGTATTTTGTTTTAGAATGCTGTGACTTAGCGAAACTAATACAGATGTCTTCCCCCATTTTGTAGCTTTGGCAATTTGAATTAGATTTCAAATAAAATCTGAACAGAAAACAAACAAACAAAAAATTAGAAGCCAAGGTTAATGCTCTTGAAGAAGCCCTTACAAGGATACATCTTTAAACAAAGCATTATCCCCATGCTTTTAAGCACAGGCCTATTTTTATTCATAACTTTAATAAGTCTTTTCCCAGTCTCCTTCTGAGTCTTAAACAATGCAATCCAAGAGGTGGCTGCTGATTTACATGTGCTATCATTTAAAAAATAAAAAAGAGGGAATTTGCCGGAAGCCAGTCCATCCTTGCTGCTTGACACAGTCGCTGCAGGGAAGAAACATCTGCACAGCACATGTTTCAAGGGACCTGGCATATATGGCATACTGTTCTTAATATGTTTGCTCCCCTTCTTAGCACTATGTGTTTTAACCAAGGCCACCTTTCTCCAAGAAAGGTTGTTTCCCCAGGTGGGAATTTTTCCCTGGAATTAGGGATTAACAGGACTAAGGAAGGGAATAAATCAGTAAAACCCCTTAACTAAGTGCCAGGAGGGTAGTTAATCACTTTAACTATGAACAATCACGTTTAAGCTACATAATCTTTACTTAGGATAATCTCCTTCAGTTACTTCCTTGTAGCTTAACAGAACAATAGAGTAGTGATCTTGGAATGGAGATAACAAATGCCCTAACCTTTGGAATAGAATGGATAGGATTAAAATCAACTGGTATAAATACTGATGTAACAGGAGAATAAAGACAGAACCTGGCTGGAGAACCTAGCTAGAGAGCCTGGCTAGAGAACCTGGCTAAGCTGCTGATAAACAGAACGCTGTCTCTGTGTCATTTCTTCTTCGCCTACTCCATCCACGCCTTTGGGAACCCCTGGACCTGCTGGGGCTGGACCCCAACACTTATTGGCACTTTTAACATGACCATATTAATCCTTTGGAATCCATTACTTCTGGAATAACAACATATTCTAGGTTCATCTTGTACATTTACTACCCAAACCAAGGATTTCTCCAAGTTTGTTGTTATTTTATTGAGAAAGGGCTTTAGAGATCCTCTTACCTAATAAAAGACAAAAAGGGTAATTGACCGTACCTTCACTATGCTTCCCATTGTCTAATCAGGGCGATAAGCAAATTAACTGCCAAGAAAGATGGTGGTTAACCGCCAACAAAGATGGCGGTTAATTTGCATACATAAGCGCAATGATAGGAGGTGAAAGGGGAAGGATGGAAGAATAGTGATCAGAAACCCAGGCAGCAGGCAAGGGCCTGGTGGCAGGGCAAAGGCTGGATCAGAGAACCAGGGCCGCCTTTGCCAGCCCCCCAGCCGGTGATCGCGATCAGAAAACCAGGCCACAGGCAAGGCGGCACCCCAGGACACAGGAGCCACCTTGCCTGCAGCTGTGATCTTGATCATAAAGCTGGGCTGGAGGCAAGGCGGCCCCCTGGAACCAGGAGCCAGATGGTGAGGTCTGCAGGCGAAGCAGCAATCAAGCTATGAGGGGGAGGGTGTGGGGCGGAAAAAGCTACAGGAGCATCTCTGGCTGGAGACTGAAGACTCCCGCCAGAGCGAGGAGCAATGACCGAAGGCTCCAGCCACAGCAAAGACTGTGTCCAGAGCGAAGATGGAAGGTGGTGGCCAGAGTGAAGGTCTGGGTCCTGGGTGCCAGAGGAAAACTGGTGCCAGCAGCCAGGGGAAGGGAAAGCCTATTGCACGAATTTTTTCATGCAACCGGCCTCTAGTTAAATTATAAGCACTAGGGCTGCCCATCACTACTTGGGTTTTAGAATGGACATAGTAGGAAGTACATAGTTTTCAGGACAAAATATTCATGAATTCACAATATTTCATTTTTAAAAATATAATAGGTAAGAAATGGTATTTCAATATGTTTAATTTTGATCTCTCTTATTTTTGAGTCCCAACCCCTTGCCCCTCATATATCTCAGAATTAATTGCATGCATTTTTCTATTAAGTATATGTATGTGCCTTTCTCCTTTTTTTCTGGCATATTGTTAATATTACCCTTGTATATTAGGCCTATGTGATACTATTTGTTTGTAATTAGTCCTTTTTGATTTTTAAAATAATGTACAACTTTTCTCCTGATTTATTTATGGTAGCTATAACATGCATATTTAAACATTTTTATGTATATAATCAATATTGAAAGTTTTTTTTTAATTCTGATAATGGTAGATTACAATGTGAACTGAAATATGTACCCAAAAACAGTTAGTAACATTTTTAAAAGTATATGAAGCATCTTCTCTAAAGCATCACAGAGGTAAAGAGATAGTGAAGAATTAGAAGGATCCAGCTAAAAAAGAAGTCAACCTGGTGGGGTGATCCTGGAATCAGAACCAGTTTTTTGAAAGATGCTTCTGCCAATTCTTAAAGGGTAGATAAGTGGTTGAAAGATAAGCTTTGCATATAGGAGAGGACAAGACATTGGGATCCACGTCTGCCTGGAGTTAGCCAAATTGTGAAGGTTGATGGCACAATCCTCTGTAAGACCACTCTCACTTTAGACACCAACTGCAGGGTCAGAGGCTCCAAAACTACCCTCAGGTTTTAGAATTCTCTAGAGCAGCAGTTCTCAACCTGTGGGTCATGACCCCTTTGGGGGTTGAACAACCCTTTCACAGGGGTCACCTAAGACCATTGGAAAACACATATATAATTACATATTGTTATTGTGATTAATCACTATGCTTTAATTATGTTCAATTTATAACAATGAAAATACATCCTGCATATCAGATATTTATATTATGATTCATAACAGTAGCAAAATTATAGTTATGAAGTAGCAATGAAAATAATTTTATGGTTGGGGGTCACCACAACATGAGGTACTGTATTAAAGGGTCGTGGCATTAGGAAGGTTGAGAACCACTGCTCTAGAGTGACTCACAGAACTCACTAAAAGCTAGTCTGCTCATGATACAGCTTCAAATCAGCCAAAGAAAGAGATGCATGGGGCAGAGTCTGGAAGGGTTCCAAATGTGGAGCTCCCGTTGTCCTCTCATGCGGAGTTAGGGCGTGTCACACTGCTGGCAGCCTGGAGTGTTGCCAACCGGGGAAGCTCATCTCAGTGTCAGTGTCAGTGTTCAGAGTTCTCATTGGGGCTCTATTACAGAGGCACGATTAATTGATTAATTGCTGACATAACTGAACTCATTTTCCAGGTTAATTAATACTGCATGACCTGAAAGTCCCCACCTTAAATCACAGGGTTTGTCTCTCTGGGCTGGCTAGCTCCACCCTAAGATTATTGGATATGACCAACCACACCCTGAGATCCTGTGTCCAGCCACTACTCTAAACAGTGACACTCCAATGAAGTATGATATAGATTATCTCCCAGATGGTGATAACAGAAATCTGATTCTTTTGGGGCAAAGCTAAATTCTTTATTATGCAAGGTTCAATAGGGAAAATGAACCCTGTCAACTCCCCTTCCCCACTTTGAGCTGAGACCATGAAAGTTTATAGAGTAAGAATGAATGGAATTAGAAGCGTCCTCATAGGGACTAGAGTCCTACTGTAATTCATGTCAATTCTGATAAAGGATTAACTGATCTGAAATTGTTAGTATCCTTAGACACTTACCAGAAGGAAACTAAAAATCTCACGAAGGAAAACAATCACTGCCTAAGACTCAAACTATTCTACATTTTCAAAATATTCAATAGAAGATACTTAACCAAAAAATATCATTCAAAACTCAAATAATATGATCAAAATTTAAAGCAAATAAACAAAACATATAGTACAAACAGATCCACAGGGTATACAGGAAATAAATACAGAAAAAGTCAAAGACTAAAATAAATGTGCTGTATATATTAAGTAAAATATAAGACAATATTGAAAAGTTTTACGGAGCATTGGAAGCATAAAAATAATCAATGGGAAATTTAATATTATATATATGCATATAATTTTTAAAAATTCAAATGGAAAATTTAGTGGATGGATTTACAGAAGGTAAATATAAGTGAAGAAAGAAAATAAAAAAGGGCAGAAGGAAATATCCAGAATGAAGCATGTAGTGACAAAGATATGTAGAATACACATGCAAAAATATTAGAGATGTCATAGTGACATGGATGCAGGTTGGAGGTTGAAATTTTGCCATCAGGGTTGCCACACTTTTCTAAGAATCCTTTGTTCCATGAAAAGGAGAAATAATATGTGGGAAAATATGTAAACCATTCATAGTAACCAGTATTGCCTGATAATTGTGGTCATAGGGATTCCTCCTCAAAATCTAGAAAATAATTCCTCAATCATAATTAGAGTGTATTGACCACAAGTCCCAGGGTAGTCAACTCTAGCTTTAAAGTAAAATTCATTTTTTTAAAAAGGTAGAAAGATACTTCTTACATCTTATGGCAATGCTTACTGTGGTGGTCAGCTATTCCAAAACTAGAGTTTTCAGAATTCCTTTCCCTGTATGGTTGTTGGCAACAGGAACAATGTGTATGAGACTGGGAAGGTGGAAAGGAAGCACATCGGCTGTGTTTGGAAGGTGTGTAGGGCACCGGGCACTCCTGGAGCTGGTGCTGTGGGACTGAGAGTGAGTGTGGGAAATTGTATGTACACTCATAAAAGTGTCTTTATGTTCCTGGGAATGTTGGTTTCAGAAGCAAAAATCTATAGTAGCTTTCAACCCATAATTCCTGCTACATTTGTAAACATTTTAAATATGTTTTTATTGATTTTTAGAGAGAGATAGAAACACCAATGATGAGAGAGAATCATTGATGGGTGCCTCCTGCACACCCCACACTGGGAATCTAGCCAGCAACCCGGGGATGTACTCTGACTGGGAACTGAACCATGACCTACTCATTCATAGGTCAATGCTCAACCACTGAGCCACACTGGCTGGGCCAAGAACTTGTTTTTTATTTAGAGTATGATGTAAAGCTATTGGAAGTTTGGGACTAGGCACTTGGCATGACATGTGTTCTATTTCGTATAGTTCATTCTTGGTTTGTGGGGAAAATGAGTTATGGGTGGGATGGAGAGAGGGGCAAAACTCATTGCTCCTGGGCCTATATCCATTCTCTCCTTTCTTGAGTTCTGTTCTGTATCATTTGAGAAAGGGGATGGGTCTTTGATACTGTTTTCCTGAGGCTTCTGTATGAGACAGATCCTAAAGAGAAACAGCTGGGGGAGACACTGGCAGGTAAAGGGAAGAGAGAAGCCAGGTCATTTTATAAATCTTCTTTCTGTGCTTCGTGACTGATTACGAGCACAGTGAATTATGGTGCTTCTGCTGCCAGAGGAATACATGAGTAGGTTTCCTCGGTTGTTCATGAGAGTGTGATTCTTGGGCCATTGCTGAAATAAGGTTTTTCAGAAGCCCCAGTGGGAGGATGAGAAGATTTTATTGACATGGAGTTACATTCTTTAGTTTCCAATATTCTATTTCCCCCAAGACATTCCTGAAAAGGGGGCAGCTGGGAGTTCAGCAGAGCCAGAGGGAGGGCCAGTGTCCAGAGTTTCCATTCCATTTTGCAGCTGGGTGTGGTTTAGCATCCAAGATCATTAAAGCCTATTAGTCTGTGTGAGAAGCCCCATATGACCATGTGGGCCCAGGGGAGCCAGGAACCCTGCGCATGAGAGAGAGAAAAAGAGCTCACTTCTTTGTTTAGAAGTTTAAATATTTAGGTTTCCTAGTGCTTGCAGTGGCCACACTCATCCTAGCCAATTACTGTTTTCAGGTGTGATTGACAGACAAACACCTTCCTACATCATTCAGTCGTATACTAGGCATGCGTATAAACTGCCTTTGTCCAGTTCCTTCCCCCAAGAATTAGCGGGGAACCGACTTGGAGAATGTTAAATGAAGCTTTTTGGCACAGCTGTATAAATGACATGCCTATTTTCTTCCCTCCTTTCTTGTTAAATAATAATCAGGTTATTACAATGGCATCAGTTCTGCTTCCACTTGCATCGGTAATGAGTATACTTTTGGGCTCTGGTTATGCCTCCTATTTTCAAACCTCAGCCTATGGGTGAGAAATTCTCTAGAGTGAGCAAAAATTGAAGCAGGAATACTTCCAGGAGACTATTCAAGTAGTCTAGACAAGAGAACAAGTTAAATAGGTTTTTTAGCAGTCACGAACAAGGTGAAAATGATAAGATTTTGGGATCTCTTTTGACTGTAGATTAACAGGGCATGTGAAAGGATTGAATGACTGGTATTAAAAAAAAAAAAAAAAACTATAAAAGTCTTCAAAGTTTAGTTTCAAAAATTTAGCAGAGGCAGCCCTAACCAGTTTGGCTCAGTGGGTAGAGGTCGGCCTGTGGACTGAAGGATCCCAGGTTCGATTCCGGTCAAGTGCATGTACCTTGGTTGCGGGCACATCCCCAGTAGAAGGTGTGCAGGAGGCAACTGATCAACATTTCTCTCTCATTGATGTTTCTAACTCTCTATCCCTCTCCCTTCCTCTATGTAAAAAATCAATAAAATATATTTGAAAAAATTTAGCAGAGGCAATATCATTGGTAGATATGGGGAAGATTGAAGAAGGAAGAGATTAGAAGTGAGAGTGTATGATTCAAGGGTTCTTGTTTGGTAAAATTTGCCATTGACATGGCTATTTGAAGTCTACTGTGGAGGATCAAGCAAAAAGTTAAGCATATGAATCCAGAGGTAAGGAAAGAACTCAATTCAGAGCTCTATTGGGTGGGTGGGTTGTAGTATTGGTATAATGAAATCAATAAATTTGAAGAGATTACATAGGAACTGTCTATACATAGAGAAAAATCAAAAACATTGAGGACTAAGTCCTAATGCACACAGATACTGTATTTAGAAATTAGAGAGAAAAGAAACTATCATAGGAGACTGAAAAGCTACCACTAGTGAAATAGGAGGAAAAAGAGAAGTATTCCTACAAGACAAGTGAAAAAAAGTTTTTTAAGATGTGATGGCCACTGGAATAATATTTCATGTGTCATTTATATCCTTTTTTCCTCTCTGTGTTTCTCTTTGTTATTTCTTTCATTACATTATTTAGTTTCTTGACCAATATATATTGAGAGCTTGCTAGCTGCATTATATTAGTTAATTCAGAATTTAGATACAGGAGGCCTTGAATAAAAATTGTTATTTTATTTTTAAATATATTGAGGTGATCTTGGTTAATAAGATTATGTAGGTTTCATGTGTACATTTTTATGATACATGATCTATATATTGCATTGTGAGCACATCCAAAGTCAGAATGTTATCTCCATTAGACAGACATGAGCAGAGCAAGGGCAATGGGCCAAGTACAGAAACTCACCAGGGCAGAAAGCCCCAGATGCTTAGCAAGGAGCAAAACTGGAAATATAAGAACCTTGCCCCCAGGGTTACCTATCCTCTCCTATATCACTGGTCATGGGGTTTTGGACCCCTGAGCTTTCATATCACTGGCCATTCGGTTTAGATACCCTAACCTTTTCCTTCCTAAAGAAAAAATCTAGGCCTCGGCTATATTTCAGCTCCAGGCCCAGAAAAGCAACAAAACCAGACAAGTGATGCCATGCTGCCTCAGGACCAGCTGCATTGACTAATGACCCCCTGCCCTGGTGCCAACCAATCAGTGGAGACCAGGACCCTGAAAGAGCACACCTGGGAAGCTGATGAATATTCTACTGAGACCCTCCCTTGAGACTTCCCCTAAGATTTCCACCAGCAAGAGAGAGAAATATGCTCAGAATAAAGGACCTGGCGAGTGCTCTCCCCAAGGGGAGCATGTCAGCGTCATTCCCTCGCACCTTCTCTGGCTAAGGGACCCCATGAGACTTGCAACCAGGGGAACAATGGTCAGAGGTAGCTCATCTCAGGCTAACTTCCTGAACCTGTCTCCAAGAGCCCCTTTACTCTGACTTTCCAGTGAGCCAAGGCAGCCCATCCTAGGCTCTCCTGTTACTTCTATGCTCTTCCTGTTTCACTGTCCTAACTATATTTTTGCTGCAGCCAATAAATTCTTACTTACTTTGCTACCCATTGTTTCTTAATTGAAATATCTTCTTCAAGAAGACAAAAACCAAAGTCTCATCATCTCACCAGTAACGAAAATCATCTTCTGTCACCATATATTTGACTCTCTTTACGCTTTGGTAACCACCATACTGCTGTCTGTGTCTATGAGTGCCAGAAGCCAGTTCCAGCATGTCAGCAGGGCTGAATCATCTGGAAATGGCTGAGGGCATTGCCCCGAACCTGAAAAGGATGAATGCTTGCTGCCAGATAGCTAAGGGCATCTTAATTTACATGTTATTGCCTCCTACTGGCCAAACACCTGAACAGAATAAAGAACCTGGGGAGTGCTCTAGGCATTCCCCCAATCTGACAATGGATTCTGTATAGTAGCCCTAGCCTTTGATGTGTATATCTACTTGTTTTAGGACAATATTTGTTAATAAATAGCAAGGGGTCCTGAGACAAGGAGAACTTGGTCATCTTCTGTCACCATATATTTGACCTTCTTTACCCTTTGGTTACCACCATACTGTTGTCTGTGTCTAAGAGTTTTTGTTTGTTTGTTTGTTTTTCTTGTTTATAGTAGTCTCTTGAACAAGAGTCAACTTCCCCACACTGTTACTTTAAGTAAAGAATGATAAAATTTATTTCTAGGCAACAAAGCATAAATTAACCTCCCAAAACAAACTCATTATCCTACATTTTAAGTTTAAAAAAAAGAATGAAATTTACACCTTACTTCACACTTTATACACATTTACTCAATCAAACATTATGAATATATATATATATAAATATTTTACATTTAACTCTACCATATTTACTCATAGCAATAAATTTTTTAAATAAAATGTTTTCTCATTTAGCTTTTCCATAATTGTATTTTATTTTTTAGCTTGAAAATGGCAAATACAATAGAATCTTCTCCAGAGCTCTTTAGTTCTCTGTGACATTCCAAGGGTTAAATTACTTAGCTCCTTGTCCTTGGCTCACAGGAAAGCTAAACTATAGCCTGGATTTATTTCCTTTACATTTTGTTTTGTTCTTGCCTCTTTTAGGGCTGAGCATGTAGCCTTCCTTTTTTTTTTTCATCCCCAACCAAGCTGCACCTCTAAAGTTGGGAGACATCCAGAATGTGGGTTGGATCTAATTCTTAAAATCAAAGATAGGTAAGCTTCAAGGTTAAAATTGGAAAGCTCAGGAAATCCTAAGTGCAAATACCACCTTTCAGTCACCTGCAAATCATTTCCTGCTCCCTTGTCTCTGAAATGCAGGATTGTAGGCTCGCTGCAATTTTTCTTTCTAAATTAAGCAGCACATTTCAGGTATCTAAGAAGCAGCTGAGTGAGGCAGGGGATTTTAGAACTGGATTCCATTCAACTTTGCTACTGGTTTATTTTATCATTGCATTTTCACAAGTGGGGTGAGAATTTTAGAATTTAATGAAGGTTTCTAAAGGAGGAAAAGTGGCAAAAAAATAGGCTTGATGTTTTAGAGTAAAAAAAGTAGGAAAATTGTAAAAGCTAAGTTTTCTATTAAAATTCTGCACTGCTATTTCCGCCCCTCCCCCATAATTATGAACTGCATGTGAGAAATACTAGTAAGATACATTAAGCAGACTGAGCCCTTGCAAAATAATTGTGTTTAACTACAGAACTTTTTGTTTTCAACATTATTCAAACCATTAAAAGTTTATGTTTATAGGTTTATACTCTTTAGTCATTAGAATTGGGATTTAAATGCTGCAGAAAAGACAAGAACCAATGTAAATCTACTGTTAGCTCATGGGAACAGCCAAGCCTCCTGAATAAAATGCAAAATACATATTTTAATCTTTTAATAACAGTAGGTTCTGCTGTGGCTAAATTTATTTCTGAAGTATGTGTACCCAGAGTGTGCCTAGAGAAATTCAATCTACAGAAGGTTTTAACGACCTCAGACAAAAATGGCTATATTTAGCTGGGTTAAAAAATCAGACAAAGGAATAACATTTCTCCCTTAATTCCTCTCATTAGAAGCCAAATCTAGCAGAGACCAAGACCTTTTGCCTTTTGTAAGGCTTTCCATCTGCCCAATTTGCCTAGATAGTGATGATGTATGGTAAATGGGCTCCAATGAAGGTCAAAGAGTAAAGAGTCAAGATTAAGATGGGGCAAACAGGGAGAAAATGGGAGACATCTATAATACTGTCAACAATAAAATTTTAAAAAAATATATAATTCAGAAAAACAAAGGGAAATAAAGAGAAAGCAAAGTCTTTTAGATATGTAGAAAAATAGATAAAGGCATGAATCTGCTATGATATATTAGGAAATTAATGGCAATCTAAGAGGACATAGATATGCCCTTTCAGTCTGTCTTGAGGTTTGGAATACAACTACCGTATTAGAGTTACTTATCCTTACCCTTGGGTTCTACTATTTTTTTTTAAAAATTCTCTGATGATGTCCAAATATTAGAGAAGACAATGAGCTGCTTCCAGATGTTTAAGAGGAAAAGGAAATATATCTATTACCACTGAGGGTCATAAGTAGATACCATCTGCGCTGGGCAGACTCTAAGACTGCCCCTTAAGATCTCTGATACCTACCTCATATTCACACATTTGTGTAATAGTTGCCTTGAGTATGGCTAGATTTGACAACTCACTTCTAATGAATTGAATACAGCAGAATTGATAGGATGTCAGTTCAAAGATCAGGTTTAAAAAAGATAGTGGCTTCCATTTTGGGCTCTTTATCTCGGAATCTATATTCTGGGGAAAACCAGCTGCCAAGATGTGGGAAGCCCGATGGAGAAAGCCACATGGCAAGGAGCCAATACTGCCAGCCTTCAGCTCACAAGAACCTGAGACTTAATTGTAAATAGGCACCTGAGTGAACTTTGAAGTGAATTTCCCTCCAGTTGAGATGACTGCAACCCCAGATAACACCTTGATTGCAGACTTCTGAGAGACACTAAGCCAGTGGTTCTCAACCTTCCTAATGCTGCGACCCTTTAATACAGTTCCTCATGTTATGGTGACCCCCAGCCATAAAATTATTTTTGTTGCTACTTCATAACTGTAATTTTGCTACTGTTATGAACATAATGTAAATATCTGATATGCAGGATGTATTTTCATTGTTAGAAATTGAACATAATTAAAGCATAGTGATTAATCACAATAACAATATGTAATTATATATGTGTTTTCCGATGGTCTTAGGTGACCCCTGTGAAAGGGTCGTTCAACCCCCAAAGGGGTTGCGACCCACAGGTTGAGAGCCGCTGCGCTAAGCCATGAACACCCAACTAAGCCACAGCAGGATTGCTGACTCAGAGAGATAGTAAGTGTTGCTTAAGTTCTGAGGTAATTTGTGACAGCAATAGATAACCAATGTAATATCTTTTTGGATTCTCCACTTGGTTTTCCATCCTTTTATTTGATAAAATATAGAATTGACCTTCATTAAGCCACAATTATTTAAGAGCACTATTTTATAACAAAATAAAGTTACTAAAGTATTGCCTACTCAACAGAGTAGCTCATTCATTTATTAGGTGGTATTTGTTGTTTTGTAACCTGTTTAAGACCTCTGTGAAAATAATATTTTGTTTTTCAATTCTACTGGTAGGTCCAAATTTCTTTCCTCTACTCATCTAATTCATCAGAGAAAAGTCATTGAATTCAATTGTTAATTAAGATGCATTTGTTTTTAAAAGAAGTAAGAATCCATCTATCTATCTGTTTTATTTATTAGCATTGAGAGTTTATGATGAATACACTTTTCCATTAAAGTAAGAAAATAAGAAAGAATAGAATGATGTCAAGCAAAGATATTAGAATATATTTGAATATAATTAGCCTCAATAAATATAATTTTCCTTATTTATGTTATCATTTATTTCTTATTTATGTTATTACTAGAGGCCTGGTGCACAGATTCATGTATCTGTGGGGTCCCCCAGTCTGGCCTGCAGGGATCAGGCTGAAACAAGCAGTCTGACATCCCCCCAGGGGTCCCAGAGTGTGATAGGGCACTCTGCAAAGTTGCTGTCGCTAGGCAGCTCCTGCATTGAGCATCTGCCTCCTTATGGTCAGTGCAAGTCATAGCTACTGGCCGGTCAGCCAATCGGCTGGTTGGCTGGTCGCTTAGACTTTTATATATATATATAAATTATATATATATATATAATTTATATATATATAATTTATAATATATATATATTATAATTTATAATAATTTATATATATATAATTTATCTTAATTGAATATTCTAATGACCTAAAGGCTTTGTTAGACTGATAGAAAATAAGAATAATTCTGTAACTTCATTTCAATTATGTAGATGTAACATATTTCCAATTGAAGAGAATAATTACTCATTACAGCAGCAAATTTCAATAATTTTACCAGAAGATAAACTAACTCATTGCATAATCCCCTGACCACAGAGTACCATATAGAGGAGAGAGTTACTACATCAGTATTTGGCATCCTTTATATAATGGTTAAGTTTTTCCTCTCTATTATTTTTAATTGACAAATACTTAGCTAAGTTAATAAAAGAGAGAACACTCAAATAAATAAAACCAAAAATGAAAGAAGAGCCATTATAACTGATGCCACAGGAAAAAAAAATCATGAGACTACTATAAACAATTATACACCAATAAATTGTATAATCTAGAAGAAATAGATACATTCTAGAGATATGCAACCTACCAATACTAAATCATAAAAAAATAGAAAATATGAATAGACCAATTACAAGTAAGCAGATTGAATTAGTAACCAAAAAGCTCTTCACAAAGAAGAGTGCAGGACCAGATCACTTCATTGGTCAATTCTATTAAATATTTAAAAAATAATTAGCACCGATCTTTCTCAAACTTTTTCAATAATTTGAAGAGAAGAGAACACTTACAGATTCATTCATGTGACAAGCACTTAATCCTAGGTCGAAAGCACACTTACTAATTCTCAGATCTTTCTCTTCTATTTCCTCTTTTGGGAAGCTGGCAGGTTAATGCAATAGGAGGGATCTTTCCTGAAATCCTGAATAAAAAATCTAAGGATAAACTGCATTGCTTTTTTAAATATTAGCTGTCTCAGAGATTCAGTTGGTGGGGTGGTTTGTTGTTCAGTTATTCGATTTTGTTATTACTATAGATGGTACCTATTACCTGTGAGATATTATAACTTAGTCATTAAGTCAGGTACGGCTGGATTTGCACTTTTTTTTTTACTCCTGATTGATTGTGTGGTATTGAATAATGGAGTTAACCTTTCTAACCCACAGTTTTCTCATCTGCAAAATACATAGGTTTTTAGTGAGGATTAAGACCACATTACTGCACCCACTTCCTGCATTATTGTTCCATTGTATTTATATAAATCACTGTATTATTTTTTTATATTGAGTCCTCTATATTTCACAAGAAAATTATTTTTGTCTATCTACCTCTATACTACGAATCTAAGACAGTGCCTCATATATAGAAGGAACTTAGTAAAGGGTAATGAATAAATTGATATATGAAATATGATCAATGTGATTTTTGATGCACAAATGCAAACTATTATAATTAACATAAATATGATTAACCTTTCTTCTCCAAACCTTATAAAGTTAATGCTATTATTCCCATGTTAGTAATAAGAAAACTGAGGCTCAGAGAGATGACTCAACAATAACTAGTGGACTAAGGAATCACTTCATCCCTCTCTAACTTAAGAACCCACCCCATATCTAAGATTTTTACTTACATAAATAAACAACACTAAAAGCATCTTAGATCACTTCCCAAGAAACAGAGCCTATGACAAGTATTCGGGAACGTTATCAGAATAAACAAAAGTGAGATGAGGCAGGGCAAGAAGCTAAGCAAAAATGTGGTTTTCACTGAAGTCTAGACTGAACCACATCCCATATGGAGCTCTGCAATGTGGATGGCATCACACACTTGTCCTGCCTTGAAGTGAGTAGGTTGGGATACAGTTTGGCATCCCCATATCAGCCAGAGTCAGTGGCTATTTTTTTTGCTAAATTCTCATATATCTTGTAGCGAGTCAGCTTCTGCCAGCCAAGGGGACAGTTCTCTACAGAAGTGTGCAGTTATACCTGATAGTAGCCAACACTCATGGCTCATAGGTGATGGATGCGTTGACCCAGTAAAGGGAATCTAGGCAAAGCAGCCTCTCCTATTTCAAAAGGGAGTTGGTGAGTCTGAGAGGAATCTTGAATTATCTGCTCTCTCCCTTTCACTTTACCCTAGCAGCTTGCATCCACATTTCCTGAGTCTTGTATCAGACTGAGATCAACCTTTAATCAGTTCTTTATTTTGAGCAAAGGTGAGTAAAATAAAGGAAACCTGGAGGAATTAAGGAAATATTATACCTTTATTATTGATAAGAATATTTTATGAATTGTCCTACTTTAACATGATACCATAGTTGCCAGTCACCGGGCTTGTGCCTCTCTACTATCATTCTCAGATAACTGGCCTCCAGAATTACACCATGTTCTGAACTTGTGGAGCCTCCAAACCATGTTTTCTCTATGAAAGTCCACTCATGTTTTGCTGTTTGGATCTTCACAGAATGTCTCCCATGCCTCTTTGGACTCTGCCTGGAACTTCCCTACTTAGGCTTACATCTTCTTTGGACTATTTTCTATGTAAGAAATTCATATTCCTGAGCATAATTTTGATTTATATTCAGTCTCAGAGATATTACCTAGTTCTTTGGATCTGCCAGACTCACGGCCCAAGCTTCTCAGGTCTTGCAGCCAGTATCTTCCTTTGGTGACAGCATCTTTCTTTCCAGAAGCCAAAAGACAGTGGCCTCCTTATGGAGTGAGCCTTCATTTAAAATTGCAAATAGCCATAAACTATTTTGAAATGTAGAGCCCTTAATTATACAGAGAAGGTTGATCCTAGAATTTTCAACCTCTTGAGAACTCTTTACTTGCCCATTGCAACCCCCACACATGTCAATAAACCACAGTCTGCAAATCAGAAAGTGAGAAACCACCTCTGGAGGCAGCTGAGGTTTGGGTGAACCACAAGGAAATGCCTTTACCCGAAAGTCAAATAATCATGGTAAAAGGGCAGGGAATTCTGATGAGCATCATTGTAATTCATTGAGACCTAGGGGACTATGGACTTTATAAAAATAAACCTTTCACTTTTTAATATCCTACACTGAGGACATTGGTGTTATTTATATTTAAAAATTCACATGTAAACCTACATTTAGAGATCATGATAGAAAATAATGACAATGACAACAGAAAAAATATAATAATAATAACAACAGCAACAATAAGAAGAAGAATAATGGGAGAGGAATAAGATGAAGGATGAGAAGAGAAAGAAGAAACTGCCACTGCGATCAGTTATGAATCTTTTCTTGGAATACTTGACAAAAATTTTTAAAAATTTAAGAAAAAGGGAACAAGGGCAACAACTATAAATAGTAGTAGTAGTAGTAGTAATCTATGTGTATAAAAGCCCAGCGACTCAACAGCAGAATGACCAGAACGACTGGTCTACCAGTTGCTATGACGTGCACTGACCACCAGGGGGCAGATGCTCAATGCAGGAGCTGCCCCCTGGTCATCAGTGCACTCCCACCGGGATGAGCAGCACTCCTACAGTGGGAGCAGCTTCTCAGAGGGCGGGTCCACAGCTGCTCGGCTGACTGGGGTGAGGAGATGAGTGGAGCTCCCACAGCGGGAGCAGCCACTCAGAGTGCAGGTCCACAGCCACTCAGATGAGCGGCACTCCCACAGCGGGCCGATCCCTGCAGGCTACAACCCCCCACCAGTGCATGAATCTGTGCACTGGGCCTCTAGTAATAATAATCAATAACAAACAGTATATCCCACAGCATCCTGCCTTCTCTATTGGAATTTGAGCCTATGAGTCACTAGTGTACTTCCACATATGATGAGCCCTTTATGTATCAAGCATGTGCTATATACTGGAGGTACACACACAAAAGATTCATAAGGACATTTTTCTTTTAATTATTGGATTTCATGTTTAGTCACGGTAGGAAAAATGTGTGAAAACTTACCTGTTTGAAATGTTCCATTTGTGTTGTTATACCCTCACAGAGGGACAAGACAAGAAGCATGAAGACAAGTACTACCTGTGGCACAGTGAGGAGAGATTTCATAGAGTAGGCAATTCAAGGTGAATCTTGGAAAACCCTTTTCTCCATTCCTTTTAGCTTTTGATTATATAAAGTAATTAAGGATTTTGACTGTGACTTTTCTCTGTTGACTTGTGGGAGAACATAAATAAGATAGCTCTAGAGGTAAAGAAAACAGGAGATAAATTATAACACTGTGTAAATATGGAGGTGGTGGTGATAAACCAAAATAAAGAGACTTTGAGAAAAGAGATGAAATATTGTGCATTAGAGAAAGCATCATGATGCCCCCCTTCAGTGAGATGGAAGAATTACTGTCTGAAAGCAGATGAATTGTGCTTAAGGTTATTAGTACTGACAATAGAAGTACAAGTATGATCAAAATTCATAAGATTGCTAAATATTTTTTCTTTGGAAATTGTTATAAAAATGTATTAATTTTCCATAATGCATTTAGGAAACCAACCTGTTACTGCTTAAGAGTATGGGTGTTTTTGAAAGCTGAATGAACACTTTCATTAGACATAAAATTTCCTGTGTTCAGAGTTTACTGTCCTAGTAAAGAAAACAGTTTAAAATTAGACAAATACACACTCACATAAATATATATGTATATGGGTTGTTTTCTAAATGTGACTTATTCTTTAACTCGTCAAGAACATCTTAATGGAGATTCTACCACTTACTAGAACTGCTAGATTCCACAGGGAATATATGAATGAGTCAGAAGTAGATTCAACTTCATAGGAAATGCCATTCCAGTTGGAGCAATAAGGCAGATAAGTAGTGATAATTTGAGATATAGAAAATGTGTCATAGATATATAGATTTTATATAGGATTCTGGGGAGAAAGAGAATACATTTTAGTGGGAGAATTATCTACACTAATAAAAGAGAAACATGCAAATTGGTGTCACTCCACTACATCCACCAGCCAATCAGAGTGACTATGCAAATTAACCCAACAAACAAGGCAGTTAATTTGCATACACAGGTGCAGAACGAAGACTGAAGACTGAAGATTGAAGACTGAAGACTGAAGAGCCAAGCCTTGCTGCAGCTGGACCAAAGGCCTGTGTCCCGGGTAATGGAGGAAAACCAGTGCCAGCAGCCAGGGGAAGGAAGTCCTATATGCTTCTAGTATACATATACACTAGAAGCCCATTGCACAAAGATATATATATATATATATATATTAGTATATGGAGAATTGGCAGACCCATCTAAATCTGGAATAAAAGTTCATAGTTTGGATATGTGCACAAGGAAGGCAGTTAAAAGGGGAAAGGTGCATAAGGGTAGGCTAGGGCTGCTGCAACAATACACTGCAGACTGGAGGACTTAAACCACAGAAATTTATTGTCTCACTTTTCTGGAGACTAGGATTTTGAGACCAAGGTGTCAGCGGTTGGTCTTTTGAGCGCCACAAGAGGAGGATCTGCTGTTTCAGGGCTCTCTCTTCGGCTTGTTGATGGTTGTCTTCTCCTTGTGTCTTCACAGCATCTTCCATCTGGACATGTCTGTGTCTAAGTTTCCTCTTCTTAAAAGAACATCAGTCATTGGACGAGGGCCCAACTAATGGCCTCATTTTAACTGATATATTTCTATAAAGCCTGCATCTCTAAATACTATCACATTTTTCGATAATGGGGTTAAAACTTCAACATATGAATTTTGGGGCAGACACAATTCTGCCTATAACAGGCAGTGAGGCAAAGCATTATGGGATATACAGGGAGAATACTAAATTTTAGTTTGACTAAAATATAGTTATATAAAGTAACATAGAAATCAGGCTGACCAGAAAAGACTGAAGTCAGATTGTATAGATTTTGAATACCCAAAATAAAGTTTGGAACTTATTCCTCAAGCATTAGGAAACCAGCAATTAGTGTGAAGAGTGAGTAACATAAATTCAAAATCATTGCATGCTTACAGTGTGCCAGACACCACTCTAAGTGGTTTACATTATCATTTTATTTCATCTTTATCTTATTTTAATCTTGGCAACAATACCTTTAATTAGGTTTTATTAGTCTTTTTTTTTTTAGAGTAGTAAACTGGAGTTTAAAAAGTTATTACAGCTTATGAATATTAGAGCAGATAATTTAAGTCTTCAAAGTCTGGCATCACATTCAGTGTAGTTTCAATCTTAGACATTGTAATTTTCATCTCCAAAATTTCAATTTGTTTCTTAAAATACATCTTCAATATCTCTACTTCAATTTTTGAGCATATAGGATAGAATTATAATAGCTTTTTTTATGTCCTTGTCTGATAATTTCGTATCTGTGTCAGTTCTGGTTCAGTTTCAAGTGATGGAATTTTCTATCACAGCTCATCTTGTTCTGCTTCTTTTGTATGCCTAGTAATATTTGACTGGATGGTAAACATTGCTAATTTTACCTTGTAGGGTTCTGGATATACATATATATATATATATATATATATATTTTTTTTTTTTAATCTTCTTGATGTTTATTCTGGGATGCAATCAGATTACATAGAAATGGTTTGACCCTACTTTGGGACTTGTTTTTAAGAGTTGTTAGGTGAGAGTGGAGCAAGGCTCAAACTAGGCCTAATTATGTCCCATTTCTGAAGCAAACCATGTCTATTTTGCTTTAACCCCCATGCCCCATATATCTTGAGATTATCAAATCTGGCTGATGGCAACAGACACTGTTCTCCTCCTTGGGTGTGAGCTGGGCACAGTTACCTCTAATCTTTTCCTCTGTTTCTTTCCCTAGTCTCAAGTAGTGTCCTCAAATGTACAAACTGATCAGTATACTGCTGACTACTTGAGGGGACCCTAGCATATCTCTGAACTCCTCTCTCTGTGCATATCTCTCCTCTCTAGTTCTCTGTCCTGCAAACTGTAGGCACCTTGATCTACTAGACCCTTAGGTTCATCTCCTCAACTCAGGGTACGCTCTGGGTTCCATTTCAGCTCCTCCTCCTGTGCCATGGGCGGAAACCCTCCAGAGCATTAGGCTGAGACACTTGGTGGTCTCACCTCATTTGGTTCTAATTTCTTAGGAATCATTATCCTCGTTTCTGATGTTCAGTGTCTTACAAACAATTGTTCATGTATTTTGTAATGCTTTTGTCTGCTACAGACCGAAAGGTAAATTTGATCCTTTTCATGTGATCTTGGTCTGAAGCAAAACTCAATTGAGTTGTTTTCATTTTAAAATATTATTTTCAACATACATTTTAGGATAGAGCATAGAAGAGTAAGATTGTCAGCCATAAAATTAACACATATTAAATCAACTAAGATAAATATGGTATAACTGTACAGTGGGGCCTTGACTTACGAGTGTCCCGACTAACGAGTTTTTTGAGATACCAGCTGTCTCTCGGCAGATTTTTTGCATTGAGTTGATAGAGTAATTTGAGTTAACGAGCTCCTTAATGAGCTCGGTCTCGGAACGAATTAAACTCGTAAGTCAAGGCCCCACTGTATTATGTAATTAAGGGTGGAGCAAGTAAGGAAGGCAGATGTCCAAGGTCTCTCTTCTCCCAGGAGGAAGGGATGAAAGAGAGGGCTGCCTTGTTACCCGTGCTACTGACCAGACTAGGCGTCCCACTGCGCTCTAGCTCTAGCCTTCCCAGGAGGAGCCTTTCTTTTCCTCCCTCTTCCTTTCCTTTCTTATCTGAGCACAGGTAGGTCTGGCAGCCATGCCACCCTTATATTTTCCCTCCTGCCTGTACTGAAAACACCACTCTAAGTTGACAAGGCCTCTGATATTATTTTAGTTTCTATTTAATGTCCTTTATATCATCAACTTTCTGTAGCTAATGTGCTCAAATGAATTCCAATATCCCTTCAGTATCTATCAGAAGTCCATTTGTGAATATGATCCTCATTAAAAGAGACATCATAAAAATTTGGTAAGCATTTCTTAACATACTAAAAGAATGAACTTCATGGACACAGTCCTGAAGAATGATGTGTAAATAATCTTTTTAAAATTTAATTATATTTTGAACATATTAATAGATATTGGTTTGAAAAATGTAATTTTCATGCTTGATTTTGCATGATTATATCTGAGTTATCACTTTGAGCAAACAGAATATTTTGTCTACTACATTTCTTATTAGTAATTTTCATAATAAAAGTGAGACACCTCTGGATAAATGGTATGCTTACCTCACTATTTGATGTAGTCTGGAAATCCTCTAATGGGAGGAATTATTTGAATTATAATTAACATTGAAGAATGAACCTTATTTTATTTTTGTCTTGAATGGAGTTATATTAAATGAGAACTACATCTTGCTCAGTTATATAATTATAGTTTATGATAACACTTTATATGTAAATAATGTAAACACAGAGAGGTGTCAATTTGATAGCTCAAATATCTGAAATCTGGGAAAAACATTTTATTTATTTTGAGGGATTTTTGGTTTCCTCACTCATAAGATACTAAAGGTATAATTAATTAAATTTAAATACTGATAGCTAATATAATTGATAGATATTGATAGAAATAATATATTTGCTAGTTACTTGCTATATATTTTTTTTAAATATATTTTTTATTGATTTTTCACAGAGAGGAAGGGAGAGAGATGGAGAGAGTCAGAAACATCGATAGAGAGAAACATCAATCAGCTGCTTCTTGCACATCCCCCACCGGGGATGTGCCCGCAACCCAGGTACATGCCCTTGACCGGAATCGAACCCGGGACCTCTCAGTCCGCAGGCTGATGCTCCATCCACTGAGCCAAACCAGTTTCGGCGACTTGCTATATTTGATGTTCATTATATGTATAGCATAGCCTTGATACCTATCAATGTTTGACTGATTAAACATTCTTTGACTTTAGACAACTTTGCAATAATGCTTCAACTTCCTTCTACCACCAATTTTAGTGTGTTCTACTCATTTAAGAGAATATTCTGAAAGCCTTTGGGACACTCTTTTTTTTTAGTTTTGATATCTAACTTTAGTGTATAAATGATACTTAAAATTGCACAATGTAAGTTTTATTCACACAAATGATACTGAAAGTTAAAAATGATTTTTTTTTTTTACCTGTTAGCTTATATATTCTTATTATTTCTGGAGACTAGGTTAATTGTGGTGTATTGACAAAATAAAAGCTTCACAATTTGTCTCATTTTTATTATCATGGTTTCTAAATGTTATGACCCAGACACAGGTGTGCATTAACAAAGCAATCCTGTATGCATGCCCCTACATAGAAAATAAAGCAAATGCACTCCACTTGCTAATGTTTTACTCCCCCCTGTCTGTCTTCTCTGTCCTTCTTGAAAACGAATGCTTGAGTACAATGGCCTAGACATTGGGTCCATTTCTCTTTGTGCCTTAAGACATGAGCATCCCACAGCCTGAAGCAATATCTCCTTTAGAAAACAAGGAATTATTTAGAGAGTGCATATATACTGTGATGGCAAGGGAGAATTCTATGGTTTTGTAAAGAAAAAATAATGATTTTAAATTCACATATAGGTTATTCAAAGCTCAAAGCTAAGTAGAAAACAATAAGCAGCCACAATATTTATATCCTAGGCTGAAAGATGATATATAAGGTGAAATTTGCATTTTCACTACCTAGATAATAGAAATTGAAACTCATAAAATCTATCATATCAATGAATTAAAAGCATAGATATTATTTTATACTTACTAAATAACAGTTGAGACAGAATTGCTAAATGTTAATATTTTATACCTTATAAGATCATTAATTCATATCAATTTAGTGAAGTAAAAAATGTTATTTTATCATCGCACTCTCTTCTCCAGTCTATGCTTTCATTTCACTTAATCAGATTTTTGAAATGTTTTTATCCAACTTAAAAATTCAGATATGTCTTTGGGGGTTCATACTATGTCTTTATGTTGAAACATATGACAATAGACAAACTAATTTGGTAGATTTGTTTCAAAAAGAGTATGAGCTATATACTTGGGGATCAAGTATGGCATATGAGAATTACATTCAGTCACAGACTAGGTACAATGGGTCTTTTCACTTTCACAGGCATCCAGAAAACCAGGCCAGGCCAAGCCAGGCAAGAGCAAGGGGCTTCAGCATGAAATTAAAGGGCGAGCTGGCTAGTTCTCTAAGCGGGGAAAAGCCTGGAGTGAGAAAAAAAAGAAATTTTAGCAGGTAGGTGGAAGAGAAAAAGTCAAGGATAAGGGGAAAAATAACGCTTTCCAAAGACATCATCCCGGAGATAAGTAATTTATCTTAAATATTGATGCTTTCGTAAATGGAAGTGCATAATGCATGATTCAAAGGACACCTGAAACTCGGGGTACACATTTTAATATCAGGTAGGAAGGAAAAGGTAGAATTTTGAGCGTGGAAAATATTTTTATTAAAAAGATATATGGCTTGTCCACGAGGCAGGTTTCTCTAAGCTCTCAGGGTTCACTGCACATCCTCAGCAGTTTAGCGGCTATGCGGCAGAATCATCATAAATCAATGAGAGGATGTCTCAAGCCACGGGGAATTAGCTGATTCTCGCTTATGTATGAGGCGATTCACAGCACTTCCATCGGAAACCTGGAAATCTTTTATGAGACCACATGCTTGCTTGTCTGAGCCACACCTCTGTCTAAGCACAGATAGCTTTGGCTAGATTGTGTGCGTTTTCTTTCTGCCTGGCTGAAAAACCCCCACATTTTTTTCTAGCCAGGTCCTCTCTCCTTCACGGGCAGGAACCCCTGAATTAATTTCTAATTGTCTGGACCAGATCCAATGCTGTAGGTTACAATTAATATTATCAGCTTCAGAACACACAAGAATTCAAATTGGACTAACATAAGGCTGTGGAGGAGGTGTTCTATTTTTGAAATGATAGATAAAACCAGAAATTCTCTGCTGGAATCCACCAGGGGGCAGCTCCCTTGTGATTTGCTCACAGTATTTGCCTCAGAACCCGCAGCCTGTCCGAAGTCCCAGAGACTCCACCTGTTTCTGTCCCGCATTATTTTAACCCATCAGAAATCCTCCCTCAAATTCTTGTTTAATGCAGCATCACACGTGCCAGTGAAAATTCTAAAAAAGAAAAGTAGTGTGTACTTTAGAGGAATTTTAGTATCAAACAACTGACAGTGTTCTTAAAAAAGAAAGAACCTTTTTACCTGGATAATGTTGTTGTAATTACTATTACTATTTTCTGGAAAGGAACTGACATTATCTTGCAAATAAAGTTTCAACCTCCCCCGCACCCTCACAACTAGAAACTTACAATCAAATAAAGAAAACCTGGAAAAGGAGACTTTTAAAATGAAGATTATAGTAAAGAGAGAAATGGTTTTTTCAATGGCACTAAATATCTTTCAATAGTGGCTTTCATTTAACAAATTTTACTGAAATCTAGAGGTGAAGAGTAGTGAGAAAAATTATAGACCACATCAATGTAGAAAATCACAAAGTCAAAGCAGAAGCAAAGTAAATTATTCTATATCAAATGTATTATACTATATATAATACTTATTTCACATTTATATACTTACTAGAGGCCTGGTGCATGAAATCGGTGCACTCAGGGGGCGAAGGTTGTCCCTCAGCCTGGCCTGCACCCTCTCGCAGTCCGGGAGCCCTCAGGGGGTTTCTGACTGATGGCAGGGAGCGGGCCTAAGCTGGCAGTTGGACATCCTTAGCACTGCTGCGGAGGTGGGAGAGGCTCTTGCCACTGCCACTGTGCTTGCCAGTCGTGAGCCCAGCTTCTGGCTGAGTGGCGCTCCCCCTGTGGGAGTACACTGACCACTAGGGGGCAGCTCCTGTGTTGAGTGGGATTCGGGCTGAAACTGGCTCTCTGACATCCTCTGAGGGGTCCCGATTGCGAGAGGGTACAGGCCAGGCTGAGGGACCCCACCGGTGCACAATCAAGGCTGGGGAGTGATGCAGGAGGTTGGTCAGCCAGGGAGGGACCACGGGAAGGCTCCAGGGCATGTCCAGCTGGTCTTGCTCAGTTCTGATCTGCTGGACCCCAGCAGCAAGCAAACCTACTGGTCGGAGTGTCTGCTCCCTGGTGGTCAGTGCATGTCATAGTGAGCAGTTGAGCATCCTTAGCATATCATTAGCATATTATGCTTTGATTGGTTGAATGGATGACCAGTCACTTAGCATATTAGACTTTTATTATATAAGATACTATAATTTACTTTTTGATAATAAATCACTTTATAATATTTTAGCCTAAAGATGTTTCCACCTCTCATTTAGGGCAGCAGTGGACAAAACTTGCTTTTCCATTAAGCTTTTGCATCCTGAGAAGGTCATTGTAATATATTATTAATCAAGTCTAGAGCACCTGTACTGTCAAAAGTTCTTGTTTTTAAAATGTGTAAATACTTGGCAAAAACTCCAAGCAAGTTGTTAAGAGAGACCAAGAAGGGGATAGCGTTAGAGGAATGCTTGAGACAGTCTTCAAATTAATATTTTTTTCAAACAGCACTGTCTAATGTAATCAAAGGAGATGGCAGACATTTTTGGACAAGCATAAAAATATTAATGTTGAAGCAGGAATTTTGGGGGAATATAGGCAGGCTTGGGGACTTTTTAGAATTGGGGTCCATGGAAAAACACAGGGCTGCAGACTGGGAGAAGGTACATTTCTATAACACAAGGAAACCAGGTGCAGTTGCATTTCCATAAGCCAAGGGAACTGGAAGTAGCCAAGAAAGGTCTATATTTACAAAATAAAGAGAATAAAGACCTTCATTCAGAAGGAGAAGAAGAAAACCCAAAGGGAATAGGAAAACAATAAGGTAGGAGCCCAGGAGTTACTATAGTAACCAGTCTAGAATAGTGACCAATCAGAGGGGATATTAAGGCACCAGGATCTGCAGCCTTTATAAGCCCTAGGGAAAGGAACTCAGAGGGACCTTTTCCCCCTCCCTACTTGGGAGTCCGTTCTGTGGGACTCTTTCCTCTCCCCACATGGGAGTCTGTACTTGTTCTTCAATAAATCTCCACCTTTGCTATACCACTTTCTGTCCATGGATTCATTCTTCGATTCCAGCAGACAAAGAATCTGAGTTCCATCCAAAAGTTCGGTATCAATGTCACCATGCAACTTCTATTCTATTGAATTAAATAACAATCATGCACAGTATATATCAGGTTAGCAGATATGTAGCCTGGAACCAAGTGTTGGTATTTCTAACTCCAAAATGCTGTTGACCCTTAGTTGTCTACTCTCGAAAACCATGAGAACAGCCATGCTCAAATAACCTGGCTACTTTGTTAAGCAATCACATTATTCATATCATTGAAACTAAGGAGTTCGTATATGTCTTCCAAACTACCTTCGTCAAAAGTTAAATTAGGATACAGGCTAGGCCACGGTGACAAGGTATACTAAAGTGCAATGCTTACATGAGATAAACATTCATTTAACTACGAGGAAACTCTTCAGGCAGGTGATTTAGAATTGCCAAGGTACCCAGAAGTATCAAAGACATAAAACTCTTCTATTTTTTTGTTTCTGACATCCCTCGGCTATTGCTTCATCAGCTTGGTTGAAATTAGTCACTACATCCACCTTATAGCCCACAAGAAGCTTGAAAGAGGAAAGAAAAGGGCATGTTGCAGAGGTTTCATACTTCAAGTCTGCGCATACGCCGTTGGCCAGAATTGGTCACATAACTCCACCTGGCAAGAATGGATTTTAGAAATGTCATCGTTAGCTCGGTGGCCATGTACTTGATCACAATGCCTATTTTTATAGGTGGAAAGAAGAATAAATAGTGGTCAAGGCAGTTGGCAATCTCGGGCACAACAGTGTTCACAGATTAAAGGTATAGATATATTAATCCATAGACACAGGTGCCTTTATTTTAGCAATTTAAATCCCTCAAAAGATTTTATGTAGGATTAAGCTTTATATAAGTAATAGTTTCTCTTGATAGAAATAACCACAAAATTTCTGGATTTTAAATCCAATTACTAGAATTAGTGGGGTGATCATATTGTAACATAAAAATGGTAAATCACTGTATTGTACACCTGAAAATAACTAATATAATATTGTATACTAACTATACTTTTTTTAAAAAATATATTTTATTGATTTTTTACAGAGAAGAAGGGAGAGGGATAGAGAGCTAGAAACATCGATTAGAGAGATCGATCAGCTGCCTCCTGCATGCCCCCAACCGGGGATGTGCCCGCAACCAAGGTACATGCCCCTGACCGGAGTCGAACCCGGGACCCCTCAGTCCGCAGGCCGACGCTCTATCCACTGAGCCAAACCGGTTCGGCTACTAACTATACTTAAATATTAAAAACTAAAAATGAATGAAAGGGGAAGGGATTAACCAAAGAATATATATGCATTACACAGACATCAGTGTGGTGATGGCCTGTGGGAGGGCGGGGGGCGTGGTGGAGTGGGGGCTGGGTGGAAGTGGGCAAAGGGGGGGAGGGGGTCATCTTTAATAGTGTCAACAATAAAAATAAAGTAAAAAAAAGAAAAATGGAAGAAAAAGAAAACTTTCAAGATTTTTTTTACATAGCCTGGTGTATCATAAACTACTTCCTTTAGGTGAATTCTATTAACCTCATTTGGAGTCCTAACCACCAATGTGTGCTGAGTAATTCTAAACCAGCCATACAGTTTACTGATATCTGTAATTGCCAGATAAGGGAATGGGCATTCATTATTGTGAAAATATGTCCTCTTCTTTGCGTCTTCTTTTGCATCTCTTCATTTAAGTTTACTTCACTTTTTATCATCAAGAAGCAGTCATATTTTTTCCTTAGGCTCCAAAAACAACAAATATTAAAGGGGCAGCTGGAAAATGTGTTCTCATGATTTTTCTCCAAATCACCTTGCTTTATGATCTTGTTGGTTTTTCTGGTTTTCTCAGATTAAAAAAAGGAGTGCTCATCTTTGACCAGAAGCTACAGAGTAGGAAGTTCATGTGATGATAAGTGGATACCCTCAGCACAGCAGAAGGACAAGCATTAGGCAGCTTCTGTTGCACTGTACAGCTTCCTCACTTTCAGCAAAAAGTGCTTACGTGAACAACTGTCCAAAGTGTGGGATGAGGCCATTAGTGGCTCGCCTGTGTAGTGCAAAATGAATGTATTTCACTCCATTTGAGCTAAGAAAGGTTTGGAGCTTCAGTGACGTAAATTGGACTCCATTATCACTTAGCAGCTCTTTTGGAATTCCATATCCTGTGAATAAGTATGGACTGGAGAGAATTTCATAATAGACTGTGGCCATTTTCAAGAAGTAATAGTACTAATGACTGTATTGAGAGTTTAGGAAAACCCACTATCCACTTTTGTTATTTGTTTAGCTAATATAAGAGTTTTAAAGTCAGTTATGTAATATTCATATTACATTAAAAATTATTGTTTAGTTAATATTACCTTTTATTAATTTATATTTAGTTGATTTATATTACAAACCATTCTTTATGTAATTACAGATCTAAGAATTTTTGCTTTTAATTTCCTCCATAATCTTTTGTAAGGCTGTCTTCAGTGAATAGGTAGCATGTTTCATGAATTATAAAGCATATTATACACATATTTGTTATGTTGATTTAAATGGCAATATGACAGTTTAGTTTCCTAATCATCTCTATATATCTTACAGGACATTAATTGTGGAAGAAACACCCAGAACCATAATGATTTATTTTCCTGCATGGTTATTTAGGTAAAACTAAACAAAAGTTTTCTCCTCAGTTTAGTATGTCTCATTTCCCCTCTAGGTAAGAGTTCAAATATTTCATTATAACTTTTCTTTAAATTATGCATATCTAAATTTGTTTAGAAACTAAAAAAAGTCATACATTAATTTTAGCTTAGCCAGATTCTTAAAAATACAGTAAGTACAAAACTCTCCCCTCTCATTAATTAAATTACTCTTTTGAACACTTCATATATTGTTTCAACATTGCTGCTATCTTAGAGTCTTTGGGGGCAAAGCCATTTATTCTTTTTAGTATATTTTTATTTATTTCAGAGAGGAAGGCAGAGGGAGAGAAAGATAGAAACATCAATGACAAGAGAGAATCATTGATTGACTGCCTTCTGTACGCCCCCTACTGGAGACTGAGCCTGCAACCTGGGCATGTGCCCTTGACCTGAATCTGACATGGGACCCTTCAGTCCACTGGCTGATGCTCTATCCACCAAGCCAAACCAGCTAGGGCACCATTTATTCTTTTTAGATAGCATTAGATTTAACATTGATTTCTAAATGCTTTCTTTACATCTCTTCCCAGTTATTGTCAACTCTCTCTAAAAGTATTTCATTATGGCACAGTCAGAATCAAGTATGGCTATATATGCTTTTAATAATACTTTTTCTTGGAAAGATGCTGTCATTGCTTTTCAAAACATGTCTACTCACTATTACTAGTGGCTTATTGAGTATAATATTCACATTTCATCTTTCCCTTTAGTTCCCATTTCTTATAATCTTTCAGAGATCTTTATAACACTGTTGTGTACTAATGCATAAATTTCTATTTTTATGAGTACAGATGATTTTGAATATTTTTTATGTAAGTTAACTAGACTCACTCTTTTAATCTTTAGTATTAATCCACAACTTTTATACATTTTTCAAAATACTTTTTTATATACCAATTTGTTCTTTTCCATCTGTCATGAATTTTCAGCAAAGTTTACATTCAAATTATTTTTATAAGGTGGCATTTAGAATTTAAAATGTGTTTCCATGTTCGACATGTTGGAAAAACAACAAAAATGCATGATACAATAAAAATAATTCTATGTTTCTTCATAACTATTCAGCTTCTTCCATGAAGAGATATTTGGATTACTTTTTGTTTATCTTCATGTTATTGCAAAATATAGGTAAATTTAAAAAGTCAGATTTCTTGCTATGACTAAGATTGGCAGGTACTCTCTCCAAAAAATAGCTGCATATTGTCACAAATTGACAAAAGCTATTACTTCATTGCTCTGAAAATTAGTCAAAGGCATACAAATGGAGAAATATTAATAGTTGACAGACTTCAGAGAAGAACAGTGGGAGTCTGAACCATTAATCCAGCTCAGTGTGGTGTTTATGTCAAGATTGCAAAGCTATAAGGATTGACAGCCTTTCTATTTGTAATGTTAGGTGATACCCATTTCCATCAATATTATTAGTGGAACTAACTTCTTGAAGGCAAGCAAACAGGTGAGAGCCAATTCCTCTGTTCTACTTGCCTGAGATGTGAGTAGGCCAAGCATGTTCTGGCTGAAGCTGTGTATGTGTCTAGCTGACACGAGAAGAGTCACAAGATATTTAAGCATTCCTGGTCAATCCTATGACCACATGTATATGTGCAGAAGACTTGAAAGGGACTATAGCAGTGGTTCTCAACCTTCCTAATGCCGCGACCCTTTAATACAGTTCCTCATGTTGTGGTGACCCCCAATTTCATTATAACAAATTGAACATAATTAAAGCATAATGATTAGTCACAAAACAATATGTAATTATATATGTGTTTTCCGATGGTCTTAGGCGACCCCTGTGAAAGGGTCGTTCGACCCCCAAAGGGGTCGCGACCCACAGGTTGAGAACCGTTGGAGTATAGGGAAAAGTAAAATTGGGGCAACTTGAAAATGGCATGACCATTGAATGTGTTCCTCTACCCAGGCACAGATCCATCTGCCGAAGACAGAAACCCTACTTGCTCAAAGTGTTTAAGAACAACTTCCTTGCAATCGTTCAATGACTACTAGGTTTCGCAGACACAGGGGCATCTCCTATGAAGCCAAAGTAAACAAAACAAAACAAAAAGAGTAAAAAAATATTTTGAGCAGAGACATGACTAACCATATTACTACAATGGAGACAGGTGTCACAGATTAAGTCCAGGGAAAATTTAAAAACAAAAATAAAGAATTACATAGCAAAAATAGCTACTATTGGGGCAAAATATCAAAATCCAGACATGCTACAAAATATACAATAATCTAATAGCAATAGGTACAGATATTATTATTTTCTATAGGTAGATGTTATTTGTTAAAAACTGGTATTAAAATTAATGAGAAATGCATAAAACCCCCACAAAAAACAAAAACAAAACCCAAAACAAACAAGAAACTATGACACATTTACAGGGAATTAAAACAAACAAACATTTAATAGTAACTTTCCCTGAGTATCCAAAAATGTTAAGTCTAGTAGAAAAAAATACTTCCAATGTGTTATTTCAATATTTTAAAAGAAATAACAGAAACTATGGTAAAAAATTAAAAGAAAACTATGACAGTGTGACAATAATGGATCAACAAATAAAAAATTCAGCAAGGATATAGAAGTTATGACAAATAACCAAATAAAAATTCTGGAGTAGAAGCGTACAAAACTGGATGAAAAATACAGAATGAAAAGAGACTCCACAGCATGTTCCAGATGACAGAGAAAAGAATCAGTGAAAAAATAATGGAAAAAGACATCTAAAATTTAATGAAAGCTGTTAATTAACAAATTTAAAGAGGACAAATACAAAATAATAGTTTTAACAAGCCACATTATGGTCTATCTATTTAAATCCAAATACAAAAAGAAAATCTTGAAAACAGCAAGACAAAAAACACACACACTCATTTTATACAGGAGAACTTCAATGCAATCAATAGCTACTTTACCATCAGAATCAGATTGTACTCAAGAAGGCAGTGGCGTGACATGAAAAGTACAAAAAGAAAAAAAAACAAAATAAAAAAAGAGAAAACTCTTAACCAGGAATTCTATATCAGCAAGTCTCTTCTTTCAATATAAGGCAAAATACAGATATTCCAGGAAAGTAAAGACTAGGAATATTTGTTGCTAGGAGGCTTACCTTACAGTAAATGCTAGACTTTACAGTAAATGCTAAACCTTACAGTAAATGCTAGAGGAAGTCCTTCAAGCTAACAGGAAATGACACCTGAGGAGCACCAGAATCCTTTGGAAGAAATGAAGAATGTCATGAATGGTAAGTATGGCCTCTAAAAAAAGATTTTACAAATGCATTTTACAATTTCTTATAATTAAAAAAATCAGAATATACAAAGCAATTATAATAACACTATATTGTGTTATAACATACTAGAGGCCAGGTGCATGAATTCATGCATGGGTGGGGTCCAGCCAGCCCCGCCCCTGATCGGGCCAGACAGTGGGAGGGGCTGTGTGAGGTTGGGATGGCCGATTGGGGCCCCAGTTGTGCTGGTTGGCCACTGTACCGCACATCATAGTGACCAGTCATTCTGGTAATTCTGGCATTCTGGTCGCTTGACATAGATAGATAGATAGATAGATAGATAGATAGATAGATAGATAGATATAGATATAGATCTAATGTATGGCAATAATGGTACAAAAGAGGAAATGAAACTATACTGAATCAACATTATTCTGTTTTATCATAATCAAGTTATTATTCCTATGAAGTATACTGAAATAAATTGGAATACATATTGTAGTCTCTAGAGCAACTACTAAAAAATATAGAAAAATAATTAAAATAATACACAAAAATATTTATTTATCACTGAAGAAATTAGAAACAGAAAAAAGACTAGAGAAATACAGAAAACAAATAATAAAATGATATATTAAAATGCAATCATAGACAAATTACATCAACTATAAATAGCTTTAATACCTTAATTAAAAGGCAGAGATTTTAGACTAGATTTAAAAGCAAAAATCCAACAATGGAAAAAAAAAGTTTATATCCTATAAAATAGAAGTACAGGGACTGAATGGCAGAACGACCAGAATGACTGGTCGACCAGTTGCTATGACGCATACTGATGACCAGGGGCAGACGCTCAGCGCAGGAGCTGTCCCCTGCTGGTCAGTGCACTCCCACAGTGCAAGCACCACTCAGCTGACCAGGATGAGTGGCTGCTCCCGCTGTGGATGGGATGGGTCCATAGCTGCTCGACTGACCAGAATGAGCAGCGCTCCCACAGTGGCCAATCCCCACAGGCCATGTACCCCACCAGTGCATGAATCCATGCACGGGGCCTCTAGTATATCATATAAACCAAAACCACAATAAACTGTAGTACCTATACAAATAACAGAAAAAATGGACATTGAGACAATATGATTTGATATAGAAAAATATATTAGTCTTTTATGTTGTTCAAATATCAACTGTTTATTTTTAAATTATTTTCTCAATTGTTAATTAAAGAAGTGTGATTATGTATTTATTCTATTGTAAATAAGACACTTTTTGTTTTCATGTGCAGGAAATTTGTCCAAATAAATATGCAAACCTCCTATCTTTGGGTTTAACAAATTATAGTAAAATTAAAGGTAGACCAAAATAATGGAAACATCTAAAAAGTAAATTTTTAAGAACTTAGATATACGGTGCCCAATGTGCATATACTTTCTCAGCTGTTCTGTTAGTACTTAATCTAATTCTTATATGCCTTAATTAAGCACATTTGCTAAAGAAGTGCTTGGGAAGAGCTCATGTACAGCAAAACAGCTTTTGATATCTTACCTTTTTAGTTTTTCACATATTGTCATATATCCATGATCCATTGGTGAAACTATTCTCTTTGAAGACTTTCTTGTTTTCTATTTTTATCCCACTTTATTATTATTATTATTTCTTGATTTAAATTTAAATTGTTAATTAATTTTGCTGTGATTACTGGCAAAAATGATATAATCATTACTGATGCAGTTTAAGAGCATATACAACTATTTTGGTGCCGACATACACTTAGAAATGTAACTTGGAAAGAATTAGGGAAGCATTTTTCTCTTTGTTGTTTTATTTTTAAATTGTTTTTGGGTTTAGTTTATATGTTTTAGGTCACTGAATTGGATTTAGAAAGATGAGAGTCTGTATCTCAATTCTATAACTTCATTGCTAACTGAGCTTTGGTCAAGTTTTTCATAGGTTCAACTTTGTCTTCTTGTGTTTCAGTATTGGTAGGATGAAAATAATAACTGCCAATTTCACAGTTTTATTTTGGTTTCCAACCTTTTCTACTCTAGTGAATGGTATTCCTTCTCGGGGTAATTCATTGAGAGTGAAGCAGAGTTTTAGCAGCGAGAAGTGAGAAATAATCACCTTTTCTCTTACTGCTCCACAGTTTATGCTCTGAACACTGTGAATAAAGAAATGCAATATCTCTTGAGTTTATTTGTTTAATTCAGTATGTTTAAGTCAGAATAGATGTCTTTCAGTGGTAAAGAAAATCCTTCCTAATGATGGAAAGGAAAATAGCATGCAGTTAAAAAAAAGTAAAATTCTAATCAGATATTCTTCAGAAATTTTCATTTTAAATATCTAAATTTGGATTCTTTGTCAGAGTTATCTGAAAGTATGGCAGTTGTTCATATAAACCCATCTTCTTGAAATTAAGATGTTATTGTAAAAGTGTTTGGATAGCTTAAAGATAACTGCTATTTTTATACTTTTACTAGAGGCCCGGTGCATGAAATTCATGCATGGGAGGGGCGTCCCTCAGCCCAGCCTGCACCCTCTACAATCTGGGCCCCTTTGGGGGATGTCTGACCAGGCCTAAACCAGCAGTCGGACATCCCTCTCACAATCTAGGACTGCTGTCTCCTAACCATTCGCCTGCCTCTCTGCCTGAGTGCCCCAACTGCTTCTGCCTGCCAGCCTAATCACTCCCTAACTGCTCCCCTGCCAGCCTGATTGATGCTAAACTGCCCTCCCCTGCTGGCCCGATGGCTCCCAACTGCCCTCCCCTGCAGGCCTGGACTCCCCAACTGCCTTCCCCAGCAGGCCTGGTTGTTCCCAAATGCTCTCTCCTGCCAGCCATCTTGTGGTGACCTTCTTGTGGTGGCCATCTTGTGATGACATTGTGCGACACCACCTAAGCTTTTATTATATAGGGTATTTATTAATCTGAAAGAAATGTCTTCACTGATGATTTTGTTAAGGTAAATTCCCTGTTACTTTTTTCCTCTAGTAGCTAAGAATATATTGATGTTATAATTGCTAAAAGCTAAACAATACTTTCTTTAAGCCTAGTACATAGTGAAATGACTTTTCTTTACAATTTGATCCTCCATTTGAAGATTTTTTTTCTTTTTTAAATTGCATTGTCATCTGCAAGAAAAGGCAGTATTGCGTGGCCTGGATAATATTGTGTAGTGAATGTTGGGTAGACCCTGTATTTCTAATACAGCCATTCAACCTAAAACAGGCCGATGGACAGTAAGTACTGTACCCTGGGAAAGTCATCACTTTAACATTTCAAGCTGCAAACAGTAGAGAGAGGGAAGTAGATTATGCAGTTTCTCCGAATGCCTATTTTCAGGCTTATAGGTAGCCAGATGAGGTGGAAGATAACATTATCTCATCACAAGTTTACTTTCTCTGATTTTAACTTACAAGGAACAGAAGAAGGTCATGATAATAAGGAAAGGTACTAGAATCTATATTGTGAAAATGTTCATACTGAGTCCTGTGGAATCTGAAATTTCTTCAAGTACAAACAAATACAGTTTTAAT
This sequence comes from Myotis myotis, assembly GCF_014108235.1. Taxonomy (NCBI): domain Eukaryota; kingdom Metazoa; phylum Chordata; class Mammalia; order Chiroptera; family Vespertilionidae; genus Myotis; species Myotis myotis. The sequence continues at coordinate 89,559,883 of NW_023416313.1, read as the reverse complement.
TCTGAAAGACATGGTAACAGACTGCATGGTACACTGAGAATGAAATGGCTCTAGAAATCAAAATCATGAATTCAACCTTCCTTTCTCCTTCGCCCTTTCCCTTCCTTTCTTCCTATTGTAAAGACATTTCTTTCTGTTCACAAATGATATTTCACACTATCAGTTAGAATCTAGATCAGTCTCATCTCGCTCTAGTATGAACACTCCAAAACACATACACACATATACACAGGCAAACTGGTACCATGTAAATGCCAAATACAATTTAAGTGAAAGTATTTTTACTAAGAAGATCTACAGAAAGTATACACTTTAAAAATTGATTTTATTGAAAAGGAGAGCAAAAAAGCAATATCTGCTTCAGGAACTTAACATTGTAGAAAAAAAGAGTGACCTTAAGAAATAATCTGTACAACAAAAGGAGAGATGGAATAAGTGAGATGAAATGTCACTGGGCAGAGATCCTATCAATGGGAATTGAGAATCACTGGCTACAGTGATGAAAAGACATGGTTCTCTGCATATAAACAGTGAGAGAAAAACAGTGTTTCCCTGTTATAGTGATGTTGTTGATTTATTATTGTTGATGAGAACAATAAGGAAAGGCCTCTTTTAGAAGTGACATTAAAACCAAATTCTTAGCCCTGGCAGGTTTAGCTCCATGGATAGAGCGTTGGCTGTGGATTGAAGGGTCCCAGGTTTGATTCCCGCCAAGGGCACATGCCCAGGTTGTGGGCTCTATCCCCAGTGGGGGCTGTGCAGGAGGCAGCCAATCAATGATTCTCTCTCATCATTGATGTTTCTCTCTCTCTCTCCCTCTCCCTTCCTCTCTGAAATCAATAAAGAAATATATAAAAAAAAAAAACACAAAAAAAACCCAACCAAGTTCTTAAGAAGGGAAGTTATAATTGAAACCACACATACTAAAGGGTTTCTTGGATATAAATAAAGAGAATAATGCATAAAATTATAAGTATAAGACATTATATAAGAATTATTATATTAAAAAGATAAGTAAAAATTGAGAGTGAAATATTTCCTAAGAATTTTCTTAAGCCTATTATATTCCAGAAAAAGATAGAAAAAATATTAAAGGACATCAAATTATGTATATTCTAATCATAATTTTTGATTTAAAAGAAAGAAAAATACCCAAATATCCAGAGTGAGCAAATAATTATAAATCTACAAAAAAACCCCACAAAAAAAACCCCAAAACTGAAAAATCTGCACATGTGCAAAAGGATTTTCTCAGACTCCACATATAAATGTGTATTATGTATAAAGTCATTTTTACAAAGGCTCAAGGAAGGACTATGAACATAAAATTCTATACCCGGCCAAGTCGTCATTCCTAACTATAAAATTTACAGAAAGGTGTTTGTAAATTTTGTAAAATACTAAAGACAGATTTCTCATGTGTCTTTTCTGAATAAAATACTAGAGGGTACACTCTAGCCTACCAAGTCATCAATAAAAATTAAGGACTCAAGAGAGAAGGAATTCTGGAAAATAAGAACTATTGATAAATTTTCATACTACTTCACTTCATAGGCCCAAATCCAAATAATTGCTACAACTCTGGCTATCCAATTAAATGCAGAAGTCTGGAGTATTATTTAAACACAATTATATCTCTTAATTTCTACTAATATAGTCATAACAATAATTTACATTTATTTTTTGAGAATAAATTAATGAAGCTTGAGAATTCAGAGAAAGGAAGGAAAATTTAGTTCAATTTCTTTTTTTAGGGGAAGCTTGTACTTTCCAAAATACAACAGACGATAAAGTAAATAAAACATGTCATGTGACAAAATACAAAACAAAGGGAACATTAAAAAAAATAGAAGAGTAAAAAGAATAAAACAGGAATTCAAATGATATTTAGAACATACTTTGATATTTTTAGTAATTAATTAATTCAACAATATTTATTCAATTGCTATACTGAGTAAAATACTTTCTGGTTTGTTGTATTTGTTTTTGTAAAATAAAAATATCCTACTGTTAATAAAGCTTTAATGCTAGAGGCAGAGTGGAAGGTTAAATTCAAATAAGTTATATGAAGGATTTTATTAAAAAGAATATCCTCATATTGGGATCAAAAGCAAAACTATGGCTATTTTAATTATAAAAAGCATCATCATATTGACCCAGAATATTGCTGCTACCTTTCTTCTAATTCTTTATTTTACTGGCCCTTTTGATCTTTGGTTAAACATGCTACATTCATTGTACTAGAGGGAATATTGACGCTAGCCCCAAATTCATGTCCACCTGAATTCTGTGACTGTAACCTTACTTGGAAATTAGGTCTTTACAGATATAATCAAGTTAAAATGAGGTTGTAGTAAAGTAGAGTGGACCCTAAATCCTTTAACAAAGCAGAAAATTTGGACACACCCCACACACATGCAAAGAGAGAAGGCCATGTGAAGATGAAGGGAGGAATTAGAGTGATGAAACTAGGGCAAGGGTCACCAAGTATTGTTGGAAGTGACTAGAAGCTAGGAGAAAGGCATGGAAAGGATTCTTCCCCATAACCTCAGAGGGACCACAGTCCTGCCAACACTGTGATTTCAGATTTTTAGCCTCCCAAACTGAGAGACATAAACTTCTGTTGTTTTAAGCCACCGAGTTTGTTATAGCAGCCCAATAAAACAAACACATGTATGTAATTCCAAATGAAATTACAGTGAACAGTAAAATAAAGGCAGTTGGCCCTCAAACACTGTGGGGCTTAGGAGCACCGACCCCCACACAATTGATAGTCTGAGTATAACTCAAGTTGGCCCTCTATATCCACATATTCCCAACAGTGGTATAAAAAAATACTGTTTTAAACTCCCATTTGGTTCAATCTGCAGATGTGAAACCTGGGCATATGAAGGGCTGACTATATATTTATTTTTAAAAATCCACATGTAAGTGGACCTGTGCAGTTCAAACCCATATTGTTCAAGGGTGAATGTATGTGAAAATTCAATGAAATTTTGATCCTTCTCATAAAGACTATTATAATGTTTCTCTAAAAACATTAAATATATTCAAATACTTTTTTTGATTTCACTTTTTTTACTAACTTTCTAACTTAGGTTTCATCTGTCTATTAGGTGAAGTATAATCCTGCATGGTAAGCAATTCTATATAATAAAAGGCTAATATGAAAATTGTCCCCTCCACCGGGAGTTTTATGGGGAGTTCAATGGGGAGTTTGACCAGGGGATGGGGCCAGTCAGTCAACCGCCTTTGGCCCCTCCCCCCAGCCAGCCCCGCTTCTGATCGGCCCCAATTGGGGGGGTCGGCTGGATCCCACCCATGCATGAATTCATGTACCAGGTCTCTAGTTCTTAAGATCTAACTAAACTCCTCCCCCCAAAATCATTTTTGAAAGTAATGTCTTAAGATCATACTTTCTCCCAAATCTTTCTCTCATTGGTTTACCAAGGTACATCCCAATTACTTAGGAATTTACTAATTTAAGATGATATAGTAAATATCATAATAATTCCATCCACAACACCTATCTCAAAGTAACTGACCATAAGGCTTGAACTGCTAGATATTTTTTAATATATAGAAAGTGGATTAAAGAAGAGCTCTCATAAGCTAAAATTACCCAATGTATATTTATTGAATAAAGTTAGATCCAGAATAAAAAATTAAAGGGATACATTGATTGCACATAGTCAAATATACAAATTTACTGGCTGGATGAAAACTGGAACTCATGCCTCAAACTTCCTATTGTAGCAGTCATCCTGGTATAGCATATAAATTAAAATTATGACTTAAAATTCTAACAAGAAATGCCACCTTGAGTCAGAAAAAGAAAGTGACTGCCCCTTTCTGATGATCCATTAGTGACAGAAGAGAGAGAGCTCTATGAGTCTCCACAACTTCTTATAAATCTACTAGAGGCCAGGTGCATGACAATTCATGCACTCAGGGGAGTCTCTCAGCCCAGCCTGCATGCTCTCACAATCTGGGACCCCTTGGTTAGGATCCAGTCCCATTGCAGCATGGTTCTGGTTCCCCAGAGCCTGTGGGCGGGGGGAGGGACCAAGAGGCCTGTCTGATGGCAGCATGGCTCCATTCCCACACTCCCTCCTGCTGCTGCGCTTCAGGTGGCCAGGGCCCACTGCTCCCACCTGCCACCGCACCATGGGTGGCTGGGACCCAGGACTGACTCTTGCTGCATGCCGCCCAGACCCAAGATTGACTTCCTCTGTGCCGGCCGGGACCCTAGCCTGGTGTTCGGTCGTCTGTCCAGACATTTAGGTCATGACGGACCCTGGCTCTTTATATATTAGGATTAAACTCATTTGCATAGAGTTGTACTGATCACACAAATGCTGATTTAGACAGAGGCAAGGGACAGTGGCAAGAATAACCCCAGAATATAAGGTAATGTCACAGGTGTTAGCTACTTTTTATAAAGTGTCACATGCAAAAAGGGCAGAAATTAACAGAAAAAAAGCCCCCCAAAAAGTTGCTGGATTCATAGTTTTGTCAATAGTTAATTTTAGTTGGATTAGAAAGAGAAGTATCCATTTATGTTAAAAAGGGAAAAATACTTTGAGAAAACCTCTAAGCAGGAGATGATTTCTATCCTAAGTAAGGAAATTATCTAAAACTATTTTCCAAAATATATTCCTGTGAATATTAGAATACTTATTATTTTTTTATAAATTAAAGGGTGTGATACTGTGATTTCATCTGGGAACACATGTCATTCATAAACCCTTTGATATTATCAGAATGAATTTTAGCATTTTCAAGACTGAGAAGTCATCAGTTTTGCATTGTGCCAGCCTCCTCCACCCACCGAAAGACTCCACTGCTGTTCCTACCAGCACTTTTTCCCCTCAAGTAACTATTATCCAATATAAGTATTTAGTGGAGCACCCTATGGTTAATGCTAGTCCAAGAGTATGAGCAATTTTAGCTATGTGACCTCTTCTATAATGCACTCTCTCTATATTAAAAAAATATCTAACAGTGAAACCCTTGTGTTTTAGTAACATAGAGGTAAAACCTAGATAGGAATATCTAGAACAGCAAGACTGAACGTTACCATTCAAAACAGTGTTGCCAAGATCAAAGAGTTAATTTGGAATTCATAAGTCACTTTGTATGTAAAAATTATCCAGATATTACTAGATGAAAATACTCATCCTAGAACCCCTTACAATGAAATGCATGTTAAAAGGATGCATTTTTCTTAATGGGTCAAAAATTATATAATTGACATATAAATAAAATTGGTAGAAATGCTGCCACCTTTAGTGCAGAACTTTTTTTCTTCCAAAATTTGTGGCTAGAATCATAAAGCTCTACAAAATAAACAGACGAACAAAATAGATCCAGAGACATAGAAGCATAGAACAGACTGAAGAATCTCAGAGGGAAGGCGGGGTGGTGGGGGTCGGGGGAGAGAGATTGACCAAATAAACTTATATGCATATATGCATAACCCAAGGACACAGAGAATAATGTGGTGAAGGCCTGGGGTGGGGTGAGTGCAGGGTGGAGGGGGGTCAATGGGAAAAAAAGAGACATTTGTAATACTTTCAACAATAAAGATACATCACAAAAATTTGCACAGCAATTCTGTCACTGTATTGACCAAAAAAAAAAGAGAGAGAGTAAAAAGCAAACCAATGATTATGGGATTGCAGTGCTTAGCAACAGTAAGGAGATAAAAAACAAAACAAAACAAACAAACAAAAGCAAACAAAAAACTAGGAAAATTGCAAAAAGATATCTATCTCATGATTACAAGGTTTCTGTCAGAAGTGCTCCAAGTCATACCTACAAATCTGGAATAACCCTAATAAAACTAGGAAAAATTATACAAAGACAGAAATTTGAAGAGCCATATCAAATAAAATAGATTCTATAATCTATTTTCATTATCCTGTTAATGTTACAGATATCTTCCTGTCTTGCTATAAATACCACAGCCTTAATTTTCTCTTTAATGGTCAAAATCTTTGTCTTTCCCTGTATCTCACGTGTGACAGTAAGAGTTTCAGCGAGCATTCTGGCCATGTTGTAAAATTGTTACAGGCAGGGGAAATGCGCAGTTAGTCTCAGAATCGTGATTTCAGATCTAAGGAGACTGGAGCAAGTGCCTAAAACATTCCTGGAGAAATGCTGGTAAAACAAAACAAAACAAATTACATATGACACGGGTAGGGATAGAGCTGGAGATATCCATGTGCAAACATACAAATTACAGTTTGTAATTTCTTGGGAGGAAATGACTGTGTCTCTTGGATGGTGTACTTTATCTGAAAATCATGGACTAATAGCAGGACTAATGTGCAGTTAAAGCTCATGTACTCTTTGGAGCTATGAAGTCTGTTTTATAAGATATGAAATAATTGCAGAGGAAATCACTTCTTGGAATCTCTAAATAGAGCAGTCTTCCTCACCTATTTCAATTGATTTAAATATAACCTTAAAAAGCAAAAAAAATTTCCAAGATTTTTTTTTTTTAATTGAGGGCAAAAAACAAAGTTCCTATTGGCAAATTATATAATAGTAAATGCTAAAGCTTATTTTTTAAAAATTCCTTAATTAAAAATCATTTTATATTTTCTAAAGTTTGAGAAAATAAGCAAACCAAAGTTAACATATGTGAAAGGTGAATTTCTTAAGAAGATATTTTTACCACTTTTGTTCTATCAATTTTTCAAAGTGCACACTGGAAAAAGCCATCAATTTGACTCTTGGGAAAGAATTAACCCCCAAATACTTTTAGATCCTTTGGAGAAAAATACCCATTGCTGCAGGCTGTATGTGTATGCATTGAAGTTACCACACACCTTCATTTCTCTGTAGCATAATTATACAGAAAGGCAATCTGACAGGTCTGTTAAGATTCTGGTCCATCTGAATCAGGGTTTTGTTCTTACCAGATCATACACTCAGTGGACCTTAAAAATACTTAAATATATTTTGTCAATCAGATCCATGCTATCTGTCAAATTTCAAATCTCTGTAGTCACCATGGGTCTACATTTGACATCATAAAAAAGTAACGTTAAATAATAAATCTTAAAAATACTATTTTCAGTCAATCTTTTCTTACTTTAGGGGCTTTAATTTGGATGGCGTCAATACAACTCGTTTCTCAGTGTCACGTCCCCATCGCACATATGTCCAGTTTTCTAACTTTCAGTATTATCTCTTTCTTCTTTTCAGAAATAATCATGTTTCACTTCATCATTTTTCTTTCTTTCTTGAGAATTGCACACCTGGATTACTCCTTACCATAAACCTCTCTCTTTCCAAACCAAATGTAAACATGGTTCCTAGCTCTGTAATAATCTGTATTTACTTTAAAAAAATTAAGGCAAATCAATTTTAGATGGTCATTTTATCCAAAAAAATAGTGCCTCTGATGATTGAGGAAAAAAATGAATTAAGCCAACTTCCCACAGTCATAGCATAAACATGGACACCTAAAGATTCGCTTCCCTTAAAAAAAAATCGTATTTATTTTTTATAGCAATAAGCAAGACAGTGTTTTCGTGTCCATGCCATTTCCAGCTGCTGCAGGGAATGATCACATTGTCTCTGCTATTTTTCCCTTTAAACTGTCAAACACACTGCAGAAAAGTATATTGCCTGTCCTAGCAACAGGCCTATCATTTACTCTCACTTTCTAACTGCAGTTTTTGTAGTTGCATTCTCTCTTGGGCACCTTCAAAGGGAGAAAGACAGGACACCAAAAAAAGTTCTAACTTGTCATTTGCAAAAGCAGCCTTGACCTTTTTCTATGGAGAAGAATAGTGCTTGTTTCTCCAGTGCTTTCAATGAATCAGAAGAAAATTTTGCCTTGATCATTTTACATCTCTATTGCACTGTAGGACAACTCTGGACTGGAAATCAGGGAACATACATGTCAACCTTGACTACTGCAAACTAACTTTAGAATTTTTTTTAAGTTCCTTACTCATTATTATTTCAAAAAATTGAAATACGTGGACTACTGTATATTATCTCAAAGGTACCTTCATTGTCTATGAATCTATTCTTCACTTTCTCACAAATGTAGGCATATGCTGAATATCCTATATTTAATTCATGGTTATAACTTTTGACTGTCTCCTTGTGTGTCTCCATTTATGAATTCAGACTGTCCCAGCCCTATGAAGAAATTATTTTATTCCTATTTTGGTCTCCTACCCAAACACTGAGTTAATTTCAAAAACTGTTTGAATTAAATCAGGATGCCAATCTAAGTAAAGAAGACAATGAGTAAGTTGGCAGTGATAGAAACTATACATTCACAAATGACAACTTTGAGCATTATGCACTCATACCCAAAACAGAGCACTGGCGATACCGGATGGATGTGAGAACACACTCTGAATCCCAAACACTCACATCCTCTGTCTAATACATGTTTCCTAAATGTATAAGTAATTTCTCAAAATTCGTAAACTTGAAATGGCTCTATCTCAGGACAAATACGTTGCTTCTATAGCTCGGAGCATAAGAGATGCTTCTGTATCGGTTTGTGTTCCCTCTTTGTGGCAGCAGACAGAAAGCCATGGTTAGGATGAGGGGTTTCAGATGAATGCCTCTATAACTCTTCATTACATATGAAAGAAAAGATTCCAAAATGTTTCAAAATGGACTCGGAGTTTCACTTTAATCCAAGACTTCACTAGCTGGCTGCGTTGCATGTAGCTGGTTGCTAGGCTCATCAGGTATGTTATAGTCCCGGAAACTAAAGATAATGGAGCAGTTCCCGCATGCTGCATCAACAAGAACTGGGAGTCAGTCAAGCTACAGATATCTGAGGGAGGAGCAAATACGCCAGGACATGCAGGCTAAAGTGAACCAATAGGAAGCTGTTAAAGGGACTTGTCAGGTACTTGCCATGTTTAGGTTTTCTACTCCCCCTCATTGCCATGTTTTATTGAAACATTTCCAAAGGAAGTATTTCCCTTTGGATTATTTCTCCTTTTTCTAATTGGTCAAAATTTCTATTTCTCTCCACCCACTCCCACCCTATTTCCACTTCAACACTTAGGAAATAAAAAGGCACAGATTTTTTAAAATATATTTTAATGATTTTTTTTACAGAGAAAAAGGGAGAGGGATAGAGAGTTAGAAACATCGATAGGAGAGAAACATCCATCAGCTGCCTCCTGCACAACCCCCACTGAGGATGTGCCCACAACCAAGGTACATGCCCTTGACTGGAATCGAACCTGGGACCTTTCAGTTCGCAGGCTGACGCTCTATCCACTGAGCCAAACAAGTTAGGGGGAAAAAAAAAGGCACAGATTTTGACATTATTTTAGTCCCAGAGTCTGTTTACTATATCATTAAAGCATTAGATTAAACTATATTTACTTATAATTTTTAGATCAATAATCAGTTCAATGACTTTTATAAAGTTCAACTTAATATTAGCAGACCCCAAGAAATGGTGAGTATCTAACAATTGACTGCAAAATGGACCACAATCTCCTACTGTGCTGGAGTCAAAGATTTTGTAGTTTTTGCATTTATAAAAGAGGTGCTATGTTTTGAACTTAAAATTACAAGCATGAATACTATCTAGCAATGGTCAATAGCCCTGAGAACAATATCTGGACTTCCCTAAATGTATACTAATGTTGACTAATAGAACCTGGACCCTATGCCTGAAGCCAGTTTGGCCACTCTCTAGAAGTACTAGTATGATTTGGGGCATACCTGTTATCTTTTCTGTATTGCATCTCTTCATCTGTAAGAGTGGGTGATTAAAAAATGGTTAGTATGCATGAGTCCTAATATTTGAAAAATATTTGCTATTATTACCAACATGCACACTGAAGTGAAATACTACCTTGAACATTTGAAAATGCAGTTACAAGAGTAAAGAAAAAAAAGTTGAAAGCATAAATTAATCTTGCTTTCAGATTGGATACTTTGGGGTCTGTTTGTACCCAGTAGTCAGGAAAAATGACTTAGTTTGGCATGTGGGGTGAAGGAAAAACAGCATCCAAAAAATGAAATTGGATAAATTTAGATGTTTTATGATTGTAGCTACTGAACATGTTTTATGCTGGCAGAATATGCTCCCTGATGTTGGAATACCGTGCAAACCCATTTAAATCATGCCAGAGAAATGTTAACTGGTGATGAAAGGGCTCGATAACAGTAGGCAAGGCCTCCTCCCAGTGACAAATTCGATGAGAGAATCTGAACTAGCAGATCCCTCGAGGAATGGCGGGGTCTTCAAGCAACAGCTTTATCCTGGAACTCATAAGGGATGACACTTTGGCAAGAAGCTATTCCCACCTCCAACCACAATCCCTGCTGGAACATTTGAGATTTTACAGTCAAATCACATCCAAGCAAAGAACCAATATGATGTATAATCTGTGAGAAACGTGAAGATAATACTATAAATGTGTATGACTATGAACTGAAATGCCAATTTATGTATTTAGGTGATGGATATTTTTTCTTCAAATAGGTATTAGTAATTAACTTGCCAGAACAAAATCTTGTTTCTCCTTTTAAATAAACCTAATGAAGAGAAACAAAGAAGATAGTAGGTTAGGAGGAAGAAAGAAGATAGAAGGAAAGAGAGAAGAAAATCATGAAGACAGAGATGACAGGAAGGAAAGAGGAAAAGTAATGGAAGAAGGAAGACAGAAGAAACCTCCCCTTCTCCCCAGATACAGATGGAAGGAAGTAGCCAATGAAGGCGAAAGGAAAACAGGCTTACAGTTCAACAGGCAAACACACTGTGGTGTTACATTGTTGAACGTTATCAGAAGGCAAAATGAGAGCAGTCCTTTTTAAAATCAAGCTGTCTCACTCTGTGTGGTATGTCCAGTGGTTAGAGTCCCGGCCCACACACTGGAGGGTCACTGGTTCGATTCCTGGTCAAGGAAACTTGTGGGAGGCAACCAATCTGTCTCTCTCTCACATCTCTCTCTTTCTTCCCCCACCCCCTTTCTTCTCCCTTCCACTCGCTCTAAAAGTCAGTGAAAAAATATCCTCACTCCTTGGTTGAGGATTAAAAAAAAAAATCAAAGTTGCCTGCAACTCTATGTACATTGTAAAGGAAGTAGGATAATTTACATCAGTGAAAATATTCCTAATGCTTCTTTTTTCCTCTGTGACTGTTTGAACAACAATTGAGGGTGGGGTTTCTGGAAACTGGAATAGGTGACCCATAGATGAATGGGGCCAGCTACTTAAATGTGTGTGAAAAGACAAGGCCTACGATGAAATATGTGACAGAAGCCAGAGACAATCAAAATGTCCTATATGAGTCAATGAAATGGGAGAAGTGGACAGCATAATAGAGGATGAACATGCAAATTTGGTTTATAATACAATGGAAAAGATTCATTAATTACAAATTTAAATGAGCATATTCCTTAACTATTTGTTTGTGTTTTATAAAATCGAAGAAAGTCTCTGAGAGCCATGTGGGTGAGTTTAATCAGTGACAATATTTGTGGGTCAGGAATACTATATGTGCCAAATGAACAAAGTAAATGGAATATGGAAGAATTTAGAAGCTGTAATTCAGCTAAAATTAGTGGATATTTGAGGACAGTCTATGAGATGGTAAATAGAGCCTCCAGGTTCTCTTGTTTAGATTTACAGAAGCAGAAAAATACAGTTAATTTTGTATTTTATTATGAAGTCGTGTCCAGGATATTCTGTAACCATATCCAGCCACATATTGGCTTAAATCAAGACTCTATGCATCAGCCAGGAATCCATCCTCAGCCTGACTTGACTGCCAAATAGTTGATTGATTAAGCAGGAAAATCGACAGTGTCAGTTGATTTGACAGTGCCAATACATCCGTCTATGATGGCTCTGGGAATTCTCTTTAGATTGAAAATGAAGTTTTAGAACCTACTCAGAATCTGGCTCTATGACCTTTGTGACAGTTGGAAATTCAGATGTGTGCAATTTTGTAAACTTACTAGAATTCCCTCAAGAATTTTCATGAGGAAATAAGTGCTGATAAAATAAATTATCCACATGGAAAAAAGTGAGATTGGATGCCTGAATTATCTATAGAGGAAAACAGGTCAATGAGATCACACTTCATACCACATATAGAAGTCAATCTCACACCAGCTTTTATGGATTTGGGATTTTACCCAGGGGAGCTGTGATGGCGAATTTTACGTGTCAACTCGACGGGGCCATTCGTGTGGAGATGTTTGGTCAAACATTATGTTGGGTGTTTCTGTGAGGGTATTTGGGGATGAGATTAACATTTAAATTGGTAGACTGAGTAAAGAAGATTACCCCACCCCTCATCCAATCAATTGAAGAACTAAATACAACCAGAAGTGGACCCTTCCTCTAGTCAGAGAGGCGTCTGCCTGGCAGCCTTGAAACTGGGACATTAGCCCTTCCTGGTTATCCACAGCCTGCAGCCTGCAGACTCAACCTGGGACTTTGGCTCTGAAAATCTGGACTTGCCAGCCTCTGTAACCATGTGAGCTCATTCCTTATAATAAATCTTTCTTCATAGATATACGTTTCCTATTGGCTTGTTTCTCAGGAGAACCTTGACTAATACAGGACCCTTAACTACTTCAATGTAGCAAATTGATTTACTGTTTTGACATTTGCCATCAAAAGTTGTCCCAACTGCCAAGTATGAACAGTAACATACAGGGTGTGTAAACATGAAGTTAGTGTTTGTGTATTTACAAAGGCAGAAATCCAAGAGTGTTCTATTAAATATTCTTCATGGCATCGGTTTGAAAATGGATCCATGCTACTCTGTGATCACAGGGGGAGGCTGGAGAACACAGGAAATAAAACGTTGTGCCATGGTGTTCACATTAAAAGTAATAAGTGCACCTATGGCGAGCCCTGTTAATAAACACCCTGCAGATCAGTTAACAACTAAGGCAAGGTTTCTCATTTCATATGCTTTTCCTTCAAATACTTTTAATTAGAACATTTGAGGAACATCAGCATTTTTAACAATAACTTCCAGGTGATTTTGATAAACACTAAAGCTTAAGAACAATTGACCCAATAGGGAAAAAGCTAAAAGCTGAGCCTGAAGGAACTGATTCAAAAGACAAACATTATGGGGGAAAGAAGAAAGGTGAGTAAATAGCCCACAGTGTTATGACTAAGTGCTGTAAGTGTTTTTGTGCTGCTGTGTGTACTGAGAGCATATAACAGCTGGTGCAAGCATTAATCATTAACTTAAAACATTAAAATAAAAGGTGAGAGGAAGAACCTCAGCATGATAGGCAGAAGCCTGAACATTTGCCATATTTTAAAACTGCCATATTCTAAAATATGCTTTTAGAATTAAAAATGTGGACCAAAAAGTGTTAGAACCACTGTGTGGGAGAGGTCACCTAAAGCAAACTGTTATCAGAGACGGACAAGATTTGTTACTTGCTAATTTGTTTCCTTTCTTTCACAAAGGAAAACAATCAGCATAATGAAAATTATAAAAGGTAACATCATGGAAATGAAGCTGTAGATAAGAGAAAAGGTAATTAGAATTCACTTCTTCAAGATCATTGAAGGAGTGCCTGCCACGCCTACACACACACACACACACACACACACACACACACACACACACACGTGAGCAGCAGGAGGCTACTGCCAGTCATAAGATCTGCCATGCTCCCTCACATCTCTTTAACCAGCTAGAAAGCCAAGGCCATCTTCTTACCAAGAACCAGGACTTTTGCTAACTCCAGTTTTTCATTCAAGATTTTGCCTAACCATTACCATTTCCAAGACTTTCTGCATATTGTGTTGAGCTAATATTCTGACAGTTGCTGTATAGCATCCTTTTTCTAATTTTTGTTTCACTAGTATCATTTCACCATCAATTCTTAAATTATCAGAGTTTAGGAAATAGTGTTTCTTTTCTTTATACCCTTAATCAACAGAACAGTGCAGGGAAAAGAACACAGTTAAATATATAAACACATACACACACACACACTCACACACTCATATTGTATTAGTTGCCATAACAAAATACCAGAGACTTGTGTGGCGTAGGTCACAGAATTTTATTTTCTCACAGTTCTGAAGGTTCGAATCAAGATCAGTGCTGGCAGGTCTGTTTTCTGTGGAAGCCTCTCTGGCTGCGGATGGCCGCCTTCTCACTGTGTTCTCAGGTGGCCTTTCTTTTGTGTGTTGCATCCCTGTGTCTTTCTGCGGGTCCTGCTGTTCTCTTCTCATAAAGACGGGAGTCTGATTGAATTAGGTCCTACCCTGAAAGCCTTGTTTTAACTTAATCAGCTCTTTAAGGGCCTGTCTCCATAAACAGTTACATTTGAGGTACTGGGGATCAGGGCTTCAACGAATGGATTTGGAAGACATAATTCAGCCATATATACATACTAGAGGCCTGGTGCACAAACTCATGCATGGTAGGGTTCCCAGGAGGGTGGGGGTGGGGCCGGGATGTGATCAGCCCTCTGGGCAGGCAGTGGGTGCCCTTGCTGGCCCGGGATCTGGATCGGTCCCACGGACATTTGCACTGGTTGTTGGAAGCCACCTAGTGGATGCTTTTATATCCTTTCTTCCTTGTGGAGCGTCTAGGGAGGGGAAGTGGCCATGGTGCCCAAGGCCAATTTCCAGGAGGCCAGCGGCGCTATCGGGATCATGCCAGCGGTGCTGGTCCATCAGTGTCTGGCCGGTTCTCCGGAGATTGGACCTGCAGGTCTACTGAGGGAGTGAGTGGCTACTGCAGGGCTGGTGGGCTGCAGGGATGGGTCTGTTAGCTGAGCGGCGCTCTCGCTGTGGGAGTGCACTGACCACCAGGGGGCAGCTCCTGCATTAAGCGTCTTCCCCCTGGTGGTCAGTGCATATCATAGCGATTGGTCGACTGTTCATTCCAGTCATTCAGTCCTAATGGTCCCTTAGGCTTTTATATATATAAATGTGATACATGAATAAACAAATGAAAAATAAATTAATGGTTTATATTATAATATACTGAGCTTGTGATGATCACAAGTCAATCATTAATAAAAATTGAAAAATAATTAAATTTTAAAATATGCTTATAGCATGAAATTCTCTATATCTTTTTCTAGTACTCAAAAGAAAAGGTGGGTAGAGGAAAGTTGATTACAACAGTTATAGATGGAAGAGCTGCAGTGTCCTGCAGCTGGTTCACCATTTCAGCCTCGTTTTTTGCCCCCATATCCTATACAATAAATGGCTAATATGCAAATTGACCCTAACGGCAGAATGACCAGAACGACTGCTCGACCAGTCACTATGAGGCACACTGATCACCTCTTGGTCCCTCCCCCAGGCTAGCAGGCTCCAATCACCTGATGGCAAATGGGGAACCGGGGGTGGGTGGCGGTGGGTGGTGGGGCCAGCTGCCAGAAGCCTGGGAAGATGGCTCTGATTGCAGGCCAGGCCTAGGGACTGTGCACTGGGCCATATATATATATATATATATATATATATATATATATATATATATATATATATATTCTCTTCACTCCAGCCATAGCAACCTATTCATCCTGGTTATATATTTTCTTTGATTCTATTTTTGTAAATGTTTTCTTTGTGCTAAACATTCTTCCTCCTCAATGAAGCTAAATTCTAGCTTTCCTTCAGGTCTTGGCTTAAATATTTAATTTTTCTAGGAAATATTCACTGACTCATCTGTCTTCTCACACATAATCTGGGTTATATACCATCATAATTTGATTCATAATTGAATTAATTACATTACAATGTCTTTTTGCCCATTACCCTTACTAGACTCACAACTCTAGAGGGGAAGCTCTTTTTTTCTTGTTCATAAACATTTTTCCCCATTGCATCACTAAGTAAAATGCATAGTATAGCTGTTATTCAATAAATATTTGTTAAACAAATAAATGTAATTATATCTATATATGAAAATAGAAGGATCAACACTAGGATTCAGTGAGAATAAGCCATGCAGAAGTAGCTGTTTCACAATGCTGCATGATGAATGGAATGTAGAGAATGATTTTTGCAATTTACAAGGCAAAATATCTCATGAGCTATGCTTATGTCAAAGGTATGAAAATATTGGGTAATAGTGAGGTTACCTAAATTCATGACAAGTTTTTAAAAATCTTTGAATAAGTGGAGAGATTAGTGGAGTCATGCCAATCTAAGGAGAGCCTTTTGGTCACGAGTTGAGAGTTTCCTTCATGAGCTCTGTCTTGTTGAATGTTTCTGTCAGTTAAGGAATTGGAAGATTTGCTCATTGCATTAGAATGGTTAATCTATCACATAATAGACTCAGTGGAATAATGATTTCAAGAAATTGCAAGAGTATTTATAATTTGAGAAGTATAGTTGAATTTTAAAATTGATGATAAGAACGAAATTAAGTTATAAACATCAGTTATATAAACAAAATATAAAAAGGCCTATTTTTATTTGTCTGAAAACTCAACATTAGAAAATGATATAATACAGCTGCATATTTTACCTTAATCTAGACATAGATTAATTCACTTTTGAGACTATTAATAATAATAGGTTATGGCTTTTTAATATATTTATATATCAGTACTATGCTGCATGTTTTACGTGTATTATTAGTTTATTTACTGAAAAGCCCTAAAATTCAAGTTTTATAATTATTCCTTTAGCATTGAGAAATTATGGTTTAGAAGTCCAGTTTACTCATTGAAACTCACACAGGCAATATGTTGTAGAAAGAATTCTAAACCTATGCCTTTCCCTGCCCCTTTTAATTGAATTTATTACAGTGACACTGATGAGCAAAGTTACACAGTTTCAAGTGCACAATTCCACAAATCATCTGTGCACTGTATTGTGTGTTCACCACCCCAAGTTAAGTCTCTTTTCATCACCATTTATTCCACCTATGCCCTCCTCTACCTTCCTCCACACTCCCCGCCAGCAATCTCCCCACTGTTGTTCTTGTCCCTGAGTTTTTTTTGTCTTTTTTCTTTTATGCTCGATCCCTCCACCCCCTCCACAACCCCCCTCTTTGACGGCAGTCAGCCTGCTCTCTACCTATAAGTCTGACACTATTTGGCCTATTAATTCATTTTGTTCATTAGATTCCAGATGTGAGTGAAATTACATGGTACATGTCTCTCTCTGATTGGCTTATTTCACTAAGTGTACTATTGCAAAGGGTAAGATTTTCTTCCTTTTTATAACGAAGTAGTATTCCATGGTGTAAATGTACCACAGCTTTTTTTATCCACTCATCCACTGATGGGCACTTGGGTTGTTTCCAGGGTTGCATATATTATTTCTGATTGGTGTTTTGGGTTTCATAAAATATATTCCTAGAAGTAGGATCACTGAATCAAATGGCAGTTTCATTTTTAATTTTTTGAAGAAATTTCCGTTGTCCACAGTAGCTGCACCAGTCTGCATTCTGATCAATAGTGAACAAAGGTTCCCTTTATTCCACATCCTCCACAATACCTGTTTGTTGATTTATTGATGGTAGCCATTCTTACAGGTGGGAGATAATATTTCATTGTGGTTTTAATGTCTCTGATGATTGTTGACATTTATCATTTTTTCATATGTCTATTGGTCACCTGTATGTCTTCTACAGAGAAGTTAAAGCCACACTTTTATATTTTCTAACTTCATAGATTTAAAAACTCACAATTTTAAATGCAATTTAATTGACAATTAAAATACACAACTCTACAACTTAATGAACTGCCCTGCAATTCAAAGCAAATTTCTATTATAATCACCTTCAACTTCTCTCAGCTGGAATTCGGGTGCTATAATTTGAATAAGTATGACTATAACTTACCTCTTTACAACTTTTTTTTGAAAAATATTTTAGCACTTACAGAAATATTTCCTTCATTATCAGGGGACATTTTTTAAAAAGCCAGATGTGTAGCGGTAGGTCACATAGCACTGCCATTTTTGAATGTCCAAAGTGACAACTGTTTGCGTTTTTAAAGCAGACTAAAAGACTCAATTGTTGTTCACTTCCTTTTTGTTTTTATTTTATCAAAAGCAGTTAACTACCTGTACCCTCATTGAGCCTAGAAGATAATCTCATAGATGACAATACTTCTAAGATGTTTTTAAAATTAAATTGTTTTAGATTTAACAATAATGGTTTTAATTAGTTTCAAGAGCCCTAAAATTGTAAAGTAGTGTAATTAATAATTTCTATTGATTTACCTTATTTATTCTGTTTGTTATATTTTGATTTTAGTCTTTTACCAAAGTAGGATAAGTAACATAGATATTTGACTAAAGTCATTTCAGTAATTAAACTTTTTATCCTATTAATAGACCTTGAAGCCAAGTTGTATAACTTTCTATTATCTCTTAAGTTTTTCCTAATATACAATTTCCCCTAACCCACCATAATCCTGTAACTATACATGTTGGCTACAAACACCAGGAACCATCTCCCTTTTCTCTCTTCTTCCTCTTGTTCTATAGCTCTAAGATTCAGTCCTGAGTGCTTCCAAGACACCCAGAGAGTTAGCTGTAATACTTTTTATCTAATATGGATTAATCGACAAAGACTCACCTGGGTGTTTCTGGAGTCATTATCATTGACTGATATATCACTTTGATTGAGTCATTTACTCACTAAATTCACTGTCCCAAACACAGCCAGAAATCTAATCAGTGAGGGTATATCTACACTAATAAAAGAGAAACATGGTAATTGGCATACGACCGCTACCCTTTTCATTGGCTAATCAGGGAAATATGCAAATTAACTGCCAACTAAGATGGCGGTTAATTTGCATATGTAGGCACAATGCAGGGAGGCGAAAGGGAAAGCAGGAAGAAGCCCCCTGCCACTGACAGTGATCGGAAACCCAGGGGGGAGCTAAGAGCCAGGGGGCAGGGCAAAGGCGGCCCTGGGTGCTGCCTTTGCCCTGCCCCCCAGCCATGATGGGAGAATTGGGCACCTTTGCCACCCTGGCCAGTGATAGCAGGAAGTAGGGGTGGAGATGGGAGCTGTGCACGGTCGAAGCTGGCAGTCCCGGGAGCTAGGGGTCCCTTGCCTGGGCCTAAAGCGGAGCCCGCGATTGCGGGGCCGCTGCAGCTGCGGGTCTCCGCTGCCCGGGCAGGATGCCTCGGCCAGAGGCGTTAGGCCTGGGCAGGGGTGGAGCCTGCAACTGTGGGGAGCTGGGGGTCCCCTGCCCAGGCCTAATGCCTCGGCCAGAGGCGTTAGGCCTGGGCAGGGGCAGAGAGGGAGATTGCAGGGAGCTGGGAGTCCCCTGCCCAGGCCTAATGCCTTGGCCAGAGGCGTTAGGCCTGGGCAGGTGTGGACCCTGCAACCGCGGGGAGCTGGGGGTCCCCTGCCCAGGCCTGACACCTCTGCCGGAGGCCTCAGGCCTGGGCAGGGGGCGGAGCCAGCAATCGTAGGGGGCTGGGGGTCCCCTGCCCAGGCCTGATGCCTGGGCCAGAGGCATCAGGCCTGGGTGGGGGGTGGAGCCGGGGACTGGGGGGATATGATGGTCCCCTTGCCCAGGCCTGAAGCCTGGGTCAGAGGCGTCAGGCTTGGGCGGGGGGGTGGAGCAAGTGATCAGAGGGAGATGGGGGTCCCCTGCCCAGGCATGATTCCTGGGCCAGAGGCATCAGGCCTGGGCGGGGGTCAGAGCCAGTGATGGGGGGAGATGGGGGTCCCCTGTCCAAGCCTGACACCTCTGGCGGAGGCGTCAGGCCTGGGCAAGGGCCTGATCAGGCAATCGGGGGGTGATGGGGGTCGATGCCTCTGGCCGAGGCATCAGGCCTGGGCAAGGGCGGAGCCGGTGATGAGGGGGAGAGGGGGGTCCCCTGCCCAGGCCTCATGTGTGAATCCTGGGCCAGAGGCATCAGGCCTGGGCTGGGGGCAGAACCAGTGATGGGGGAAAATGAGGGGCCGATCCTGCGATTGGAGGGTGATGGGGGTCAATGCCTGAGGGCTCCCAGTATGTGAGAGGGGGCAGGCTGGGCTGAGGGACACGAATTTCATGCACCGGACCCCTAGTATAACAATAAGAAAGCACACAAAAAACAAAATCATTTTTCTGATAGTTTTGGAATCTATGGACTAGGAGCTATGTGTTTTGCTAAAGAAAAATGCAATGTATTTTTTCTTTTTACTTTATTTGGAGCTTATATTAAATTTTTGAAACTTAATTCTGGGTATTATATTTATGCTTTTGACTCATTTTTATTTTCAAAGGTATACTGATTCCTGCCTAGCCAATCTACTAGTAAGCACTCCATACCATATATGCACAATTTTCTTTGCACACATAGTAAACAACAACAAAAGTGATTGATTTTGCAAGTTTATTTTGTTGATTTTAATTAATATTTATACCATTGTGGTCCAAATTTAGATTGCCAAAATTTAGATTAGCATTTTATGTGCCAGAAGTTCTAAAAAGGGAATAAATCACTCTATGTATACACCTTAACACAGAATAAATCAGTATGAACAATAAGATAAATTGTTAAATTAGCTACTTATTGTGGAAAAAAATGTCATCCATGGTATTTGCATATATTGAGAGTAGGACATTTCTCATAGCCCCCTACAAAGGCCTCATTAAAGTCACTGAATCAAATTAGTCCTTTACATTGTAACCTCTTATATTATCTAAACACAAAATTCAATTGATGGTGTGAATCTCACCCTTTTAGATTTTATTTCCATTTATATTAATTTTAAAGAAGGCTTAATGTAGAAGAAGACTGTAACTTGGGATATGGAGATTATATATATATATATATATCCGGTACATGAAATTCGTATGTGGGTGGGGTCCCTAGGCCTGCCAGTGATCAGGGCCAATTGGAGCCAGGCCAATCAGGGCTGGGCCAGAGAGGAGGTGACAGTCACCTGGGCTGGGCATGGAAGGAACAGACGCTGGCTGCTGCCACCGCCACCATTATCGTCAGCACCCCAGTACTGCATGATTCCCCGTCTCCATCCCCTCCTTCCCTCACTGCCAATCAGGGCCTGCTGGCCAGGGGGAGGGACAGGGTAGGGAGGTAGGCTGCTGTCCCTGAAACTAGAGCCAGCCCTCGGCCCCCTGGGAAATGGGTCACATCTGCCGCCACTCACCCCCAGTTCCCAGTCCCAGCCCGGGGGCCAGCCCTAATCAGGCAATTGGGGCCTGCCAGCCGGGGGAGGGACCGTGAGAGGCTGGCTGTCTGGGAAAGGTCGGCTGTGGGACTGCACTGACCACCATGAGGCAGCTTTTGCATTGAGCATCTGCCCCCTGGTGGTCAGTACGCGTCATAGCAACTGGTCATTCCAGTTGTTCCAGTTCTGGTTGCTTAGACTTTTATATATATAGACCAGAGACCTGGTGCACAAAAATTTGTGCAGTTGGGGGTAGGGGGCCCCTCATCCTGGCCTGTGCCCTTTTGCAGTCTGGGACCCCTCGGGGGTGACCACTTGCTGGCTTAGGCCTGCTCCCTGGGGGATTGGGCCTAAGATGGCAATCAGACATCCCTCTGGCAGCCCAGCAGCCCTCAGGGGATGTCCACTTGCCAGCTGGGAGCAGACCTAAGCTGCAATTGGACATCCTTAGCGCTGCTGAGGAGGCAGGAGAGGCTCCCACCACCACCACTGTACTGGCAGCCATCAGCCTGGCTTGTGGCTGAGCAGAGCTCCCCCTAGTGAGAGCGCACTGACCACCAGAGGGCAGATTCTGCATTGAGCGTCTGCCCCCTGGTGGTCAGTGTGTGTCATAGTGACCAGTCATTCCCAGTCTTTCTGCTGTTAGGGTCAGTTTGCATATTACCCTTTTACTATATAGAATAGAGGCCTGGTGCACGGGAGGGGGCCGCCTGGTCAGCTCTGAAGGGTGTCCCGGATCAGGGTGGGGGTTTCGCTTGGGTGCCTGGCCAACCTGGGTGAGGGGCTAATGGCTGTTTGCAGCAGGTCACACCCCCTTCAGGGTGGGGGTCCCCATTGGGGTTCCTGGCCAGCCTGGATGAGGGGATGATGGCTGTTTGCAGCTGGTCACACCCCCTTTAGGGTGGGGGTCCCCATTGGGGTGCCTGGCCAGTCTGGGTGAGGGGCTGAGGGCCGTTTTCAGGCTGGCAGGTGACTGAAGCTCCCAACCTCTCCTTTTTTTCTTTTCTTTTTTTTTATTCTGGGATTTATTTACCTTCTCTGGCTGTCACTGGAGCTGAGAGCAGGCTCCAGCTCTGAGGCCGTTGCCAGCTGAAAGCAGGTACCTGGGTTTGTTTAGATTCTATAATTGAAACTCTGTTGCCATCACTGGCACTCTAAGTTCTGAGTCCACTGGTGGCTGAAAGCAGGTTTCTGGAGTTTGTTTAGTGCCGGGGTCCAACCCCAGCAGGTCCAGGGGTTCCCAAAGGCATAGATGGAGTCGGCAAAGAAGGAAGGACACGGAGACAGTGTTCAGTTGATCGGCAGCCTAGCCAGGATCTCCAGCCAAGTTCTGGTCTGGATCTCCAGAGAGGTTCTGCTGTTTATTGTCTTGTTACATCCGTATTTATACCAGTTGATTTTAATCCTGTCAATTTCTATTACAAAGGTTAGGGCATTTCTTATCTCCATTCCAGGGAGTAAAGATTATGTAGCTTAAGCATGATTGTTTGTAGTTAAAGTGATTAACTACCCGCCTGGCACTTAGTTAAGGAGTTTCATCCCCTCCCTAACTTCAGGGGAAAATCCCTACCTGGGGAAACAACCTTTCTTGGAGAGGTGACCTTGGTTAAAACACACAGCGCTAAGGGGAGCAAACATATTAAGAACAGTATGCTATATACGCCAGGTCCCTTGAAACATATGCTGTGCAGATGTTTCTATCCTGCAGCGACTGTGTCAAGCAGCAAGGATGGACCGGCTTCCGTCAGTTTAGCTTCTATAATTGCAACATTGTTGCATCCGGAGCTCAGAGCTGGGCTGCAGCAGGCGGGGAACCTTGGCTGCTTCTGTCACTGGAGCAAGCAAGCCTCATGTTCACTTCAGCTGCGTGGCTGTCGGCCACCATCATGGCTGGCAGTTAATTTGCATATCTTGCTGATTAGCCAATGGGAAGGGTAGCAAAGTTATGGTTAATTACCATGTTCCTCTATTATTAGATAGGATATACTTTTTAGCTGAGTAATGGAATATTGTCTGGGGTCAGAATATGTCATTGTATAAAAGAGAATATTTTTGTATAATTCATTTTTATATAAAATCAATATTCTATTTATGTTTTATATTATATACTTATCTAAAATGGTATGATGGACAACTTTCTTCAAGAAGTTTACCACTGCCTTAGCTGGTTTGGCTTGGTGGCTAGAGCGTCGGCCTGCTGACTGAAGGGTCCCAGATTCGATTTTGGTCAAGGGCACATGCCTGGGTTGTGGGCTTGATCTCCAGTGCGGGTGTGTAGGAGGTAGCTGATGGGTGATTCTCTCTCATCATTGATGTTTCTATCTCTCTCTTACTCTTCCTTCCTCTCTGAAATCAACAAAAACACATTAAAATAAGTTAATTAATTAAAAAGAAAAGAATACCACTGATATTTAAAAGTACATAACAAAATGTATCCCTTTGGATTTAAAACATCTTAAATTTATTTCTATCGAGCCTTTAAAGCTTTCACACTGGGGTGTAAGAAGGACAGATTTCTCATATCCCATCTTGATTGCTCTCGCCTTTCACGTAAATTGTAGTTACATTACATCTCAACAGTAACATTATACAGTTTAAAATACAGGTTATTTCATTAACACTGATAATTTTATTAGCTCAAAAGTGGTTTGTCTCGTTGAATGTGCAGCCAAAGCTAAAACATCTCCATAATAATCAATTAATAAAATTTTAGAGAATTGTAAATCTAAAATTTATAGAGATGATGACACTAGCTCAGGTCAATAATCCCAATCACACTGTTATGCTCACGAAGTCACCAGAGCTGCTTGGAGCAAGGGAAGGATGTGTTTGTTTACAGTGGGCAGTCATGAATACCTTGCTATGGCTGATTACCACTCTGACTACTAGAAAATGGAACTGTTACACACAACAGCATCTGCTGTGCCAGAGTACAGCAATGCCCAGATTGCCTATTACGGAATTCCAGAGACTCTTCGCCAGCAATAGACTTCATTTTGCCAATGGGTAATTTGCAGTTTGCTGTGTCATCAGAATCTGAACATGTCACATCTTCTCCTCATCACAGCCAATCCAATGGCAAAGTGCTATAGAAGCAGCTGTCAAGAATGCGGGAAAACTACAGAGAAAGCACAAAGTGACAGCAGATGCTATGCAAATCAGATGTGGACACAGAATATGCACCCGCAGAAACAATAGCATACAGACCTGTGTCGTGCCTGACGCTATTTAATGTGGAGACCATGCTGTTCTGCCTTAGATGAAATATCACAGGTGGAGATATCAAAGGTGCTGTGTAGAATGAGGAAGGGCTTGTAAAGAGAAATGGTAACTACTAGATTATATTCTAAAATACTACCTGACATTGGATAGGAATCACAAAACATACTTTTGGCAATCATTTTAAAGAAAAACAGCAGAAAATATGCATAGCCACATGTAAGATTTATAATTGTTCATCATTATAAGAAAGTTGTATTAGTTAGATTATTTCAATGCTATACATTTCAAATATCATTTTAATTCCTGTCTAATGCTGAACTAAAACAAAACACTTATTTTTTAATTTTATTTGTATTGTTTATACTATTACAAATGTCATGATTTCCCCACTTTGCCACCTCCCCCTTGCTCCCGCCCCTCCCTTCCCTCTCTCCTAAAATCAGAACCAGCTTTCTTCTACTACACTTCTACTACTCCTAAAATATTCAGTGAATGATCAGAATAAAGTTGAAATTACTTTTTTATTAGGTAAGATAACACTAGCTGCTATTAAACACACACACACACACACACACGCTCCTCCACCTTCACCTTTTGGCACCCTCATCTGCTAGAACGTCAAAGCTCTTCCGTTCCAGGCTAAGAACGGGGAAGGACAGAGTGGAGAAAGCACATTTGTTGTTAAACATGCTGTTAAGTGACATGACACGTATCACTTCCACTTAAATTCCGTTGTTAAGAATTAATCATATGACCCCACTTTAATGCAAATCAGGCAAAAATATCGAGCTTCTGCCTTGGTAACTGCCTCCCCAAATCAAACCTGTCATATAGAACTGGGACACAAATCTTTGGTGAACACTTGATACACGTTTTGATCACAACTAACAAAATTCCATAGTGGAATATTCAAAACAAAGTCTTCTCAATCTCACATTTCAGTTTCAATTTTCAATGTATCTGTTCACAATCCTTAAACTTCACTCACCACATTACTTATATTTTCCCCCAAGAGCACCATTCACTGAGATATCCCTATGTCATTAGGCCCATTTTATATCGGAAAGGTGTTTTTTTTGTTTTTTTGTTTGTTTGTTTTTTAATCCCCACTCCTCCTTCTTCAGTAAGCCATTAAAATCCTATTTAAATTTTAAGTTTTAGCTAAAATTATGTTCTTTAAAATCTGCCTTAAATCTCTCTCACTCTCTAAAATCAATAAATTAAAAATAAAAGGTTCACTGCTTTATAGATTGTTATGTTTGGGATGCCTTACAGTTTTTTATTGTTGCTTTTTTTTAACAGAAAATTGTGATATACTTTGATGGCTTCACAGTGGTCCATTATATGCACATTCATAGCTTTTTAAATTTCCCTATATGTTTTTGGTTATTTAGGCTCTTTCTAATATTTTGCCATTGGAGCATGCTGGCACCTTTTCCCTCCCTCCCACCTTCCCAACTATGTTATCTTTACTCTTCACTCTCCTAAAGCTCCAAGGACCCCTTCTTCTGCCTCTATAACTTGTTTTCTGAGCCCATTTCTTCTACTACTCACTTATACCTCTGTGACTTTCTAAATAAATTTTCTCTTATTAAAAAAAAAGAAAACTTAGTGTTTCACCATTTAGTAAGAGGGTTGCTTGCTTATGTTTCTATTAGATAATCCTTATCATAAGGCAGTTCCTTCTATTCCTAGTTTCTAAGTTTTTAAAAAATATATATTTTATTGATTTTTTACAGAGAGGAAGGGAGAGGGATAGAGAGTTAGAAACATCAATGAGAGAGAAACATCGATCAACTGCCTCCTGCACACCCCCTACTGGGGATGTGCCCGCAACCAAGGTACATGCCCTTGACAGGAATCGAACCTGGGACCTTTCAGTCCGCAGGCCGACGCTCTATCCACTGAGCCAAACCGGTTAGGGCCTAGTTTCTAATTTTTTAAAATCTGCCTTAATAATCCCATTATAATTAACTCCTTCTAAATCATTTCCCTGCACTTTTTTATTTTTGGTGGAGCTATTTATATGCCTGCCTCTCCAATATTTTGTGCATTGTCTCTTAAAAGTTTCACCTTTCTCTTCTTTATGTTGTCTTACTTTGTTGGCAAACAATGGTCTGTCATAACAGCTACCACTTATTGAGTCTACTATTTGTCAGAAACTATTCTAACTTTTTAAAGTGCAGATTATCTTACACGATCCTCATGACAATCCAATCAGGCAAGAGGCACTACATTATTCCTATCTTATAAGAAATAAACTAAGGCATGACAGAATAGCCATGCACTTGTACAGGGTCACACAGCTAATAAGTGGTGAGTTGAGATAGGAATCCAGCCACACCCCAGAAGTCACACTCTCAATTACAGTGCTATCATAGATTCTCATTAAATAATTATTGGATATATATTTGCAATAGTTAGTAATTCACTCTGACTTTCCTCATAATATTACTTGAACAACATTTTTCTTTTTCTTTATAACATCATTTGTTGCTATTCCAAGAAGAAACATTCATGGAAACTAATTTTTTTAGCTTTCATTTATGAAACCAAGTAGAGATAACAATACTATTTTGCATGTTTTATTACATAGACTACATGTTTTCAGGGTCAATATAAAAATAGTCTTGAAACTAAAAAATATTAATAAGTTTGACTCCAATTGTGAAATTGATTTTCATGATTTTACATTTTTTATCTTGTGAAATTACATTTTCATTAACAATCATGCCATGGATTTGAAAATAAATTACCTAAGTAATTTTATAGTTATATATGTATACTAGAGGCCCAGTGTGCACAGAATCAAGCATGAGTAGCTTGCTTCTGCTTGCCTCAGCTGGCCGCCCCACCCATCACCACTCCTAGCTCACACCCTGTCCTCCGCTGCTCATAGTTCTCCACCACTAATAGCTCTCCACTGCCTGTAACTCTTCCGTGCTAGTAACTTACGCCCTGCCCTCCACCACTCGTAGCTCTCCATTGCTAGTAGCTCTTCGCTGCAAGTAGCTTGCACCCAGCCCCTCCCACCACAAGAACCACTGCTCCTTTGGTCATGATGCTGCTATGGTGTCACAACCACAGGCCTTTTAATATATATATATATATATATATATATATATATATATATATATATTAGTATTTGGACATACAACTGATTTTGCTAGTAGATTGGATAGTCTTTGACCTAGCTGAACTCTCTCATCAGTTTTAGAAGTTTGGAATTTTTTTTTATATAGGTTCCTTGGAATTTTCTGTGTAGAGAATTATTATTTGTCATCTGCAAATAGTAACAATTTTATGTCTTGGTTTTTAATCTATACTTTGATAACTTTTTATTGCCTTATTGCACTGAGTAGAACTTCCAGCAGTATACTGAGTTAGAATGGTGAGAGTGAACATGTTCCCTTGTTCTCAGTCTTATGAAAACACATCCAGTCTTTTATTATTAAGTGTAAATTATGTTGAAGTCATTTCTCTCTATTTCTAATTGATTGAGCATTTGTATTACAAATATATGTTGTATGTCTTTAAAACACGGCGCATCAATGGTTACCCAATTTTTCATCTATAGCTTGTTGATATGATGAATTATGTTTTAATTTTTTATTCTCACATGAAGTTACATTTTGAGGAGAGAGAAAGAGAGAGAGAGAGAGAGATGAGAGAAACATGTTTCTCCTACACACCCCAACCAGACCAAACCCTTAACCCAGGCATGTGCCCCCACTGGAATCAAACCCAAGACCCTTCAGTACACAGGATGACACTCCAATCAATGGAGCCACAGCAGCCAGGATGAATTATATTGATTTTAGAACGTTGGATAACTAGGAAAATATCTCATTAGGTCATACATCATGATTCTTTTCAATTTCAAATTCCACTTGTTCATTGCTCTTAAAAGTTGATTTTTTAATATTAACATATTCTTTCAGCCTTGCTATAATCATTTGGTAGTTCTAGAAGATTTTTTTCAATTTTTTCAGATTTTCTACATAAATTATCATCTCATCTGTGACCAAAGATAGTTTCATGTTTCCTTTTCAATCTGTATACTATTTATTTTATTTTATTGCTTTATTGAAATAGCTAGGACTTATGAGATTATTTTAAAACTAGTGGCCTGGTGCATCCTTCCAGACATCTTTCCTTCTGGACAAAGCCATAGCGGCAGAGGTCCACAGCCACTGTGGCAGCAGGAAGGGGCCAAAGCCAAGGCTCTTGCATGAATTTTGTGCATTAGGCCTCTAGTTACTGATATAACTGGATTAACTTTTTCCTCCTGTCCCTTGTATAACTGCTGTCATTGATTTTCCCTATATATAAATATGTATATTACTAAAGGCCTGGTGCACAAAAATTTGTGCACTCAGGGGGGTTCCCTCAGCCCGGCCTGTGCCCTCTTGCAGTCTGGGACCCCTCGGGGGATGACCACTTGCCAGCAGGGAGCAGGCCTAAGCTGCAGTTGGACATCCTTAGTGCTGCTGAGGAGGCGGGAGAGGCTCCCACCACCACCACTGTACTGGCAGCTGTCAGCCTGGCTTGTGGCTGAGCAGAGCTCCCCCTATGGGAGCGCACTGACCACCAGGGGCCAGTTCCTGCACTGAGCGTCTGCCCCCTGGTGGTCAGTGTGTGTCATAGTGACCAGTGATTCCAGTGGTTCTGCTGTTAGGGTCAATTTGCATATTACCCTTTTATTATATAGGAGGATAGAAGCCTGGTGCAGGGGTGCGGGCCAGCTGGTTTGCCCTGAAGGGTGTCCCGGATCAGGGTGGGGCAACCAAGCCTCCTGCTTGCTTCAGCTCCGTTGCTGCTGGCCACCATCTTGATTGGGTTAATTTGCATATAGTCGCTCTGCCTGGCTGGTGGGCGTGGCTTGGGCATAGCAGAGGTGCGGTCAATTTGCATGTTTTTCTTTTATTAGATTAGATATATATAGAAGTATACGTAATTGAATACATTGTTGATATTATTTTGAACAAAGCATTTCTCTTAGATCAATGTCAAATAAGAAAAAATGTTTTTATTTTACTTTTACTCCTTCTTTGAAGCTCTTTATATAGATCCAAGTTTTTGGTGTATATTATTTTTAGTCTCTAAGAAACTTCTTTTAACATTTTTGCAAGAAAGATCTACTGGCAAAAACTTTCTCAATTAAACTTTTTTTTCACTGAGAAAGTCTTTAATTCTCCTAAATTTTTGGGTGATAATTTCACAGGGTACAGAGGTTGGTGGAATTGATGGGATTTATTTCTCTGAAATAAAATTTTTATAAAATAAATAAAATAAATTTTAATAAAATAAAGTAAAAATTTTATTCCACTCATTTATTGCTTGTGTGGTTTCTGAGAAGTTGGATGTTATTGTTATCTTTGTTATTCTATTACTAAAGTGTTTTATCACCTCGTCTGAGTTCTTTCAGAAAAATTTCTTTTTTTTTGATTTTCTGAGAAAACTTTTTTTATTTTATTTTTGCTTTTATACTGCTAGGTCTCTCTGAACTTCCTGGATCTGTGGCTTGGTGTCTGACATTAACTTGAGGAAATTCTCAATTATTGTTTTAAATATTTCGTCTGTTCCTTTATTTTCCTTCTTCTCCTACTAGTATTCCTATTACATCTTTTTTAATTGTCCCAGTTCTTTTTATATATCATGAATTCAATAAGTTGGGAATTATAAATTTTGACTATAATATAATCTCTGACTATAATTTAATTTTAATGGACTGAGGTGTATATCAAATGCTATGGTCTTATACTCAGTTGTATACATTTAAAAGGTAATACAATAGTGTGAATTTAGAATGTCAATATTTATAATACACATAAATTATATCATATGCCACAATTAAATTATGAAAAGCTTTTAGGTGTCAATTTAAACACTTGTAAGGGTTATTTAGTTCTTAAAAATACTTTAAGGGTTTCACAGTACAAGAATTGAAAGCTGCTTCTAAATAACCCAAATCCATATTAAATGAGTAGATTAAATAAAGTTCTTTAGTGTTGCCAAATTATGAGAGATATTCAATTAAGTTCAATAGAAATGGCCTCATCAGGATATCCCTCTATCACTTAATTTCTACCCCTCCTCTGTGGCCTTTTCTTGCAGTATTGCCTCATTCCATTCATGCCTAACGATTTCCTGCCACTTCAGGAAAGCTTTTACCATACTTGCAAATGTTCCCAAGCAACAGAGACTTCCCAGCTTTCTCCCTCTCAGTGTCCCAATCAGGTTTCATGCAACGGTGATAGCCAGGCTGCTCTTGACTTGACTGAGGCTATAAAATCTACTGCAAGTGATGATTTCTCTGACGTTTTTAGTTTCCTGAATTACTTTGGTCCGACTCTAATAATTGGAATTTGGATTCAGCAAGGTTGTGGTTATCGTAATCACCCAAAAGTCCAGATCATTGAACAGTGGTAGCTACTTAGTTCCATCACAGCAAGACCCAGGGAATAATTGGTAATTAGGTCATGAAATTTCCTTTTCCCTTGAAAGGCTTTATCTTATATGAGAATCCAATAGGTTCTGCATCAAAATGTATTCATTATATCTTGATTATACTAGTATTATCTCCAATATATGCAAAATACATTCCCAAGCAATACCTATGTTTTATTATTTAACAAAAGACAGTCCAATCGGAGTCAGATCACAGATGACTTATGGTAGAGTGGAAAGCAAAAGTTTTCTAATGAAAGGATCTAAGAAATTGCTGGCAGTGCAACCAGGCAGTGTGTGAACAAAATGTTCAAGGAAATATTTTATTTTTATTTATGTTGGCTATAAAATAAATATTGCCTAGTTGAGTCAGTGGATTTTATATGTCAGGCACTATTTCCTGTTGCACCCAATCACTGCAGAGCTGTCAAAAGCAAAGCGTGTATTTGAAGAGGCTACCCCCTGAGCCGAAGGAGAAGAAATACTAGGAAGGTTGACAAAACGCATCCATGATGAGTCTCTCTCCCACTCTCTTTAAAGGTTTTTGAATTTATTCCCATTTTAGCAAATGTGGGCTCTGAATGAAAAGTAATCGAAGGCAATAGTTTCTAAGGGTCGTGGAGAAGAAAGAAGGAAGACATTTTCGAAGCAGATGACATTACACAGGTGTAACACATGTCCCAAGAATAAAAGACAGAGAGAGCTTTCATTGGATATTGGACACCCCCACCCTCCACTCAATAGCAAAATACTAAGAATGTGCTGAGATGGTCATTTTATACTGTGGGTGCCTGGTCACCGGCTTGGGTGCTGCAGCCACATCAGAGTCAATGAGCATCAGGAACAGGCTAATGAGAATGCCCGGCAAACAGCAAATGCCAGGAGAGTTCAAGCAAGAAGCAACAACAGTTCAGCACGTGCCTCTTCACAGAATTTGACTGGAATTACACGGCAGACGGACACCTTAGGGTGAGGCCAGGCCCTGTGCAAGCACACCTGAGATCTAGGCTGGGCGTTTAAAGCTGCTTTCCTGGGCGGGCCTCGCAGTGCCCTGGGCCCCATCAGAGCTCCAGTGCTGGAGGCATTGGCTTTCGGCTGGTTATTAATTGTTGTGTATGGTTGCTGCTGTTATATGTGACTCAAGAGCCTTATGTTATGAATAATTAAAGCCTTGACTCTCTATGAGTATAAGCTACGATATGCTAATAACAGTCTAGTCAGCGTATCCCTTAAAACTGGACACTGAAATTACTCCCACCTCTCACTTATGTGCACAAACACACAAACACGCTCACTAACATACTTGACTCACTTTTTCTGTTGTTGTTAATCCTCACTTGCGGATGTTTTTCCATTGATTTTTAGGGAGAGTGGAAGAGAGAGGGAAAGACAGAGAGAAACATGGATGTGAGAGAAACACGTTGATTGGTTGCCTCCTACACAAGCAGGGCCCAGGGCCAGGCCTGGGAGGAGTCTGCAACCAAGGTAGTGTCCTTGATTGGAATCCAACCCAGACCCTTTGGTCCACAGGCCGACGCTCTATCCACTGAGCCAAACAGGCTAGGGCAACTCACTCATTTTTAATAACCTCAGTTAAACTGTATGTTTTTTTAAATGATCATTGATTCTGCATTCTAAAAAAAACCCGTTTTTTACACTGTAATGGAATAGGTCGAAATTATATTAATACTAAATGATTGAACTTCTATCACTTTGGCACCTTTGGTAATGTCATAATAATGGGTATACTTTTGATTATTGGATGGACATTTTACCCTAAATGGTCTAACTCAGCGGTTCTCAACCTGTGGGTCGTGACCCTTTTGGGGGTCCAACGACACTTTCACAGAGGTCGCCTAAGACCATCGGAAAACACATATATAATTACATATTGTTTTTGTGATTAATCACTATGCTTTAATTATGTTCAATTTGTAACAGTGAAATTGGGGGTCACCACAACATGAGGAACTGTATTAAAGGGTCGCAGTAATAGGAAAGTTGAGAACCACTGGTCTAACTGAACAAATTTGAGAGCTGAAAGCCTTCCCAATGTGGTGATGGCCTTTTTTTTGTCCAGCATTCAGGCGTATCAGGGGTGCTCAGGTCTGAGCATGCGTGCACATATTTGTCTCTTCTGTGTCTTTGCTCATTCACAGCCTCAGCTGGTTGGAAGGAGTGAATTTCTAATGGTGAAATTATAGGCAGTTTGACAGGCCAAGGGAGAGATATTCTGAGAGTGAGATGCTTTCCACCATCCCTCAAATTTAAATGACAACAAACAGTAGGCTTTAATTTCTTCAGTCCAGGTTTTAGCAGGATTCTTGTCAGTCAAAGACTTCCACAGAACACCTGCCCATGTGAAATATTTCTCTTCACATACTAATTCCCTGCCTGACACTTGACAGGTATAATAAGGAGAGATGGGAAGCTGAGTATTTGCTCTGTAAGATGGAGATTTGATTCATAGCAATTTACTTATTTAGAATGAAGTTCCATTCTGACAGAATTGTTCATTCCTATGGTTTTCCTTTTAACAAAACTTTGCTTGCACCTTAATTGTGTAGGTTTCTTAATTTTCATAAAAGAGGACACATTTTGTTCAGTTTTTTAAGTGTATTTGGGTGGGCTTTTAACAGAAATATAAGAATATAGAACATTATCAAAAGCAGTTATAACTGATTCTTACCTTGTTTGTATAGAAAAATGGGGCAGGTGAGAAGCTAAATGACGGTGATTACACTATCTGCATTATTTACAGCCTTTTTTTTAAAAAAAAAAAAATGGAATGCCCTTATGTCTTTTTGCCCTTAGGTCTTCAAGAGTGCAATTTGACGTGGAAAATTTCCCCCTATTTAACCTCAGGTATTGTTTTCTTCCATAGAATGGTTCTTGCTACTGGAAAATCCATTTACTGGCTGGCTACGTTCTCCCAAAATAGGTTCTTTACTGTACTTCATATGGATTAAGTCACCACGTTAGTCATAGTCAAATGCAGGAATTGGAATAAGAGCACTGAGGATCATGAACTGAAATACTTTCATTTATTTACCGAGTCAGCAACTTATAAAATATAAGGAAAGGGCCTGTAGCAGGTGCCTCAATTGGTTAAAGCATCATCCTAATATGCCAAAGTTGTGGGTTCAATCCCCAGTGGTCAGGGCACATACAAGAACCAACTAGTGAATGCATAAATAAGTAGAATGACAGACAAATCATGTTTTCTCTCTCTTCCTCTGTCTTTCTAAAATCAGGAAATAAATTTAAAAATTAAAAAAAAAACATATAAGGAAAGTAAATCTTCACATTTTCTTTAAAAAAAGTCCAATTATAAAGAAAATAGGATAACTAAGTTTTAATGGTTTTAAAAGAAATCTTTGTTAGAGGTTAGGGAACTAAATAAGTGTAATTAGAAAGATGAAATAAATAGATTTGGAACATTCAGCATGGCACAGTGAGCCAAGATTCTAGAGTCATGGCTCTGGTACCAACCCTGCTATGGAACAGCTGTGACACCTCAGTCAAATGATTTTATTTTTGTGATTCACTTAACAACTCTCAGACGAGGCTGTGTTAGAAGAACTCTAAAACAAACTACATCTCTGAAATGTTTTCCTCTATTTTTGGATGGAGAAGCAATAAAATGGGTTGGATTACCTGCAGTCTCAGCTGGTAGGTGATGGTAAATCACAGGCAGCATAAGCAGATTGTTGACTGGTCAAAATATGGCAGAGGCATGTTGCATCTGGAAATGACAAAGATCACAATTAGGTAAAAAATAACAACAATTTTATGGCAATGATTTACTATTAAATCTCACTCCTTTTTCAGAAGAAGGAGTTTGGTTCATTGCAACTTGGTTCTTACAGATATTAGCTTAAGACACAACAAATGTTATTAAGAGCAACAAAAATATATGTATTATTCATAAATCAAACCAAGATTTAGCACACCTAGAAATATTTCTCTTAGTTTATTGTGGATATAAACATTAAAATGCAGGTGTAGTGTTTCTAGAAAAAGTTAAGCAACATTTTAGAGATTCTCTGTGAATATCTGTGAATGAAAAGATTAATAATAATTATTCATTGTCAAAACATAGAAGCTGAGAATTTCTATACTTGAAATTTAAAACTAATTATAAATAAGATGAGCAAGAGAAAATTTGTTCACTAAATCCATGGATTCTAGAACAAAATTTTGATTTTAGGACAAACAAAAATAAGCCTTTTTTCTACTGTAGGTTACAATGTATGAGGTTCATTGTCACTGTATGTGGTATAGAGTAGATGGATCATATTAAATTTGATCAAGTTGATTCTGAAAAAAGGGATACTTGAGCCATAGTTCCATATTGAATGAATATAAAGACTACTCAGCAAACATTTTCTTTTTGTTACAGTCAATATTAGACAATAGCTTGGATTTTCCTCAGAAACATTGATGGCGTCAGTGAGGAGAGTCCTTAGGGCTACTCTCAGGCACAGAATGATTTGTGTAACCTTTGACATGGTACCAACTCCCTAAGGCTCAATATTTTTCACATGTAAACTGAAAATATTAATCTGTATAACTAAAATTTTGAGGAATAATTTCAGTAACATTTTGCCAAATATAATATGTTACTTATTCTAATTGTCACCTTGATACTTTGTATCACTGAGGAAACAAAACTGTAATACTTTTATACTGAGAATTTTTTATCTTATGCATAATATATTTTTAAAATGTATTTAAATGTTAAAATTAAAGTATAAGAAAAAATTCATTGGTTTAGATATTTCCAACACTTACTGTTTTTAAAACCTGACTATTTTGTCACTTTGAAATGCAAAAAGGTCAATTTTTATTTTTGTTGCTGAGAGGATTGCCGATGTCCTCCATTTCCTCCCTTCGCTCCAACTCCACTGGGCTCCTGCCACACCGCAGGCCTGCACAGCACTGTTGCCTGTGCCCATGGGCTGTGCATATATGTGTACAGATTCTTTGGTTAATCTCTCTTTGTGTGTGTTTTTGTTGTTGTTGTTTTTAAATAATAATATCATTGTGCATCAAACGCGTTGATGCTGAAGCATTTCTTAAAAGAATGATTTACAGCCAAAGCCGGTTTGGCTCAGTGGATAGAGCGTTGGCCTGCGGACTGAAAGGTCCCAGGTTCGATTCCGGTCAAGGGCATGTACCTGGGTTGGTCAAGGGCATGTACCTGGGTTGCAGGCACTTCCCCAGTGGGGGATGCGCAGGAGGCAGCTGATCGATGTTTCTCTCTCATCGATGTTTCTAACTCTCTATCTCTCTCCCTTCCTCTCTGTAAAAAATCAATAAAATATATAAAAAATTTTAAAAAAAGAATGATTTACAATTATCTCTGGTGTTTTCTCCCACATTAGCACTCATCTGGAACTGTTGGATGCTGGCAATTTATTATTTATCAAAACATAAAATTTTATTTTTTTCTTATCATTTCAATCACAGATCAAAGTCAATAGAAAGCTTTTGACAAATTGGTGTTCATGTCTTTTTTTTTAATTCTCACCCAAGGACATTTTTCCATTGATTTTTATTTATTTATTTATTTATTTATTTATTTATTTAAAATATATTTTATTGATTTTTCACAGAGAGGAAAGGAGAGGGATAGAGAATTAGAAACATCGATGAGAGAGAAACATCGATCAGCTGCCTCCTGCACACCTCCTACTGGGGATGTGCCCGCAACCAAGGTACATGCCCTTGGCTGGAATTGAACCTGGGACCTTTCAGTCCGCGGTGCGACGCTCTATCCACTGAGCCAAACCGGCTAGGGCTCCATTGATGTTTAGAGAAAGTGGAGGGAGGGAGGCGGGTGAGAGAGAGAGAGAAAGAAAGGGAGAGAGTAACATCTTCGTGAAAGAGACACATCAATTGGTTGCATCCCACACTCACAACTGAGGTATATGCCCTTGGCCAGGAATTGAACCCAAGACCCTTTGGTCCATAGGCCAACACTCTAACCACTAAGAAAACTGTCAGTGTGTTCAATATCTTAATGATGGCCTTGCTCCATGGGAAAGCCAATTAGATCTGGTTTTGGTTTCTTTGAAGTCTCCCTAACCTGTTTTAAGAGATTCCATCAATATGAATGCAGCCAATGCTGCATTGTAGTTGTAGGCCTTCATTTACAATAAGCAATGCTTTCTTACACAGCTCACACATAATATATAATGGGGATTATTACAGTTATGGGTACCTTCTTTATTAGAAAGAATTTGGTTGTGGCCTTTCAAGAAAATGTGAAATTGTGTTCATGTTTCTGATGAATGTTTTAGCCACAAATATTAGATTTAGAGTTTATTTCTATGTGCATCTGTATGTACTATTTTATATTTCTGCCCTTTTGCATACATAATAATTCTTCTCAATACCTTGACCCAATGTAATATTTTTTTAACTCATTAAAAATAGCAATTAAGTTTAACATGGGTGGTGGTATCAAGTAGGTTGAAATGAATACAATTTGAATAGCAATAACCAAGGTTATACATTTGTGGGCAATGTGAAGTAGATAATTATTGTCTTGCACATGAAGACTGTAAGAGATCATTTATTTTAAGAAGAACCTCTTTCAATAGTTATTAAAATATGAAAAATATTTATCACAAAATTAATGAAATATGGTATAGTAAACATTTAACAATATCTGGCTAATCAAAGTTCAATGCATGGTAGCCATTGCTATTACTATTTTATTGTTATAACATTAATATGAGTGACAGTGAGACAGCTTATACCGAGGACAGTGACATTACATACTGAATGGACATGGCTTCCATGGGAAGTTTAGATACCCTGTCTGTCCCTGTCTTGATAAATCATATTTTGATTATTCTCTGAATTGAACTTTTGCCATAGCTCTTATTATACAAAACAATAATTCACTGTTCCCTCAGGATAGTTATAGAATCCAGAGTTTATATTATCTGGTCACAGAATCATTTATGAACACATTTTAAAAATGAAGAATATATTCATTTTAACATGGTGATTAAAGAATTTTTTATCCATGTGTGCGTTTTGAAATATTAATAAGGGCAAGCTACTTATTGCTTAATCAATTTTAGATCCAATGACTTTAATAGTGTTGCATGTTTTCAAATACTTGTACAGTCAAGCACAGTTTTAACACCCATTTCAGATGTAGTTACTTAACATGAAGCCATTCCCCCTTCATATTTCTTCTCTGCTAATTTTTATTTATTTTAACAGTCAAAATATAATATGAATTGCTATATATTAGGTGGGTAAAGCATGTGAACAATTGTGAAATAGTTATTTATATTACTGTCTATGTAGGTCCAGAGGGAATAAATTATTATCAAAATCATAGGCATCAAAACTCTTTAAGAATAAACTCACAAGGGGCGGCCGACAACTCCTCATGGCGGCGGCTGCTGTTGGGCTGCAGTGGGGCGGTGACTGAACTGGTGCCTGGCGGGCGTGCGCCGAGCCCGGCCTGGCCTCCGCGTGCCCTCCAGGCTCTGCACCCCTGATGCTGCTCGGGTGCTGACCCCGCCCGGCCGGGACAATGGTGAAGTATTTCCTGGGCCACAGCGTGCTCCGGAGTTCCAGGGACCAAGTATTCGCTGCCTTCTGGCAGCGGTACCCGAATCCCTACAGCAAACATGTCTTGACGGAAGACACAGTGCACCGGGAGGTGACCCCTGACCAGAAGCTCCTGTCCCGGAGACTCCTGACCAAGACCAACAGGATGCCCCGCTGGGCCGAGCGACTGTTTCCTGCCAATGTCGCTCACTCAGTGTACATCCTGGAGGCTTCTATTGTGGACCCCCAGAACCAGACCATGAACACCTTCACCTGGAACATCAACCACGCCCGGCTGATGGTGGTGGAGGAACGATGTGTTTGCTCTGTGAACTCTGATAACAGCGGCTGGACCGAAATCCACGGGGAAGCTTGGGTCTCCTCTAGCTTATTTGGCGATTCCAGAGCTGTCCAGGAATTTGGTCTCGCCCGGTTCAAAAGCAATGTGACCAAGTCAATGAAGGGTTTTGAGTACATCTTGGCCAAGCTGCAAGGTGAGGCCCCTTCCAAAACCCTTG
Organism: Myotis myotis; assembly: GCF_014108235.1. Classification (NCBI taxonomy): domain Eukaryota; kingdom Metazoa; phylum Chordata; class Mammalia; order Chiroptera; family Vespertilionidae; genus Myotis; species Myotis myotis. Next base: position 89,521,009 of record NW_023416313.1, on the reverse strand, counting down.
TTGAGACAGCCAAGGAGGCCAAGGAGAAGGCAAAGGAGACGGCACTGGCAGCTACAGAGAAGGCCAAGGACCTTGCCAGCAAGGCAGCCACCCAGAAGCAGCAGCAGCAGCAGCAGCAGTTCGTGTAGCCAGCGCAGACCCTGTGTGGCAGCACACCACACCACCTGCTGCACTCCCTCTGCCCTCCCCTCTGTATTTTATTATTAAAAGTCAACTTCCAGCCTGATCTACCCTCTGGGTAGTGGGTTGGAAGTGGTATCTGTTTGGCAACTACAGTGCATCAGACCTGTTATCCGTATCTGAACCAGGCCTGCTTCTTCCTGCATTGGATAGCTGAGGAGAGATTTGCCCAGGGTCATGGACAGCATTCAGGCAAAGTGGTCATAAACACTAGACTGTAAGCTCCATGAGGGCAGGGACCTTCGTTTTGTTCTCTGCTGCATCCCAAGTATCTGGAAAAATATCTAGCTCATAATAGACACTCAATAAATATTTATTGAATTCAAAAAATAAAAATAAAAAAAAACAAATAAACTCACAAAACAATAGAGCTCTATAAAATCTCAAGGAAGAGCCTACATATTTTGGAAATAGTGGTCACATAGGTAGCATATACTTAGTGAATCTGGGACTTTATCAGGTAGTTAGATTCCCCAATACTAATCTCTTTATTTTGTCTAAAATGAAAGGATCTCTGCTTACATAAGGGTGATATACACTAGGCATACTGACGGTGACTTCAACTGAATCCTCAAAGAGAGGAGAATCTTTGTGACACACTGGGCTGCAAAGACAGAGGAATTTATAATGCACAGAAACTCACATACATGGAGAAGAGACATTTGGGCCAAACATAGCTAATATTTGTAACAATTAATATTTTTCCAATGCCTGATATGGGGAAGGCTCATCACATCTATTATCTTTAAACTGTACAATAACCCTACATTGTATGTGACAGTGTTTTCAATGGATAAATGTGGAAAATGAGCTTCAAAGATGACTATGCACAGGAACTCACAACTGCAGGGGTGGTTTTAAATTTCTTTATGGGAAATTATTAAAAGTGTCAAGATAGTTGGAAGGCTGGGCTTGAAACTGCATTTGATATAATTCTATAGATAATATTAAGGATTGAGGGAAGGGCAAATGCAATTATCTGCGGGGTCAAGTTAAAGCCAACCTGTGCCCTCTTGAAGCTGCTGTCATAGCTCGTGGGAGCAGTGCTGGGAATCAATCACATGCACTCTGTCTGAATCACACCCACTGGCATTTTTGTACACTGTATCTCTGCCTCCTATATTGTCAGATTCCATGCTACATTAAAGTTGAACTTTGAGTGGTTTCTAAAGAGTAAAACTTAGTTATAAAAGCCTCTCTCCTAAAAAAGGAAGATGAATATCAAATTGTTTCATTAGTCTGAAAACTCTCTATTGCTCTCCCCCAATCTGAAGATTATCGTCATTCCTCTACCTCCCACAGTCTCCTAAACATGCCACATGGCTCTGAGCTGATGGTTAGACTGAGCCCATTGCACCACAAGAAGCATACACTCAATGCAGCAGCACTATGGTCTGCTGGGAATAAAACCCCACACTTCCCATTGGCCTCATCTGGTGCCATCTGCACAGCTGTATGTTCAAAATCTCTTTCATTAGCAAGAGTTACAACAATGCTGTGATTGGCCCCATGATCTTCTTCAGCAGACCTGGGATGAGCAGCCTGAGTAAACCACGTGAAAGAAAGAAATGAAATATTTTTATTTACTACCATGGTACTTTTTAGGTCAATCTATATTTGGGCGCTAAACAAAAACACAGAGTACCCAGTTAAGTTTGAATTTCAGATAAGCATTGAGTAATTTTTAAATATGTGTATGAACATATAAGTATTAATATAAATATTAGTATAACTATATAAGTATGTGTGCAATATTAGGTATATACTTATGTTAAAAATTAGTATTTGTCTGAAATTCAAATTGCACCAGCCAGTATGTAATTTTCTAAATTTGGCAACCCTATCTATGTGACCTAGTGACTGGCTTTAAGAAATTCAGTCTGGGGGAGTCAGATATACAGATCTCAATTTATAAAAAGGTTATTATTAAAGGTATTACAGGTGGGATGTCAGATAAAGATATGCCTAATTGAGAATGGAAGGGATGAAGACACCAGCTTTATACCAATGTCCTTCTATTTTACAAATGAAATCATTTCAGTAGATAAATAGTTGTGTGCAGAGCATAAAGAGCTTACTATACAATTGGGGAAATAGGCATAAATATAGACAAAAGTAGCAAACCATCTATACTAATAAGAGGGTAATATGCTAATTAGACCAGACATCCTTCTGGACGTCCTTCCGGACAAAGCCACAGTGGCGTGGGCTGTGGCAGAGGCGGTTAGAGGTGATCAGGCCGGCAGGGGAGAGAAATTAGGGGCTATCAGGCTGGCAGGGGAGAGCAGTTAGGGTTGATCAGGCAGGCAGGCAGGTGAGCGATTAGGAGCCAGCAGTCCCAGATTGTGAGAGGGATATCCCTGGGATTGGGCCAAAACCAGCAGCCAGACATCCCCTGAGGGGTCCTGGATTGAAGATGGTGCAGGCTGGGCTGAGGAACCGCCCCCGCTCCGTGCATGAATTTTATGTGCTGGGCCTCTAGTCCTATATAATAAAAGGGTAATATGTAAATCGACCAAATGGCGGAACGACCAGTCGCTATGACATGCACTGACCACCAGGGGGAAGACGCTCAATGCAGGAGCTGCCCCCTGGGGTCAGTGCACTCCCACAGTGGGAGCACTGCTCAGCCAGAAGCCGGGCTCATGGCTGGTGAGTGCAGCGGCAGTGGCAGGAGCTTCTCCCGCCTCTGAGGCAGTGCTAAAGATGTCCGACTGTGGGGAGCGGGCCTAAGCCATCAGTAGAAAATCCCCCGAGGGCTCCTAGACTGCTAAAGGATTCAGGCAAGGCTGAGGGGAACCCCCTGCCCCCCCCCCCGGAGTGCATGAATGTCGTGCACTGGACCTCTAGTACAAAAATAACAATACAGGAAATACCATAAGGAAATCTGTGATTAGTTCCTAAATAAGTAGTTTGTACACCATATTATCAAAGAGGGAATTCATTTCTTGCTCTTACACGGCTCACCGAGGATAGGTTTGATTTATATAAGCAGAGGACAGTCACTCCAAACGCTGGGTAAAAACAAGTGTTCATTGGGTCTCCCAAGGCTCTTTATACATACTCTTATTACTGAACTCCTCAAATCTCTCATTAATATTTCTGTCCTCTTTTAGTCTATCAATTCCAAGCAGGCAGTCTTTCTGTGTGTTTTTATTTTAATATTCTTTTTATACAAAATCCCTAATTTTCACATGGTACAGTGTAGGTGCTCAGCAAATATTGAACTGACTTTGTTGTAATTAATGTGGATGGAAAAGTCCCTTCAGGGGAAATAAACTTAAAGTGCTGAAAATTGAAGCAATAATTGTGCATGTGCCCCAGGTGTGTGTGTGTGTGTGGGGGGGGGTGGTTCTATTAACATGCATACTTTTTTACTTTTTTGTGACCAACAACATGCCACATAGTCCTGCAGGTATAGCCATTAGTTGGTTATAGCAATTGTGATGATAGCAAGAAACAAAAATAACTTAAAAATTTAAAAATATATTGAGGTGACATATGTGATCTGAACTTCTAATTAAGTTCTATTATCAGTGTCCTTAAATATTTAAAAATAAATTATTTGACTATAATAATACTATGCATATTAAAATCATAAACACAGTTATTTCTTTTTTTCTCCAAAATATATACATTCATCCCCTACTAAATGAGTTATAGGATTAGGCTTTGGTAATATAAACACAAATTAAACATAAATAAGATATGGTCATGATACTCTTTTCTAAATTTTCTATGACAGAATATATACAATTTAGAGGACTCTATTTTTAAAAAATCAGAATCCAACAAGACATGCCAGAATAAACATCTTGCAGCATGAAATTAGTAAAGATTGAAAACATATAAAATTTTGGTAATGGGAGCTGAAAACTGGCTTATTTCCAGTTTTATTAGGAATCTGATTTTAGCTTATGTTCACTTAGAAGTTCATTACCTTCCCAGACAAATCTAATCTACATATTTAGGTCATTCTCCACCCTTTCCATTCATTCTCACTAAGATCTAATAGAATATCAGCTCAGGAAAATGCCATTTTCCTGTTCTCATGCAATTAGCATCCTGGATTGAGCACACCGATTTTGGGCTTAAAGGCTTTAAAAAAGATAGAAGATATTGGGTAGGCACTTCCACTTTCCATTGATGGGAGTGTAGGAGGTTTAAAGTTTGGGGAAATATGGGTCTGTCATATTCAGAACTTTGTAGAGAAACAAACAGAAAAGAAGACAAAAACTGAGGACACAAATATATATATATATAACTCATCAACACAGCATATAACTTAGTGCCTGACACAAAGGTGGCATTTAAAAGGAAAGCAGTATTGAAACTATTTCAAAAGATATTTAATTTAAACAAATCAGGCTCCCTTTATAACATATGTGCCACTAAATGAACTAAAAACTGGGGCAATGAATGTCAGCCTTCAAAAAGAAAAGGGCGTCTATTTTACAAAATTTGACCTTGACATGTTTTTCTAAATCAAGAGAGCGCTGGAACAATATTAGATTAAAAACGAAACCTATAATCCAGTTTCAAATGGCATCTGCAGGGTTTTCAGTTTTGGAAAGTAGATCTTTACCTTCCAGTAACTATATATCATCTTACTGCTCAGTGATAGTAAAGACTCTGATTAAAGATGATACAACGTTTGACCTGTCAAATTAGGAAAGATTCACAGGGGTAGTCCACAGTCCTGGCAAGGGCACTCTTTATGATTGGCGTTTACGTGCTTTCTAGTAGCTGTGTAAATTTTCACAGAGTGGGTGGGAAGCAATTTGGCAGTATATGCTAACTTTTAAAATCTTCCTCTATTTTGACTCACAAATTTCAATTTGAGGAAAACATACTAAATTAGTGTTTATGATATAGTACAAACTGGCTACACATTTGTATTACTTCTATAATTGCAAAACTTGACTTTATGTCCAAATACAGGAGAATATGTAAACACATTTAGTAAATACATTTGAGCATTGTACAGATATTAAAAATGTATTTTCAGAGAATGTTTAATATGTAAAATTTTCACTGCATAATGTTAAGTGAAAATAACCAGGGTATAAGTCTAATAATAGTATGAATGCACAAAATTTCTAATATAAACATTAGTCCCATGAGAAACATAAGAAGAATTTAAGTATTTTGGTGATGTCATCTTTGCTCAAAATCATGCCAATATTTAAAGCTATAGTTCATAATTTTTATTTAACCTAGCCCTTAAGTGTAACGGCAGCCAGCCACAAATTTAACTCCCACAGCTACTCAGATGGGCACAGGAAATATACCTATTTTATTTTTTGTCAATAACTAATCTGGCCTTCCTTCTAAGCCAACCACATCCCTGGTTAGTAGGAGAGATAATTAAACTTAATGTCTAGTCTGTAGCCCATGATTTAAAGAATCCTTTAGACAGTGTCTCAGATGGATGTCTTGTGGCAACTCCTTATCCTAAAATATATTTAGGTGTTTGGAAGGAAAGAGATATGCTGTGCATTTGTGGCACAAAGTGGAAGCACCCCCTTCGCCAAGTCCTCCTGTGCCTTTGGGTACATGTTGGCTGACCACTGCTCTTCTCAAGGACAGTGGCCCCTGCTCAATGGGACAGTCTGCGGAACTGACTGCCATTTGCTGTTGAGGTGTGTGGCTCTCTAACTTGTGTTTTGGTTTCTCTGGGCTGGAGTGGTGTATTCTCTCGTCCTCCTTATTGGGCTTACGTTGGCTCCAGATAACAATATAGATCTTCTCGGGCCACGCTACACTCACGTTTTTGCCTCAGTGTGGCAGTCCTCCCAGTAGCCTTTTCTATAGGTGCACTTTATTCCATTATCCTACATTCCACAAGCCAGCCAGACTCTGAGCTATTTGGGCTCCTTCAGATGACTTCTAATGACTTCTAATCATATATTTGAGTCGATTAGGAGCACTAACTTCAGGGCTTTCCTCCCCTGGGCCTCACCCTCACACCAAGTTTATTTTAATGAGCCACAACCCAGGCTGGCATTGCTCCAAGACTATGGAGAGGTAGATGGACTTTTCTTTAACTTCTCTACAGCTTATCTTTTTTTATTCCTGACTCAAAATTCCCTTAATGGCTTTAAAATCCAGTTTGTTGCTAATGTGCTAATGGGGATGTTAAAAGGAAATTGAAAGCAGGGATCTCCTGATAAAAATCAGAACAGCAGCCCTAACTGGTTTGGCTCAGTGGATAGAGCGTCGGCCTGCGGACTGAATGGTCCCAGGTTCGATTCTGGTCAAGGGCATGTACCTTGGTTGCGGGCACATCCCCAGTAGGAGGTGTGCAGGAGGCAGCTGATCAATGTTTCTCTCTCATCGATGTTTCTAATTCTCTATTCCTCTCTGTAAAAAATCAATAAAATATATTTTTAAAATAAAAAAATCAGAACAGCATTTGCTTTTAATGGTGGTGAGGTTTGACTGGAAATTTTCTGAAAGGAAATTTTAATAGAGATGTTTAACATCCTATATAATAAAAGCCTAATATGCTAAGTGTCTAGTCATCCAGTTGACTGTTCAACCAATCAAAGTGTAATATGCTAATGATATGCTAAGGTTGGTCAACTGCTTGCTATGATGTGCACTGACCACCAGGGGGCAGACAATCGACTGGTTGACCGGTCACTATGGCATGCACTGACCACCAGGGGGCAGATGCTCCCACTGTAGGTTAGCTTGCTGCTGGGGCCTGGCTGATTGGGACTGAGCGAGATGGGCCCGACACACCCTGGAGTCCTCCCCTGGTCCCTTCCCAGCTGGCCAACCTCCCACATCCCTCCCCGGCCCCAATCCTTCCCCAGTGGGGTCCTTTGGCCTGGCCTGTGCCCTCTCGCAATTGCAGACACCTCGGGGGATGTCGGAGAGCCAGTTTCATCCTGATGGAGGAATGACTGGTCACTATGATGCACACTGACCACCAGGGGACAGACGCTAAACACAGGACCTGCCCCTTGATGGTCAGTGTGTTCCCACAAAGGGAACGCTGCTCAGCCAAAAGCCAAGCTCATGGCTGTTGAGCTCAGAAGCGGTGGCAGGAGCCTCTCCTTCCTCTGTGGCAGCGCTAAGGATGTCCGACTGATGGCTTAGGCCTGCTGCCCAGGGGGAGCGGGCCTAAGCCAGCAGTTAGACATCCCCTGAGGGCTCCTGGACTGTGAGAGAGTGCATGCCAGGCTGAGCCCCCACCCCCCAAGTGCACAAATTTCGTGCACCGGGCCTCTAGTATATATCATATAGTTTGATTGGGTGATGGTTACAGAGTACATGTTTGTCAAAATTTATCAACTGTTAAACCACAGGAAAAATACATATAAGAACAAAATAATTTAAAATCCTCCCTAAAGAAGGCACTATCTTTCTTTATGTTGTTATCTTGTTAAGTAATTCCATATTGCATGTCAGAGTTTGAATTGACTCTCTCATCGTCTTTTAAACTTATTTTTATTTAATTTTATTGTGGTAAAATATATATAACACAAAATTTGCCATTTTAACCATCCATAAGAATACAATATAATGACATTAACTACATTCGCAATGTTCTGCAACCATCATCACCATCAATTTTCAAAACCTTTCCATGACTCTAAGCTGAAACTGCACCCATTAAGCAATAACTTCCCATGCCCTCCTCCCCTTAGTCCTTGGTAACCTCTGACCTACTTTCTGTCACTATAATTTGTTAATTCTAGATATGTTATGTAAGTGGAATTATGCAATATTTGTCTAGTTGTGTCTGTTTTTACTTAGTATAGTTTTCAAGGTTTTTCCATATTTTGCACACATCAAAACTTCATTTTTAAAAATAGACCTTATTTTCTAGAATACTTTTAGGTTCCCAGGAAAACTGAGTGGGAGGTAAAACTTTGCCATATACCCCTTGTGCCTACTCATACACAGCCTCTCCCACTATCAATATCCCTCACCTCGGTGGTAGGCTTGTGACAGTGATGAACCTACATTAACACATCATTATCACTCATAGCACATGGTTTACATTATGGTTCATTCCTGGTGGGTTTGGACAAATGTGTAATAACATGTATTCACCGTTATAGTATCATATGGAATAGCTTCACTGCCCTAAAAATCCTCTGTGCTCTAACTACTCACTCCTCTATCCCTAACCCCAACAACCACTGATGTTTTTATTTTCTCCATAGTTTTGCCTTTTCCAGAATGTCATGTAGTTAGAATTGCACAATTTGTAGTCTTTTCAGATGGACTCCTTTTACTTAGTAATATACATTTAAGTTTTCTCCATGAATTTTCATGGCTTGATAATGCATTTCTTTTAACATTGAATAATATTTCACTGTCTTCATTTACCGCCATTTATTTATCTAGCCACCTACTGAAGGATATCTTGATTGCTTCCAAATTTTGGCAGTTATAAATACAATTGCTATAAATATCCAGGTGCAGGGTTTTGGGTGGATGTAAGTTTCAAGTTATTGGGTAAATACCAAGTAGTGTGATGGCTGAATCTTACGGTAAGAATACATTTAGTTTGTAAAAACTGTCAAATTCTCTTCCAAAGTGATTGTAGCATGTTGCATTCTTAACAATATCAACCTAAATAAAGAGGTAAACTGAGGCAAACAAATTACTAGAAAATGAATTTATTTGGGAATAAAAGATGAACTATGATCAACAAATGCATGCTGTAGCAAGCCATAAACAGATCCACTGAAGGCTTGGACAGGCTGTATTTATAGGCAAGAAGTACAAAGAGAGGGAAGTATAGCCAGAGTGCAAGCAGTAAGTTCATCAGCTTGAAGATGGAAAGATCTTTTTAGCTGGTTCTCAGTCTTCTGTAAATCAGAAATTTAATGCAAATCAGTCTCTCAGTTCTTAAATTCTGGTATTCTAAGGGCACATGTGTGAGATATTTTTCATTTCATATATTTTTGTTCCATTTAAAATTGACATCCTTTCACACTAACAAGAAAGTTACTTATTACTCCACATCTTTTTTAATATTTATTATTGTCAGTGATTTGGATTTTGGTCATTTTAATAGGTATGTAGTGGTGTCTCATTGTTGTTTTAATTAACAATTTCCTAATGATATGTGATATTGAGTATCTTTTCATGTTTATTTGTAATCTGAATATCTTCTATGGTGAGATTGCTGTTCAGGTCTTTGGCCCATTTTTTAATTGGGTTGTTTATTTATTGTTGAGTTTTAAGAGTTTTTTGCATATTTTGTATAACAGTCTCATATACAACGTTTACAAATATTTTCTACCAGTCTAACTGCATGTGCATGAAAAAAAGAGAAGGATTACAATGTCAAGAACTGTAATTTTTGATGATGGGATTAGATATGACTCTTATTCACTTTTCATTTATTTCATTCCCAAAGTTTCTACAGTGAGCTTATATTTTTTATAACAAGGACAATAAAAACAATAAACACTAAGTCTGCCAAATGCAGTTTCACTTAACTTCCACCCAAAATAGCAATGGTAGGGGGAAAAAAGATTACAGACCACAACATCCTCAAAATTAGAAACTAGAAATGACAGCCAACCTATTGTCAGAATCTGTTAGAAATGTTATTTCCAGTAACTACAAGGCAAGTGGGATTAGATAAAAAAATTGGCTCTCCCAGTTTATAATGCCCAAACCAAAGAGAAATGTAACTCAAAATTTTGCTGCCCTCACATGAAATCATATTATGGGTAACAATTCAAACAGGGTTGGTTCTTATCTCTGTGTGTTCGGAGATACTGCAGTCTTTTCAAATGACCAGCAATTATAGCCTGAGTATTCAGGAAGTGTCACACATCACCTCAGTCATGCACCCTGGCCTGACTTCTACCCACACTGACTAAGATGGCGTGTGCCAGATACCACTCCTACTCTCCGTGGCTCCGTGGTCACCCCACTCCCCAGGGTCTGGGGCTGGAACTGAGGTGGCTGATCTATTATGGTTTATGTGCCACCAGAGACTCTTTCCCACACCTTGCCATCCAGCTGCCACAGCTCTTGGGAGCAGTGGCGGGGTATGATGTTGCTCAACACCTCTGGTCCGGCATAAATGACCCTTCCAGTGTTAAAACTGTGAGGTAGTCTGTGGTAAAGAAAAAGGCTTGTGTGTTTGCTTCTTGAATATATTATTTTAAACATTTATTCCACTAGTTTTGATTAAGCCCCTGAGGTGACTAATTAAGGCAATGTTGAAGTGAACATCTTAGTCCTTGTTCATGCCTCCATGGAATTTACATGTTTTAGAAGAGAGATAAAGGGACTAGGGACGTTTATAAAAGGGAAAATTATCTAAACTATAGGATTTGAGAAAACTTTTCTGAGGAATAGCATTTAAGCAGACGCCCATAGACTATATCAGGGAACAGGGAAATTTATCCCTCTACTCCTCTCAAGTCCTTATGGACGGACTAATAATAAAATTGACATAAGACCAGATTAACAGTAGGAAAACCAATTTATATCTGCATGCGCATGGGAGATCACAAATGATGGTCAGTGAAATGATGAGCCATCTCAGCTTTTTTTTTTTTTTAGACAAAGAAACAATAAATTTGTGAAAATTTGGCAGAACAACAACAATAAAAAAATACAACCTTAGATTTGGGTGCTAATTATTGAGGAATATAAGCAAAGTTTGGGCTTGGGTAGTAAATTAATAAGAAGTAACACATTTTTTAGGCTCTGATTTCTTAACTCTAGTGACAAAGTTCTCTCTCTCAGTCCCCGGCACAAGGACCTCTCACCTGGGGCATTTATTTCCTGCATCTAAGGAGACAAGGCAACGTCAACACGCCCTTCTTGCACTGGCTACCTGTCAATGGACAGAAGTTGTGAAACAAATATGAGTGTGCATGTGCTCACACACACACACACACACACACACACACTCACATGAATACACACACAGTTACATCAATTCTAACTATGCATCTACCTATAGAACCACGGAAACTGCTATTCCACACTTCCATTTCCAATCTAACACCACAGGGCTCATTTTTGTTTTCTTCCTCTAGATACTTGTTCACTTTTTCCTGATAGTAAAAAATGCTGCTTCCTATTTATATTTACGTATTCGGTCCATCTTACTATATATAATCAATCTCCCAGGTTGGCCTCTGCCTTCTTCCCCTTGTGGATACCCTCTCTACACTGCTAGGGATCTGATACTCTTCTCTTGGCTACTGTGCCTCCTCCTTCCTCCCTGGCCCACAACCTGAACATCTATATTTTTATGCCCCACTTCCTGGCTTTAGGGCTACATTGTTTAGAGAGCGAAGGGAATGGACATAGAGAGAAAGGAGAAAAGGCAGAGAAAGGAAGTAATATACGTCTGTAAGGACCAGTTTGTCTGCTGAGCATGCACAGCAGTGGTTAAGTTTAATTGGTGGGTAAGGTCCATCTGTGGTTCAGAGTACAATTTCCATTATCTAAATGTTTGGTGTAAAAGTATTTATAAAAACATTTAGTCCTTCACTATGTGCTCTTAATTTTGAAATTCAGACAAACCTATAACTAGCAAAAATTATGGTCATAGTTCCCGTACTACTTGAGGGCTGAAATATTAAAGTCATAGCAATAATTCTCTCCTTTTTCCACCCTCACATTTGTATTAGATTTTTTCTTGGCACACTTCCACTCCCAGAAACAAATGGTGAGATAGTCAAGGGATGCTGGTGGTATGGCAGTAGTGAAGGTGGTGGTGGGGGTGGTGGTGGTGGTGGTGGTGGTGGTGGTGGTGGTGTGTGTGTGTGTGTGTGAGAGAGAGAGAGAGAGAGAGAGAGAGAGAGAGAGAGAGAGAGAGAGAGAGAGATCATTTTGTTGGGCCCGTTACATTCTGGGAAATAGTGTTCTGTACTAAGGGTAAGTGTATGAACATCTGTTTACTTGCACACATGATCTCTTCTGAAAAAAGGACCTGTTTCTCTTGAGACCAAAAGTCATTCATTCTCTTTCCATGAATGTTGCTGTTGCTTATTTAAAGAGTATGTATTTCTAGTCATTTGAAGCATTGCATCTCCTTACCAAGTGATTGTTTCAGAGATGGGTACGAAATCTAAGCTAGAGCAATCAAAACCTGAGGCTTCATTCTTAGACTTCTGCTGGAGCTAACAGGGAAAAGAGTTCCTTTCAGTTTTCTGAGCATGCTGAGAAGTAAGATGGCATTTATTTTGCCATATTGGAAGAGTCTGCTTGAAAATACAGCCACCATATCCGAAGAAAAGCCTAGTAAACAGACTTAATGATGTAATTTAAACTTTTGGATGTATAGATATAGATAAACTTTTAAAATTGTTTTTAATATGCTCCCTCAATATTCACTTTTACTTTATAAGCAGAAATATATATCTGAAAATATGCACACCTAAATTCAAGTAATACAGTCACATATGTCAGTGGTGAAATAAAGCCTTATTTCAGATTGACAGTGATTAGAAGCTCATTTTATGAACATTTAACAATGAAAATGATCCATACATATATTACTTTATACCACAGTTTCTGCATCTAAAGAGTCTCCAGAAACCAATATTTTCTACATGTAGCAGTCAAAAGATTTTGTTGTTAAGAACAATAAAAGTAACACTTCTACTTTTCCCAGCACATTTTATTAAAGAACTATGTCAATCTAGAAGTTACAGTGTGATTAGAAATAGAAAAATTACAAGCCAGTGAGAAAAGAGGCTAAGCTCCCAGGAAGCTTCATGTAGTGATCCTATGACTTCCTTCCTTCAGGTCTCTACTCAAATGTTAGCTGTTAGGCCTTTCCTCACAAACTTTCATCCTCTACTTCTGCTTTGTTTTATTTCTTAGCATTTATCATAATCTAGAATATTATATAAATATATTCTTAAATGTCCGTTTCTTCCTAGTAGAAAGTAAATTTCATAAAATAAGAAAAAAAATTGTTCCTATTTTATTTTCTCTATCTCCAGTGACTGAAAGAATTCCAGAAAAATTATAGACGAACAATAAAGATTTTTGAATGAATGAACAAATATTGGGGTTAATGAGGAAAAAGAAAGTTCCCAGAACTCTTCAGCTGTTCCAAGACCCTGCTATAAACTGATTTGTAGATCTTCAGTTATTTCCCTCTACATGATCAGTCATCCTAATGACATGATAGGTAATGAATACATACATGACTATGTTGTCCTGTAAGGACTGTCTCCTGGAGACATTATTAGAGAATCAACCATCTGGATATCCATGTGGACATGGGTCAGGATTTGAGTCCAACTTTTTCTAATCATCTCCTAAACTGACATCTGACTGGTTATTGCATGACAACAATAGGCCAGGGGAGTACTAGAAACACCAATCAGAAAAGATATATGCACCCCTATGTTCATAGTGGCACAATTCACCATAGCTAAGATTTAGAAACAGCCTAAGTGCCCATCAGCAGATGAGTGGATTAAAAAACTGTGGTACATCTACACAATGGAATACTACTCTGTGGTAAAAAAGAAGGAATTCTTACCATTTGCAATAGCATGGATGGACCTGGAGAGCATTATGCTAAGTGAAATAAACCAGTCAGAGATAAATACCACATGTTCTCACTCATTTATGGGATATAATGAACAACATAAACTGATGAACAAAAACAGATTCAGAGACAGAGAATCATCAATCAGAATGTCGAACCTCAGAGAGAAGGTAGGGGAGGATAGGGGTAAAGGGGAGAGATCAACCAAAGGACTTGTATACATGCATATAAGCTTAACCAATGGACACAGACAACAGGGGATGGGGGCATGAATGGGGGGTAGGGGGAAATGGGGGAATAAGGACACATATGTAATACCATAATCAATAAAGGAAAAAAAAATAGGCCAGGGAATACTACAAAAACAAATGATTCAATAGTAAATAAAAGCTCTTATGAGTCTATATACGAGGGAGTGTCTCACAAATATATACTATCAAGGTGCTGATGAGTGCTAAGATGAAAATAAAGCTGTTAAGAAAAACTAAAGGTGGTAAGAGAACTAATTGTCACAGGGATGGGATATAGGAGTCTAATTTACACAGTGTGGTTGACACAGGCTCTCTGACGATCTAATAGCCATATGGTAGCGATGGGGAGGTAGTAGGGATAGTAACCAAAGAAATATGTAGGGGAAGATGATTTCAGGCTGAGGATATAGAAATCATGGGGGATTGATGAACCTAGAAAATGTTGCTATGGCTGGGGAAGAATGAGTAGGCAGAGTGGGGAAAGATAAGATCAGAGGGGTAGAAGTGGGTTATTAGACAATGTAGGACTTTGTTAGTGTTGATAAGTTTTAGCTGATTTTCCTAGTGAGACAGACAAACATTGGAAGGTTTTAAGCAAAGAAATCACATGATGTGACTTACATTTTCAAGAATCACATAAGATGCTCTAATGAGAATAGACTAAAAGGAATTGATAGTAAAAGCACTGAGGCTAGTTAAAAATGATTCCCATTGTCTGACTTGAACCAGAATGGTAGCAGTGGATTTAGAAATAAAGATAAGGTATAATTTGAAGGTATAGCTGACAATATTTACTGATGGATTAAGTGTTACATGTGAGATAAGGAAAAAAAGGAGTTAAAGGTTTTTGCAAGTGTTAGGGCATGAACCACTGGAAGAATGGACGTGCTAGTGTTGGGATGGGGAAGGCCACAGGAGCAGCATGCTATATTTAGGGTTTAGAAATCAAGAACTCAAGTTTGGAAAGTTCCAGTATGAGGTGCCCGTCCAAATGGAGATGTACAAGCAAAGTCTCTGATGCTCTTTTACTTTCTGTCTGTGTGACTTAGGTCAAATATTTTAATTTCTCCATACTTGCATTTTCTCATCTATGACATGCTTATGATAATGATGGTATATACTTTATAGGTTTGTTATGAGAATTAAATGAGGCAATTCATGTAAGAAACACTTAAACAAATGCTGAAGGAATGTAAAATGGAACAGTCACTTTAGAAGATGGTTTGGCAGTTTCTTACAAAATTATACATACTTTTATTATATGATACAGAAATCTTACTCTGCAATATTTATCCAAGTGAGTTGGTAAATTATGTTCACACAATATAACAGCTTTATTTATAATTGACAAAACCTGGAAGCAATCAAGATGTCCCTCAGTTGGTGAATGGATAAATAAACTATGGTACATCCAGAAAATGGAACACAATGCTAAAAAGAAATGAATTATCAAGCCATAAAAATATATTTATAAACCTTAAATAAATAAATAAAAGAAGCCAATGTAAAAAGGTTACATACTATGTAATTTCAATTATGTGACATTCTGGGGAGGGGAAGGAAAAATTATGGATACAGCCAAAAAGGTTAATGGCTGCAAGGATTTAGAAAGGAGGGATGAATAGGCATAGCATAGAGAAGTTTTAGAGCAGCAAAGGTATTCTGTATGATACTAACATGGTCGATACAGGCCATTATGCATTTGTCCAGACCCAGAGGATGTACATTATCCAGAGTGAACCATAATCTAAAGTATGGACTCCAAGTGACAAGGATGTGTCGGTATTGATTGAAACCGAGGTATCACTTTTGTGTATGATGTTGATAGTGGGGAAGGCTGTGCAGGGGGAGGGAGGTTATATAGGAATTCTTTGTACTTCCATTCAAATTTGCTATGAACTTAAAACTGCTCTAAAAGTTTGTGTGAAAAATTACATATCCCTTCCTTCTTGGCCTTTTACACTATTTGCAATTTCACTTTTAAATGTTCTTTATGAAAGTTAAAGCACAGCTTTTCCAGAAGCATCCAGATGAAAGTAAATAACCATAGAGAGGATTAAAAAAATAACAAGCAGAACATTTTTTACAGATAAGATGACATGCATTGCCAGTTACATAGGCAATATTTCAAACCCCCTCCTTTTGAGTCTATTTGCTTGGATTCTTTCCGTTTCTCATACCTTATTCTGTTTTGTACATTGTGAATAGATGCCAGAATGCCCTTTATCTACCAGGCTATACAAGCTCATATTTTTCACCCCTTCTTTCCCTTCCTCCTAAAAAATTACAAGGGCCTAGAAGACATTTTGAGTAGGAATCCAAACTTCACATTCTACTAACTTACAGGCAGCTCAAACAAACAAAACCACAAAACAAAACACATTTTGTATAGCTTTATTATTATTTTATATCCACAAGAAAATTAGAGTTCCCATAGCACTGTATAAGTATTTCCTATTGACTTTTTTTAAGTAACAAGGATGGTGTGAGGTATAAAATGAGAAAAACTCATCTTACTGACTTGAAAGAATGCATACTAAAGATAGCCTACCTCTTCAAGAAAACTAAATAGACCTACATTTTATTTCCTGAAAAACAGAGAAGAAAGAAATTTGTCCTTGGAAAATGTCGTATTTTTGTTCTTTTTAAGACTTCCTCTCTTCTGAAGGAACAGATAAAAAAAGCAACAGAATAAAAGAAGGGTGATCATCTAAAGAGAATAAGTATGAGTTTAAAAAATTATACTCAGAGAAAAAATAATTAGTAAGGGCATCCAGGGGACACATAAAACAGCAAAGCTATAACAGGTTACCATTAGCAAAGGATATAAAGGGAAACATGTCAGAGATTAGAAGTGATTACAAAGTCGAAGCACGCAATAGGAAGGGTGGGCTAGCTACTTTTCAGGGACAGGAGAATAAGCAGAATGCGTCAAGGTGAGGGTTGAATTTCTTAATAGCCACTTTACCTCAGTCATTGACAACAATTATAATAGGAACAGGATGCTGAGGGCAATAAGAGTTAATGAGAAAAACATGTAACTGGGCAAAATTTGAATCATATTTAGTTTTTTAAAAAACTAAGTAACTTGGAATGCATTCAAATCTGCATATATGATACCCGCTGTAGAATACTAATGCTTAAAAAGGTAACTCTAGCAAGAGAAGCATTATAGCACATTCTATAAAACTATAGTTAATTTTTCAACTATCCCATTTTTCTTTTTTAAATTACAAAACTTTTACAACAGTCTTGTAAAAGTATAGTATAAAATAACAACTCTTGCCTGGCTGGTGTGGCTCAGTGGTTGAGCATTGACCTATGAACCAGGAGGTCGTGGTTCAATTCCAGGTCAGGGCACATGCCCAGGTTGTGGGCTTGATCCCGGTTAGGGGGGCGTGCAGGAGGATGGATGATTCACTCTCATCATTGATGTCTTTATCTCTCTTTCCCTTATTGTCTGAAGTTAATAAAAATATATTTAAAATAAAATAATAACTTCTTTATTATCTAACTTTCTTCAGATCTTTTCACTCCCTAAACAGTTCCACTGTTTAATCCATAGGTAACCATTATTGACAGTTTAATGATTTTTACTTCCAGATTTTTTTTGAAACCTTAGATACACACCATAAATATACATATAATCGGATATAAGTTTCCATTAAAATATTCAGGTGTAAAAGAAAAATAACTTGCATTTCCTGTAATTGAACTAAAATTGTATAAGGTGCCCCAACTAGAAGCCTAATCTCCATTTGTTCCAGATATCTTACCCCTGTGTTTGGGGTAGTGTCCTAGGTCTCAGAGACTTCTGTAGTAAGAAGGTGTCAGGCGTGGACCTGACTGTCATCTGAGCATGCCTGCATGCACCAAAGACCCTCATTCTCATTCAGTCTTTGACTTTATTTCACTGAGATCCTTCCCATGACTTCTCTCATTTTCATTTCCAAGTTATCTCCGTTTCCACTTGTTTTCTATGTCATAGCTCTCCTGGTTTGGAGCACATATCTCACCTAATAAATGCCATAACTTTTTAGTTATTTTCCTGCTACCTTTCTTTTCTCTACAGTGGTTTATACATCAAAGTGGTTGGTAAAGCATGAACTAAATTATGTGAATCCCCTGCTTAAACCCCTCCAATGGATTTCTACTTCACCCTGAGTACAGCTTTAGTTCTTAGGATTATATACAAGGCACTTATGATTTGGTCTCTTTACCTGTATGATTCATCCTCTCCCACTTTGCACCTGCTCACTCTGCTCTCGACACACTAGTCTCCTAGTTCCGTGAACCAATCAGGCATCCTTCCACCTTAAAGAGATAGTCTTTCTACTATCTCTTTATTCTGCCTGCTTACAATGCTCTTCAGATATTTTTAAAGTGTTCATTCTAAAGTCACTTTTTCACTGAGGTACACCATCGCTGCCCTATTTAAATATTGTTCTTCTGTACGTCATCTATCCCTTAGAAGTTTCCCATAATATAACATTCTATTTTTTTTTAATATATTTACTCTCTGTGGCCAGCTCTACAGTGTAAACTTCATGAAGGCAAGTAATATTACTCATCATTCTTAACCAATGTTTGGTGCCAATCCAATGCCAACAGGAATCCCCCCCAAAAGGGGAAACTATTCAGTGCAAAGAGCTCAATTCTGAAGCAGCACATTGTGGAACTGTGAGAGCTGTGAGAGGTGACTCTGGTATGAGGTGGGCCTGGAACAAGGTGGCCCTGGGGTAAGGCCCTTCTCTGACTAAACGGCTCTGCTCTGATGAACTCAATTCTACCTTGCTCTACTCCAGTGAGACATCTTCCAGGTTTTGGCTCCAGCCAGGGAAAATCAGTCTTCACTGGAAAGGGAAAGTGAGCTCCCTAAGCCAGAGGAGAGCTTACTTATGGAGAGAGAAGTCCCTGACCCTGGTCCCTGGTTGGTCCATCCTCAGTTTGATTGAGCCAAAAAGCACTGTTTTGATTGGTGAGGATGGAGCTGCTCGGATTGGTCAGGAAAGATATTAATGAGGATATAGCTGCATAGCTCTCAGTGTACTGAGGAAGTCTCAGCCCTATTGGTTGAGGAAATGCTTTATAAGGGTTGGCTCAGATGGCAGAAAGACAGTGTAGGCAGACAGTTCATTGGTGAGTTAGGCTGCTTAGTGCAAGCTTCTCCTGGACATATGGTTTGCATGAGAGGCTCCTAGTTAGAAATGGCTGTTATGCTCTGTTTATAAATTTGAGCCCAGTTAGCCACCAGGACCCCTTCTTGGTAGGTTTCTTCTTTCTAGGAGCTGATATTAAAATTGTCTAAGTCTATTGCAATGTGTTTGACATATAGAAGGCCTCCAATAAACAAACTTGAATGAATGAATGAATGAATGAATGAATGAATGAATGATGGGAAACTTGCTACTGTTCCTACCCTACTCTGAGGCCATAAAAATTCTTCAAATTTTTCTCAGACCTGTTTTTTACTAGATAGGTACTTTCTTTACTGTTACACTCCATGGAGAGAATAAGTTAATTAATACCTTGATTCTTTGGGGAACATTCCTGGGAATGGTTAAAGATCACTTCCATCCTAAGACTTGCTAAACATGTGTGATACTTATACCATTAGGGAACAATGCGGCCTCTGAGTCGACCTAGTTCAGGAAGCTTTTCCCACCCAAATTCTCCTTACTTGCAATCCTTTCCCAGTTCCTGGGTTTTCACAGAAGGAGGATGGCAAAAGCCTGTCATGAGTGCTGTAGGGACACATGATTTTCAAATTCAAAAGCCATGACTGACTTTTTATTCAGAGAAACTTAACTTTATCAAGCATTTTGAATAAATGAATAAATTAATGAACAAACATTGCAGTCCTTAGCCATTCTTGGGGAAGTATCACAGGATAGCATAAAACAGCAGAAACTAACAACAAAACCTACCAGTTAGTATATAAAGCATTATTCTATTTACATAGTTAGAAATGAATATATGATACTTTAATATGACTGGAATTAAACCAGTCCTCACTTGCCTCCCCACGCCCCCACCCCCCTTAACAATAAACCTTTGAAAGTGTGCTTTATTTTTTTTTTCTTAACAAATATTTTATTTTATTTATTTTTTTATTATTATTTATTTTTTTAATTGCTTAAAGTATTACAAAGGGTATTACATATGTGTCTTTTTTTTCCCCCCGCCCTTGACTATCCCCTGGCCTCCCCCACCCCCCAGAGTCCCATGTCCATTGGTTGTGCATGTATGCATGCATACAAGTCCTTCGGTTGATCTCTTATACCCCTCCCTCCTGCCCCCCAACTTTCCCCGGCCTTCCCGCTGCAGTTTGACAATCTGTTTGAGGCAGCTCTGCCTCTGTATCTATTACTGTTCAAAAGTTTATAATGGTCTCTATTATCCATGAATGAGTAAGATCATGTGGTATTTTTCCTTCATTGACTGGCTTATTTCACTTAGCATAATGCTCTCCAGTTCCATCCATGCCGTTGCAAATGGTAGGGGTTCCTTCTTTTTTACAGCAGCATAGTATTCCATCCTGTAGATGTACCACAGTTTTTTAATCCATTCATCTACTGATGGGCACTTAGGCAGTTTCCAGATCTTAGCTATGGTGAATTGTGCTGCTATGAACATATGGGAGCATATATCCTTTCTGATTGGTGTTTCTGGTTTCCTGGGATATATTCCTAGAAGTGGGATCACAGGGTCAAATAGTAGTTCCATTTGTAGTTTTTTGAGGAAACTCCATACTGTCTTCCATAGTGGCTGCACCAGTCTGCATTCCCACCAGCAGTGCACAAGTGTTCCTTTTTCTCCACATCCTCTCCAGCACTTGTCGTTTGTTGATTTGTTGACGATAGCCAGTCTGACAGGTGTGAGATGATACCTCATGGTTGTTTTGATTTGCATCTCTCGGATGATTAGTGACTTTGAGCATGTTTTCATATGTCTCTTGGCTTTCTGAATGTCCTCTTTTGAAAGGTGTCTATTTAGGTCCTTTGCCCATTTTTTGATTGGATTGTTTATCTTCCTTTTGTTAAGTTGTATGAGTTCCCTATAAATTTTGGAGATTAGGCCCTTATCAGATATGACATTGGCAAATATGTTTTCCCACACAGTGGGTTTTCTTGTTGTTTTGTTGATGGTTTCTTTTGCTGTGCAGAAGCTTTTTATTTTGAAGTAGTCCCATTTGTTCATTTTCTCTTTAGTTTCAAGTGCCCTAGGAGCTGTATCAGTGAAGAACTTGCTTCGGCATATGTCTGAGATTTTGTTGCCTTTGGATTCTTCTAGAATTTTTATGGTTTCCTGTCGTACATTTAAGACCTTTATCCATTTTGAGTTTATTTTTGTGTATGGTGTAAGTTGGTGGTCTAGTTTCATTTTCTTGCATATATCTGTCCAAATTTCCCAACACCATTTATTGAAGAGACTATCCTGGCTCCATTGTATGTTCTTGCCTCCTTTGTCAAATATTAACTGAGCATATTGGTTCGGGCCAATTTCTGGGCTCTCTATTCTATTCCATTGATCTATATGTCTGTTCTTGTGCCAGTACCAGGCAGTTTTGAGAACAGTGGCTTTGTAATACAGCTTGATATCTGGTATTGAGATCCCACCTACTTTGTTCTTTCTCAGGATCGCTGCAGCTATTCGGGGTCTTTTTTTATTCCAGATGAATTTTTGGAGAGTTCGTTCTAGATCTGTGAAGTATGCCATTGGTATTTTAATGGGAAGTGCGTTGAATTTATAGATTGCTTTGGGTAGTATGGACATTTTAATGATGTTGATCCTACCAATACATGAACACGGAATGTTCTTCCATTTGTTTATGTCTTCCTCTATCTCTTTTTTCAACGTCCTGTAGTTTTCTGAGTAGAGGTCTTTTACCTCTTTAGTTAAGTTTATTCCTAGGTAGCTTAATTTCTTTGGTGCGATGGTAAATGGGATTGTTTTTGTAATCTCTGCTTCTGAAAGTTCACTATTGGTGTATAGAAATGCCTCAGATTTCTTGGGGTTAATTTTGTATCCTGCTACATTGCCAAATTCATGTATTAAGTCTACTAGTTTTTTGATGGAGTCTCTAGGGTTTTGTATGTATAATATCATGTCATCTGCAAATAAGGACAGTTTTACTTCCTCTTTTCCAATTTGGATGCCTTTTATTTCTTCCTCTTGCCTAATTGCAATGGCTAACACTTCCAGTACTATGTTGAACAGGAGTGGTGAGAGCGGGCATCCCTGTCTTGTTCCTGTTCTTAGGGGAAATGGTGTTAGTTTTTGTCCATTGAGTATGATGTTGGCTGTGGGCCTGTCATATATGGCTTTTATTATGTTGAGGTATGATCCTTCTACTCCCACCTTGCTGAGAGTTTTTATCAAAAATGGGTGTTGGATTTTGTCAAACGCTTTTTCTGCATCAATTGATATGATCATGTGGTTTTTTTCTTTCAATTTGTTTATGTGATGTATCACGTTTACTGATTTGCAGATATTGTACCATCCTTGCATCCCTGGGATGAATCCTACTTGGTCATGGTGTATGATCTTTCTGATGTACTGCTGGATCCGATTTGCTAAGATTTTGTTGAGGATTTTGGCATCTATGTTCATGAGGGATATTGGCCTGTAATTCTCTTTCATTGTGTTGTCTTTACCAGGTTTTGGTATTAGGGTGATGCTGGCTTCATAGAATGAGCGTGGAAGTGTTCCTTCCTCTTGAATTTTTTGTAGTAGTCTGAGGAGGATAGGTTTTAGTTCTTCCTTGAATGTTTGGTAAAATTCCCCTGTGAAGCCGTCTGGTCCTGGGCTTTTGTTTGATGGAAGCTTTTTGATGACTGCTTCAATTTCTTCCATAGTTATTGGCCTATTGAGATTTTGATTCTTCCTGATTGAGTTTTGGAATGTTGTATTTTTCTAGGAATTTGTCCATTTCTTCCAGGTTGTCTAGTTTGTTGGAGTAGAGCTGTCCATAGTATTTTTTAACAATCATTTGTATTTCTGTGAGGTCTGTTGTTATTTCGCCCCTATCGTTTCTGATTTTGTTTATTTGGGTCCTCTCTCTTTGCTTCTTGGTGAGCATGGCTAGAGGTTTGTCAATCTTGTTTATCCTTTCGAAGAACCAGCTCTTGGTTTCATTGATTTTCTGTATTATTTTTTTTGTCTCTATGTCATTTATTTCTGCTTTAATCTTTATTATCTCCTTCCTTCTGCTCACTCTGGGGTTTCTTTGTTGCTCTCTTTCTAATTCTTTGAGTTGTAGAGTTAGATGATTTACTACCATTTTTTCTTGTTTGTTGAGATAGGCCTGTAGAGCTATAAACTTCCCTCTCAGGACTGCTTTCATTGTGTCCCATAGGTTTTGGATTGTTGTGTTTTCATTGTCATTAGTTTCCAGGATGTTTTTAATTTCTTCTTTGATCTCATTGGTAACCCAATCAATATTTAATAACATGCTTTTCAGCTTCCAAGTGTTTGAGTATTTTGGGTTGTTTTTATTGTAGTTTATTTCTAATATTATGCCATCGTGGTCTGAGAAGATGCTTGGTATGATTTCAATCTTCTTGAATTTGGGGAGACTTTGTTTGTGACCCAATATGTGGTCTATTTTTGAATCTGTCCTATGAGCACTTGAGAAGAATGTATATTCCGTGGCTGTGGGATGAAGTGTTCTGAAGATGTCAATTAAGTCCATCTGATCTAGTGAGTCATTTAGGATTGCTGTTTCTTTGCTGATTTTTTGTCTAGAGGATTTATCCAGTGAAGACAGTGGTGTATTAAAGTCCCCTACTATGATTGTATTGTTGTCGATCTCTCCTTTGATATCTTCCAGGAGATTTTTTATGTATTTGGGTGCTCCTGCATTGGGTGCATAGATGTTTATCAGGGTTATATCTTCTTGTTGTATTGATCCCTTTAGTATTATGAAGTGGCCTTCCATATCTCTTGTTATGGCCTTCACTTTGAGGTCTATTTTGTCCGATATAAGTATTGCTACCCCAGCTTTCTTTTCTTTTCCATTAGCCTGAAAGATATTTTTCCATCCCTTCACTTTCAGTCTGTATGAGTCCTTTCTAATGAGGTGGGTCTTTTGTAGACAGCAAATGTATGGGTCATGATTTTTTATCCATTCAGCCACTCGATATCTTTTGGTTGGAGCATTTAGCCCATTTACGTTTAAAGTTATTATTGAAAGGTACTTGTTTGTAGCCATTTCTTTTTTTGTGTGTGGCTGTTTTCTTTCTGGGATTTTTATTTCTTCTTTTTACACCAGTCCCTTTAGCATTTCTTGCATTGCTGGCTTGGTGGTGATAAACTCCCTTAGCCTTTTTTTGTCTGTGAAGCTTCTTATTTCCCCTTCAAGTTTGAATGATAGCCTTGCTGGATAGAGTATTCTTGGATTCAGTCCTTTGCTTTGCATCACTTTGTAAATTTCCATCCATTCTTTTCTGGCCTGATGTGTTTCTGTTGAGAAATCATTTGATAATCTAAGGGGAGATCCCTTGTATGTAACTTTCCGTCTCTCTCTTGCAGCCTGTAAGATTCTCTCTTTGTCCTGAATATTTGCCATGGTAATTATGATGTGTCTTGGTGTGGGTCTTTTCGGGTTCACCTTGCTTGGGACTCTCTGGGCTTGTGTGACTTTTTTCTTCCCCACCTCAGGGAAGTTTTCTGATATTATTTCTTCCAATAGGTTTTCTAATCCTTGTTCCTCTTTCTGTTGTTCTGGCACCCCTATTATTTGTATGTTGTTTCGTTTCATGTTGTCCCAAAGCTCCCTTAGGCTCTCCTCCTGTCTTTTAATTTTTTTCTCCAACTGAAGTATAGTTTGGGTGTGTTTTGCTTCCCTGTCTTCTAATTCACTAATTCGGTCTTCCGCTTCTCCTAGTCTACTGTTGATACTTTCAATGGTGTTCTTTATTGCAGCTATATCGCACTTCATTTCTTCTTGGGTCTTACTTAAGTTGTTGATTTTTTCATCTGTTTCTTCTTGCTTCTTGGATAAGTTGTCGATTTTTTCCTCCATCCAGTGTATGCACTCTAGGACCCTTATTCTGAATTCTTTTTCTGTCATGTTGTATGCCTCTGTATCACTTAGCTGCTTTTCTGGTGAGTCCTCCTTTTCTTTCCTTTGGGGATTTCTTTGTCTACCCATGTTTGATCTCACTGACGTATATAGATATTGAGTCGTTCAGTGGCTGCTCCCTAGGTGGCAGTGGCTCCTCGGGCTGTGGTTGCTCCTTGGGCGGTTGTGGTAGCAGTTGCTCCTCTGTTGGTAGCGGGTCTTCTGATGGGTGCTGTTCACAGCTGTTGTGGCTCTTCTGGCTGGTGGTGGGAGGCTTCACACACAGCAGCTGTTCCTCAGACAGAGCGTGTGGAGATCAGGAGGCCGCTGTTGCTTGGATCTGCTGCATTGATTTAAAGGCACAAAATACAACACAACAAGGCACAATGTACCAGGCACTGAACACAAATGAATTACGGTATTAATAACCCCAAATAAAGATGGCTACCCAAGCTAAGAGAGTTGGGGGCTAAGGAAGAAAGAAGAGAAAAAGATAGAGAGGAAAACAGAAAAAAGAGGAAAAAAAAAGAAAAATAAAAAAAAAGAAAGAAAAGAAAAAGAGAATGAAGTAGAAGAGGGGAGAAGACTATTCATATGAGGAGAAAACTCCGATAGAACCGCCACTAATCCCAACAAATTCCACCAACGGATCCCTGGAGTGAATACAAACTACAAAGAGCCAATAATATCAAGTGAGGCAAGGGAAAACAGAAGCACAAAAATAACTGGCCGGGGGGGGGGGGGGGTGATGGTAGACAGAAAAGAAAAAGCAGAACAACCTCACAAACAATCCTTAAAGAAAAGAAAAGAAAAGAAAAGAAAAAAACAATATACTCAACAATCGAGCAAGCAACAACAAAACAATAGAGAAAAGGAGAGAATAAAAAATTTGGATAGTGAATAAAGATAAGGGAGAGGTGGATAAGGATTTAGAGCAGGTGATTGGAAAAGGGATATATAAGTAGGGTGAAATTTAGACAGGGGGTATGAAGAATAGGGAAAATCTAAAGCAGGAATAGGGTAAGAGAAACAGGACAGCAAAAGGGGAAAAGTGGGGAAGGGGGTTTTAGCACAGCAACACAATTGAGGTAGAGGAAAATGATGCTAAAGGAATGATGAAAATAGAATGGAGAACCTTAGTCCCAAAATAAAATAAAATGAAAATAAAATGACACTTTAAAAAAAATGGTAAAATGGCAGCAGTAATAATACTGGTTAAAAATGAAAATGTAGTAATTAAAAGGGTAAAATCAGGTGATGAAAAAAAGAAAATAAATGGTTTCTTAGTTAAGAGGTGAAACAATAATTTAAAAAATAATTTAAAAAAAATGGGCTGTAATGAAGGTGCTTCAGATCTTCTGCTCCTCTTTTTGGCACACCAGGTATTCAGGAGAATGTTGAATTTCCCTCTGATACACTGTTCCTCCGTGTTGTAAGCCACAGTCCTGATTTTAAGGCAGGCTGTATTGGTTTCCCAGACAGCCCTTATCTGTATTTACAGAAGAGTCAGTTCGTGGCTCTGCCTCTGGGTGGCAGTGCGTCAGGATTGACCTCTGAGGGTATAGGACCTCTCTGACCAGATGTTCTCTATTGTACCGGAAGCTGGTTTGGAATGTCCTAAGCCCAGAGCTGGTTTCCCAGTAGTCACTCCCTGCTCTGTTTCCCAGGCTCCCCCAAAACAGCCTTCCCTTACAAGCTCTGTGACTGACCCCAACTGGGTAGTCCCTTGCACTGGGTTCAACAATCAAACGCACAGATTTAAGAGCCTGGGAAGTTGTGCAAACTCGCAACGCTTTACCTTCCAAATCTGCGCGAAGTCTCTGCGCGCGCTCTAGCTCCTGGCACCGAGTAGCCAGCAAACTGGCGTAATCTGAGGCTGCCCGTTTGTGTCCCGTCCAACTGTGGGCTTATTTATAGCGTTCCCTTCTGCCAGCAGCCCTGGGGGTGCCCTTCCACACTCGTGGGTCACACTGGCTCCAACGGCCGCGGTCTTTGTGGGGCGCAGAGTCCTCACCCCCCTGCGCGCGTTCCACTCTCCAACCTAAACTGCAAACCGCACCTTTGGGGAAAGTCTAACCTTTCTGTGGGGAGAAGCAAGGTTCCTCTGAGTTCACGTAGTCGCGCTGCTTGAGAGCCGTTGTTGCCGGGTTAGTAGCTGGTCTCTGGATGCCGGTGACAGTCACCCAAGATGGCACGGTCTCCGCGGCTGTGCCGGGGCACCTGGAGAGGTTTCAGCCTCAGCCTCTAACTGTTCCCTTTATCTAGGATTTCTCTGTCTTTCCTGGCTGCAGACTGTCTCTCAGCTGAATCTCCTCTGCTTATTCGGGCTGTATGCTACCCATTTCAGCTGCTCGCCCTTATCTGCTCCGGGACAAGGCACCGACACGTCTGTCTAAACCTCCGCCATTTTCTTCTCCTGAAAGTGTGCTTTAGTAGAATTAATAGTCTTAGCTTATTCTCTTGAATCATATCATGGTTCTTAGTACCATTATACTAAATATGTATTATTCTTATAACAGAAAAAATGACACAGTCAAATTACGATAATTTGAGAATTTAATAAAAGGCTTATTTACAAGATCGAACTAAGGTACTGGAAAACCAAAAAAGACAGTACAGAAATCTGAAGAGGAGAGGTGGGAGCTTTCAAAATTCAAGGAGCCTGAGATGGGAAGGAGTCAGGCAATTTCCCTTTTGACCACACTTTCCTTTCTTTCTTGGATCTTCAACCAAGATCCCCTTTGATCAAACTCAGATTTAATCAATTCTGGCCAGCCTCCAAGGGCAGTGAGAAGGATGAAGAAGAGAAGAAGAAATAGCAGATTATAATATATGCTTCCAGAAAAATCTCAGTGAAACATCCCATGCATGTATTCACCTTCACACTTATTTATTTCTACACAATAATTTTCTGATATCTAGAAATCTTTCTACATCAGCACAGAAAAACTTTCTCTTTTAACATCAGCATAAATACAGCTGTACCATGAAATATTCAATAGAACCCATTCTCTGTAGATAAGTTTTATATTGCTTCCAATTATTTTCTCATTAATGAAAAATGCTGCAATAGTTGTACATACATTTCTTGCTTTTGTGAATATGCCTATAGGCTAAATTATTAGACATGGGATATTTTTGTTCAAAGAAAAGTACCTTAGATTTTTTTTAAAAAAATATATTTAGTATAAAATATATCATACACATGGAAAATACATAAAACAGATGTGTACAATTTTAAGTAAACATTTAATCAATAATTACATAAAAAAGAATAATGCTAGATCAAGAAGCATCCATTTTGCCCCTCTCTCATCTCCATAAAGATTAATAGCCATCTTGATTTTTATGATGATTATTTATTTACAGTTATTGATCATTGTATTTATATTTTTTAACTTTATATAAACTTAATCATTCATTTCTTTTCTTTTAAAATCTGTTTTCATTCAACTTGTTGGTGAGATTTTTCTATTTTGTGGTATTTAATTATGCATTAGTCTTTTTCATTCTTTTTTCTACTATAAATATGTTAATGTGAACAATCTTGCAAATATATAAGGAAAAACAGGAGCAACAAATTTTCCGAGTCATATCTATGAAAGAATTGGCTAGACATAAAGTATGCAGATTTTAATTTATTACATAATTTCCAGGACTTATAATTTATGCTTCTTCCATCAATGTTAAAGTATGTCTATTCTTTATCCTCTACCATTACCATAATTGCAGCTACTGTCTGAAAAGGGCCACAGAAACAAATAACTTTTTTAACATGTACTTTTCACTTACTCCATTTTTTGACTCTTCTTCAGAGTTTACGTCTATTAAACACTTCCTCGAGTGCTCCCATAATTGACTTTTGTATTTTTCCAGAAATTAAAGTTGTTATCTATGAAAGGGCCTGTTTTTAAGGAAATCATTGCCCTAAAACAGAAAAAGAGCTGTTTTCCTCCACATTACCATGATTTCAGTTTATCTGCAGAAATTCCTACTCAAATAATGAAAAATGTTCTACTAGATCTTTTAACGTATATGTTTTATTTATTTATAGTAAAGTTCTTGTCTATGTATTCCAACATCTGCAGAACTTTGGGTTTCTTTCTATTAATTCTCTCTTTTCTGAAATGTATTTTTTATTGATTTCAGAGAGGAAGGGAGAGGGAGAGAGCAATAGAAACTTCAATGATGAAAGAGAATCACTGATTGGCTGCCTCCTGCACGCCCCACACTGGGAATTGAACCGACAACCTGGGCATGTGCCTTGACCAGGAATTGAACCATGACCTTCTGGTTCACAGGTCGAAGCTCAACCACTGAGCCACACCAGCTGAGCTAATTCTTCTCTCTTAATTATCATATATCCTTGCTTGTTTGCATGTATCATAATTTGATATTATGCTAAACAGCATGTATGAAAATTAGAGGTTGACAAAAATAAGATATATTCCAGAAAAGGACATGGCCTTTTTCCTGACAGGCTGCTAGTACCAAGGGCTACTTGGCACTAACCCTAACCTAAGCTGTGATTAAGCTGAGCCTGAGCTTCATTACAGCTTTAGTTAGATTCACTTTACCTCATGCTTCAAATATTGTAAGGCTGGATTAGGATTTTGTTTTCGATAGAGTTTGGACTCTCAGCACTTGTAACACTATGCATATCTTTTTACACTTACAGCTCAGTAGTCAACTTTCAAACTTGTAGGATACCTTTCTCTGTGTTACTGCCTAGCCAGTAGCTTTTATTTTCCTCCTGGGGAGTTATCTGTACTCCCTAGACCTCCCCTGGCCTTTATTATTATTATTTAGGAGAACTCTCTTCACCCTGCTGTGCTTTCCCTGTGGTTTGGGAGGCCATTTCGATGCCCTTGGTGAAGGCTCTGTGGTCCTTGAGGGATTTCTCTCAGCTCTCCTGTTAAGTCCAAGCCTTCAGAGCTATGCTACATTTCATTCAGTGCCGCGTATCCCAGAGAGATTTCTTTTGTCTTTTGACCTGTCCCATGCATGGACTTGGGGAAATACATTGAGGGATAGAATTTATTTCAACTCACTTGCCTTTTCCCAGGCTTAAATTCACTAAACTTTATCCATCCAGGGAAGGCCTGTGGGAAATTGTGGACATGGACTTATTATGTCACTAGGATTCCTCTGGAGCTAATCCTTTATGCATGCAATATATTGGCATTAAATACTGCCAAAAGCGTGGTTGAGTTTTCCTGACTCCATCTATGGAGAACCCTTCCTCTTCTTGCCTAAAAGGAAACATGGTTATCTTCTCCCACAGGAAAGACGTAAGTTTCTGCCTCTTCTGGAATGTAGTTATTTTAGTCTTTGCCTACTCTGCTCAGTTATAGTAAAACAAACAAACAAGAAAGGCTAAATGTTTTTTTCCTTATTCTACTTGTTAGGATAGAAACAATGTTTCCATGTGATTTTTTAAATATTTGAACTGGGAACAGGATTGGTCAGTGGGTTTTTAGTTTCCCTCTATAGTTGTTTTGTCTCATTATATGAGAACATTAGAGGCCCGGTGCATGGATTTGTGCACCGGTGGGGTCCCTTGGCCTGGCTTGTGGAAATCAATGGACCTCCGCACTGCCACAGCCTGGCCTTACCCACTGGGCTCCAGACTGCTGTCCATGTCGATCCCACACAGCACGAAGTAGTGCGAGAAGCGGCAGGTGGCAGGGGAGGAGCCCAACCCCGAGCTGTTTGCCATGCCGCCCCCGCTCATCTCACCCTGCTGAGTCTGCCACCGCAGCTCGGGTGCATGGGGGAGTGTCCACGGGAGAGGCTTGTGCCACTGCCACAGCTGCACTCGCCAGCCATCAGCCCGACGTCTGGCGCCCCTCTGTCAGCTGAGCAGACTCCCGCTGTGGGAGCACACTGACCACCAGGGAGCAGCTCCTGCGTTGAGTGTCTGCCTCCTGGTGGTCAGTGCATGTCATAGCTACCGGCCTGTCACTTAGGCTTTTATATCTGTAACTAGAGGCCTGATTCATGAAATTCGTGCAAGAGTAGGCCTTCCTTCTCCCGGCTGCCAGCACCAACTTCCCTCTGGCCACTAGCAGGCAGCCCAGACCCAGGCTTCCCTCACAGCCCCAGCTTTATCCTGAAGGTCATCTGGAAGGATGTCCGGTCTAATTAGCATAATTACAATAATACAGACAGTCCTCAGGTTACGTCAGACTCAATGTACATTGTTTCATGGTTATGTTGTCATCTCCCATTTATTTATATAAAAAAAGTTCCATTATTTCGATGTATGTACATATGTGCTTTATGTTTTTTAATTATTTATCAACCACAAGTAAAGGTCAGGAATTGTTATCTTTCTTTTAAACTTTTTTTACTGTTTCACTTCATTACTGCTGTGTATGTGTTCCATGTGAGTGACGTAGGTGCTGATACAGGTGGGTTCTGACATAGGGCGGAAATCACATTACGTTAGGCTATAGGAATGGATCTCTGATGTAACCCAAGAACCTACTGTAAAAGGGTAAAATGCTAGTTAGACTAGATGTCCTTCCAGACAACCTTCCATATGAAGCCCAGGTCCCAGGTGCCAGAGGGAAGCCGGTGCTCGCAGCCGGGAAAGGAAGGCCTACTCTTACATGAATTTC
Source organism: Myotis myotis (assembly GCF_014108235.1). Classification (NCBI taxonomy): domain Eukaryota; kingdom Metazoa; phylum Chordata; class Mammalia; order Chiroptera; family Vespertilionidae; genus Myotis; species Myotis myotis. The sequence goes on along the minus strand of NW_023416313.1, from coordinate 89,489,383 downwards.
ATGCATCGGGCCTCTAGTATAGATATAAAGAGATTAAAAAAAACCCACTAGTCTTGTGCCACCACTATTTCCCAAATTACCCACTTGTTTTCTATTCTTAAATGTTTACATACTAAAAAAAATGTTATATTTCATATTTATTGTAAATCTTTGGACAAACATCAAACTCTGAATTGAAAAGAACACGAAAGACAATTACATTGCCAACATTATATATGTAAATTTTGTTTAAAAATTTTAAATTAAATGTTGTGGGATTTTAGAAAAATTATATTCAAGATTAATTTGAAGGAAACTGATACCTATTTAGATTTAATTTGAAATAACTTATGTACTCATTTTAATATCTTTATATTTAAGAAAATATTTTAAAACATACAAAAAATTAAAACATGCACCTAGAAGAGAAGATACATAAACTAAAGCTAGAAGTAAGACAAATATAAAACAATTCATGTTACTAAAACCTCCACAAAATACCAGATAATATTGTATTAGATTCATAACAAAAGCTAATATTACTTAGCATTTTCTAAGAGTTTCGTCTTTCATTATTCTGTTATATTTTTCACACCTTAAGCAACAGCCAGCAGGAAGGGACAGATTGAGAGAGTGAGGCATTTGAGTGGTGTTTCAGTTACCAATCTATCCTCTCAACTCCAAATCCACCCTTCATTTTCTTGCTTGTGATATTGGAACACATCTCCCTCATCAACTGGCAGGATGTTAAGCTTCATCATTAGTAGACACCCTAGTGTGTGATGTTCTTGGCAGACTTCCACGCCTCCCTGTGGGCACCCAGAGAATGCTTCCTCAGTGACTTCCAGTCCTGGTGGCATCTCTCCATGACTGGCTGTTCCTGGCATCCATTTGGGTTGCTTTCCAATGATTTTTTTAAAAATTTATCTTTATTGTTGAAAGTGATACAGATATATCCTTTTTTCCCTCCCATTGACCTCTTCTAGTGTACCCCTGCCCCCAACCTAGGCCTTCACAACACTATTATTATCTGTGTTCACAATGAGTTTTAAAGTGTGACCCTTTCACACAGGTAGCTTTCCAGCAAATCCTGAAGATGAAACTCTTCACTGACTTATCCACCATCCAGAAGCCGTCATTGTGTCCTCTCCAAGGAGGGGCTGGGTCTCTCCTGTCATGCCTCTCCCAGATATGTTTCTTCCCTGGGTGCTCTGCATTAGCCCTAGGTGAACTGACTGATCCGTATACAGGATTCCCCCACTATCCGAAAATAGATGCTCACAGACACAGTTCGTAGCTACTGTGAGTTGATGCTGAGATGCTGATTGTGGTTTTCAGGGAAGGAGCCTGGCAGCGTGCCCTGGGTGTGGCTGCCCCTGTATCTGCTGCTGCAAAACAAATGCTGAATGTAATATTTTTTGTCTTTTTTTTGTATAAGCAAAAGTCCTTTATGAATTTCTTTTGGTTAGAGAAAACAGGTCTTTCATAAAAGGAAAGTGGCATAAAGTAAACTTTTGAAAAGCTAAGGATACCTCTAATTGCTATTGCTGTATTTTTTAGAACAACAATTTTCAATGTTTTATTTTGTGTGTGTGTTTTTTTTTAATCTCATGGCACACATAAACTCATTACTAAAATTTTGTGGCACACCACAAAATATATTTTTTGTGATCTGATAAAAAATGTATAATTTTGATTCATTCACACCAGATGGCTGTTGATGTGTTGGCTGTTGTTATTTTTAATTTGACAATCTAAGGGGAAGAGATCAGTTCCTCTGGGTCAGGTATTGCATATTATAAAAAATCTTGTGGCACACCAGTGTGCCATAGCACACTGGTTGAAAATGGCTGCTTTAGAATATGCTTTGTAGCTAGCCCAGCAAGTCCAATCTTCTGTCCGAATTGATGCATAACTACTATCTTCTGATAGATCCCTGAACAATTCAAATGGGAGCACTACCAAAGACTCTAGATTGTTCATTTTGGTTTTCAGAACCCAGAAGGAAAGAAAATATATTAATAAACAACATTATTAGAATGTTTTGGAGCTCTAGGAAGACAATACTGAGAAGTTGTAAGGATTAAGAAAGATATAATAAACAATCTGAAGATGCAGAATTGAAAAGCAATTTATGCTCAGAGACACAGGCAAGCAACTTCAGAGAAGTATTTTAATGGGAATTAGGAACCAAAGAACTGAATTAAATACAGATATGAAAAGGCCACAATTTACTCATATGCCCTATCACGCACATGTTGAAAAAGTGCATTAAGGAAGAGAAGATGTCATGTGACTACCTTTCTCAGGGCATTGATACTTCCACTGGTTGGAATCCAGTCCAGCTAACAAAGATCTTAAACTAATTCTTTATTTTAAGTGTGACCTGAGGACAAGCAGCATTATTATCACCTGGAAACTTTTTAGAAATGCAGAATTTTAGGTTTCACTCTAGATCTACTCAATCATAACCCCATTTTAGGAAGATCCCTGGAAGTTGTGTATCAACATTAAATTTGATGCTATAGATTTTCCTTCTTATCCCTCACTCATTAAAAAATAGAGCTGAACTTTTTTATTAGAAATGAAAGAGATGACTGCTGAAATAAAATATAAGAGATGGCTACTGAGCATCCACCACATAAACTACACAGACCACAGAACACACACTTAATTATGGAGACACGACCTAAATCTTGTTGTTTTAAAACATGGCCCTAAACTTACAAGAAAATATGACTATGTTTTCCCAAATGATTTTGTCTTTTGGATGTAGTGGAAGCACAAAGTCACTGGCAGCTCTAAAAGTCCTACTAGCTTTTACAACTGCTTCTCCTCACATACAACTAAAGTAATCTCTATTATTTTGAAGTTGAGCTTCGGCAAATCTAATTCTCTAATATTTAAAAAAGAATGGAATGGCATTGGAATAGTGAGAGGCAGGCTTTTGTAACAGAAAATATATTGTGAAAATTAGAAGACATGAATTCTGGTCTAGAAAATTCAAATAACTAGCTGTTTAGCATAAGACATATCTCATCTTTGGTCCTCTCTCCCTTCCTTCCTTCCTTCCTTCCTTCCTTCCTTCCTTCCTTCCTTCCTTCCTTCCTTCCTTCCTTCCTTCCTTCCTTCCTTCCTTCCTTCCTTCCTTCCTTCCTGTGCAAGGATTTTTTTTTACTTTGTAAAATAATTATTTAACTCTTAACCAGATTTAACACGTGATAGCCCAGTGAAGTGCAGTGAGAAAAACACTGAGCTGGAGGTGGGGGGTGTGAAGGTGGGGAGGAGTACTGACCCTGGCTGTATCATTAACTAGTTGTGCAATTTTTTTCTCTTTTATTGAATTTATTGGGGTGACATTGGTTAATAAAAATTATGTAGTTTTCAGGTGTACGAATTTAATATATCATTTATATATTGTAGTATGTGTTCCCCAACCCAAGTACAGTCTCTTTCCATCACCATTTATTCCTCCTATACCCTCTTCTATGTCCCTCCACCTCCCTTCCCTCCCATCATCACACTGTTGTCTATCAGTTGCTTTTTTTCCCCCTTAATCTCCACTTTTTTCACCCAACTGGGTAACACCCCTCCCCTCTGATAACTGGCAGTCTATTTTGTCTATTTATAAGTCTGTTTCTATTTTGTTTGTTAATTTATTTTGTTCATTCATTTCCACATATAGTGAAATCATATGGTACTTGTCTTTTTCTGACTGGTTTATTTAATTTAGCATAATTCTCTCCAGTATTTTATATTTCATATGCTAAGATTCTTAACTGGCAGTTAGTAGGTAAATAATTATATTCCTGTTTTAAAAATTATTTAAATAATGAATCAATCTTAAGATTAAGCAGGCTCTGGCTCGATAGCTCAATGGGTTAGAGTATCGCCCCAATACACCAAGTTTTCAGTTCAATCTACTGTCAGGGAAAATAAAAGAAGCAAACAAGGATTGCATAAATAAGTGGAAAAACAAATCAATGTATCTCTCTTTTTCTCTCTCTAAAATCAATTTTAAAAAATATTGACTAAGCAATTCATTTAATCTCTCTGGGTTTTATTAAATGTTTACTAAAGAGGGGTATTTTTAACACTGCTTCCAGATCTAGTATTCTAGGTTCTGTGAATTCTGCTATTGTTTTGTGCAGTGACATTTGGGGAAAATTATTGTATTAAATTGTGAATTTTTAAAAGTCAACATATACTAGGTGTACCAGTATATGGAGGATGTTGTAGTCAAAGAAAACATGATCATTTCAAGAGAAACATCAAAAGTGCTTTATTCAAAGTAAAGTCCATTGTTAGCTACACATTTCCCCCATTTTTAGGTAATTTGTGGACACTATCCCAATAGAACTTTTCTTGTTTTGAGGGAACCATTCAGAGACCCAATTTTCTACTTCTTCGTATGTTTTGAAGTGCTGCTCAGAAAGTGCGTGTGCCATCGATATAAACAAGTGGTAATCTGAAGGAGCAAGGTCTGGTGAATACGGTGGGTGGATTAATACTTCCCAGGCAAGATCTTTTAACGTGTCTTTAACTGGTTTTGAAATGTGTGATGGTGCGTCATCATGAAGCAAAATTATTTTGCCGTGTCTTCTGGAACATCATTCTGGTCGTTTTAGGATCAAAGCATGGTTCAAATTGATTATTTGTTGTCAGTAGCAATCAGTATTAATGGTTTCACCTGGTCTTAGAAGCTCATAATATACCACACCTTCCTGATCACACCAAACTCAGAGCATTGTCTTCTTTCTGAAGTGATTTGGCCTTGCAGTTGATGTTGATGGTTGACCTGGATCAATCATTATTTTGTGCATTTGGGATTCTCAAAATAAATGCACTTTGCATTGCCAGTCACAATTCGATGCAAAAAAGACTTTCTTTCATGCCGTTGAAGCAACATTTTACTGATGAATTCTTGGTTTTCCATTTGTCTTTCGTTCAGTTGATGTGGCACCCATTTTCCTTCCTTTAAAACCTTTCCCATTGCTTGTAAATGATTGGAAATTGTTTGCCGAGCAACGTTAATCTTTCTGCAAGTTGTTTTTGAGTTTGACACGCATCTTCACTCAATAATGCTTGTAATTGTTGGTGTTCAAACGTTTTCGGTTGACCTAGACATTCTTTTTGAGATGGAGCATGTTCACTATAAGCTTCCTGAAGTATACTATAACTTTTTCTTCAAAATAAAGTAATGAATTAAAACTTCCAGCAAATGCTCTTTTTTGGCACGAAATTTGACATTTTTAAGCGTAAAAATATCTATGATGTTAACACCTTCAGAAAATTTGGCATATGAAGTTTTGAAGCTTGTTGTCAATACAACAAAATAGCATACATATCAAATCGCATATATATCAACATATGTGTAACCCCATCTATTGAAAAAAGTATGCATTATTAACTGGTACACCTAGTAAGTGGTACACAGCCAATTGAAAAAGGAGAAATTAAAACCATTGTGGTTTTAAACAGTATATGTAGATTTTCCCCATTTTCTTGTATAGCTTTTTTAAATTCTTTGATCATGTGTAGACAAAGAAAGACAGAAGTAATAAATATGCTAAAAGTGAATGATTAAGTATAATTGTTGAGCACTTTACCTTGTTGCTGTTTGCTACTGATTTGGGGAGTGGAGGACAGCTTGTAAAGAATCCAAGTTGAGAGACTCTCCTGGATCAGTGGTTCTCAACCTTCTGGCCCTTTAAATACAGTTCCTCATGTAGTGACCCAACCATAAAATTATTTTCGTTGTTACTTCATAACTGTCATATTGCTACTGTTATGAATCGTAATGTAAATATCTGATATGCAAGATAGTCTTAGGCGACCCCTGTAAAAGGGTTGTGCGACCGCCAAAGGGGTCGCGACCCACAGGTTGAGAACCACTCTCCTAGATGCTTCTGCTATGGAGACATTGCTTCTGCCATCAATGATCTCTTCAAGGAACCATACATGCAAATAGCAGTGGATTTGCAGCTACTGTAGCCCATGCATTTAGCAAGACCTGGTCAGGGTTCTTCTTGCATACAGTCAATTACTACTAGTTCTACTAAGTGGCAGTAGAATAGTTAATAAAAATTGTCATAGACATCAAAAAGCTACTATTCTGCACTCTCTTCTGTTGTTTTGGCCTCCAGTGAAATGCTGCCTTTAGGTGGTGGCATCACATTTCAAAAGAGGCATAGAATAGAGCTCAGAGGAGAGCCACAAAGATGATAAAGGGCTTGGGTAATAAGACCTATGTGGAAAGGTTAGGGGAAGTGGGCATGTTCTGTCTGGAGAAGAGAAGACTGGGGGGAAACATAACTGTCTGCAGATTCATTAAGGGATGTTATAAAGAGGAGAGGGACTAATTCTCATTAGTCAACGAGAACAGAGTAAGAAGTAATGGGCTTCCACCCCACAAGGGGAAATTTAGGTTAAATATAAGAACTAACTTTATAACAATATGAATAGTTGGGAATGGCACTAGCTGCCAGGGGAGGCTGTGGAATCGCCATCATTGGAGAGATTCAAGGCTGAAAACCCACACCCATTGATCAGGGATGACTTAGTAATAATAGAATCAATTCTGCTGTGATTCATGGGGATAGATTAGTGCCCCAGTGTCGGTCCTTCCAACCCAAATGATTATATGATTAAGACACCAGCAACCAGGGGAAATTGATCTGTATATATGAGAAGGAAACAGAAACTCTTTACAAGCCACAGCTGTAAATTTGAAAATTAAGGAGTCCACAATGTTTAAACTAAGAGAGAGACTGAATCAGGGCAACTGATTTAAATCAGACCCTTTATTTTAAAACATTAATCTCACTTTCGTCAATGTTCCAAATATAAAAATTGAAATTCACAGCATTATTAATTTTCCTGACTAGAATTCAACTTGTATGCTGCAACAATATATTAATTTCTCAATCAGAACTTGGGATTTTTCTTATGCACTAGAGTAAGATAATTCTCAGAAAAAAAATAATTCTTTTCATGTCAGATTTAGGATTTTTATTTGTAAAATGCACTTACATGATATTTTTGCTTCCTACACACTCAAGGGTTTTAGTTGATGGGCATGCAACTCTAATTAAGATCCACGATGCACATAATTCAATCACAGTGTGGGTCAAAAATTACCAATTCAATTTTTAAATCTTAAAATTGATTTCTACGTCTGTGATTCCCAGGGTACATTTCAGTATTATCCGCAGCATTCTATTTCTCCATGCTCTCTGCTTTATCATATTGCCTCTTGCCAACACTGCAGTAGTTATTTTGAATCTTTGAAAAGGCAGTATTTAATTTTTTAGCTCATTTTTCCCCCCTCTCCACCTTTCCAGTTTACCTTTAAGAAAACACACACACACACACACACACACACTGGCTTTTGCTCCCCTGAGTAGGCTGTGTTATTACTACCGTCCACATCATCAGGGCTACAGCACTTGCTGTAGTAGATCATCCCTGTGCTGTCATGGTGATGATATATGATGGAAAAAGCCATCCATCTGAAGATGCCAGGCACAAAGGATGGAGCAATAATGAGGTAGCCCAGCACAAGCCCTGATGCACAGTAAGGGACATTTCCCCCTAAATAAAATAAAAGTGGACTACACTAAGAATCTTTAGATGTGAAGGGAAACCGTGGAATTTCATTTCTTTTCTTTTCTTTTCTTTCTTTCTTTTTTTTTTTTTTTTTTTTTTTTTGCTTAGAGACCTTTTATGTCTCCCAAAACATTAAAAAATAATGGACTTCTGAATTAAAAACCTTTCAAAGCTTCTCACTGCCATTTCCTCCTTTTATTTTTGCTCTGCCTCTTGCATATATTTTTTTTCTTCCTATTCCCTCTGCCGACACCACAACTCAGACTCTGAGGATCATTCTCCTGGACTATGGATGTGTTCTCACTCTCTATTCTCTTTCCTTTCATTCCACAGCTGGGCTAATCTTAGTAAACCCTGCATTCGTCATATCACTCTTCTAATCAGTGTTGTTTTTAATTTGTTTTCTGTGCTCTCTCAACTACAGTTCACATTTCTTTGCTTTTCATTGAAGCCCCTATAAAATTTAGCTTTTGCTTGTTTTACTAGCTGTATGGCACCTTAAATTCCAGAAAGGACTCCTGGTCTTTCAGGATTTGCTTTCTTATCCATACCCTACCTTGAAAAATAGGATGCCTAGGATTTCAGGACATACTTTGACTTCTTATTTCTTTGTTTCTTCCTGGACCCTCCACCTGAGAGGCAGAATAAATAATGGGACAGGCTTCACTGTAAGATATGTCTGAATTCAAATGTACTGGTTCTGAGCTAGAACATGCTTTTATATCTCTGGTGCTCAGTTTCCTTATCAATAAACTGGAGATAAAAATGCTATTTCAAACAGTTCTTGGGCAGAGTAAATGTATGTAAAGCACTTAACATGCAACGGTCAACATAGACAGCTTTTGTATTATTTTGAGATTATTATTAATATTTTAGTTTCTTCCTTAAAGGTGTTTCAAATGCCACTTTGCTGGTGAGGCTTCTTTATCTTATTTTCCATTTCAATGGAGCTTTCCCTCTTCTGATTTTGTATGGTATTTTCACATGGCATCTGTGATATCCTGCCATCTCTTATATTTTACATGTCAAAAAATGTAAGTCCTCTCCAAAATGCCTTGGGGGTTGAACTGTCTCTTATCTATCTCCAATATAACATAGAAGTGATCAACACATGGTAAGTATTCAATGTATTTTTTAAATAAGTCATTTCTTATATGATCCTTGTCTTACTCAGTGCCAAGCTTAAAGATGTTTTGGATTTACTTGGAACAATATCGAACTATGATTGAATAAAATCTCAACCACATTTTGGTTGGCAGAACAGATTAGTGCAATTGACTGTTATGCTCTCAGGGTGAAAGTAAAAGTCAGGCTAGTTTTGTGGTAAAATCATTTTCTACCTTCATCACTTAAACATTCTTTAATGGGAAAAAAATCAAATCTTGAAGTCTGCTGGTGCCTCCTAATTTAAGTAACTATTTTTCTTCAAGCTGCTCTGCACTTAGTGGTACTATTTCTAAACCCAAGCAACTGGCATACTAGTAAGCTTGTCCTCATTTCAGGTTTTAGCCCTTTAATTTTCATCTATTTTGCTATAAGAAATATGTCTACAAGTCTGCCATATGAAAAGTTCATAATTTTCAAGGTTTCTTCAAGTACTATATATAAGTTGACTCCTACAAAACCACAATACAGTTAGCATCTAAATGTCCCTTTTTGTTTTTTCTAGTTCAACACTGGTATGATTAATAGTAAAATGGAAGAGGGTCTAGAAGGAAACTATTTTTTCTTCTAATCACTTAACAGTACAGTACTTATGTTTTTAAGATCACAGTTGCCAGCAAAGGTCTTTAAATCAAAGAACAATTTCTTTTTAAATTTTCGGATTATGGGTCATTCTATATATGACGATGTTTGTCCACCAGGAATTTCTTCCCTCCTTCCTCCTCCCTCTCCAGCAGCATCAACCTCTTTGTTTTCCTGACACCCTTCCCAGCCTTTGTACATGAGATCACGACTGCTCCCTGCCTTTTCTTCACTTACTTATCCAAAAATTTCTCCTTAGAAAAGCCTTGTTTAACTTGCTACACTCCACTCCACTGATCAGTCTAGATCAGCCTCCTCTGCTAGCAACATGCTGTTCTCTATTAGATACGTCCTGCATTTGTAACAAACAATTTGCATACACACTTGCTTAAGATATATTTCCGTGAACAGAACCTAAACTCAATGAGTGAAAATGATGTTTGCCTTACTCATCTCTGTATCTCTATGGCCTATTGTATAAAAAGCTCTCAATAAAATGTTCATGAGTGAACCAAGAAAGTGTATCATTAAACTGGTCATATTCCAAAGAAAAATCAGGTATTACAGCATTTATTCCTCCTGTCATCAGCTGATAAGACAATCTCCTTTTTCTGAAAAGACAACCTAAAAATCCTGCAGAGACTTTTACTTACTATGTTAAAATTAACAAGGTAAATCAGATAAAAAGAAAAAATAACTACCCCCCCAAAAAAAATATTTGCTTGCATAGATTCAAAATAGGAGAATGAATCAGCACTAACATTTTATAGATAATTTAATATAAATTGAACCAAGAAATACAGCAAAAACGTAATTTTTCTTACTTATTTGGGACATTTATGCCATAAAGTTCTTACTAACTAGTATTTTTTTTAAAATAGCTTGATGTTCCTAAGAAGATGACTTAGGAGTTATCTAAACTTTCAACCAATTTATGCCATTTGTTTAGTGGTTCTAAATTCCATCATTTAAGTACAAGCTTTCATAATTTCTGGTTTTATCAGAAAATATTGATCTGCTCTGTGGACTTCAAATATCTGAGTTACATAACCATGCTATGTGGCTTCAATTATTTGAATATAACTGCTCTCATTTCTTTTGAGTTAGGGGGATAGGGGGTTGAAGAGAAGATAACTGATGGGGCTGTGCATCTGTATATGGGTTCTATTTCCATGATTAAATTATAATATTTTTTTACTTGGATCTTTTTAGACTAACTTTTTTCAATGTAAGCTTTCCAAACTTAGACATACAATAATAAATGTTTATCTATGACTAAACATGGCTAAATCACTAAATATACTATACAGAGAGCATTAGTAATAACTAAATTCTTTACGGGTTTATTGTTGTCTATCCTAACACCCTCAGAGAGCCATTTTCACTCTTTTTGGAAAGAAATGATTATAAGTTAGTGATGATAAGAAGGAGCTGATAAATGTTCCTTAGTTAGAGATAGACAGGGCCCTGGCTAAGTCTTACTGTCTTGATTAGTTTTATGCTCCTCCTCTTTGTGTGTGTGTGTGTGTGTGTGTGTGTGTGTGTGTGTGTCCAGTGAAGTTAATACTTACTAGTTATAAACATGGTCTCTGGGGTTGGACTGCCAGGTTTAATTCTAGGACTATCTCAGAATTAGGCATTAGGCAGATTGCCACTGTGTGGGTTGTTGCCTCTTTTCCACTAATAGTACCTACCTCATAGAACTACATAAGATACTCTATGTGAAATCCTTAGCACAGTGCCTTATATATATTAAAGGCTACGTATTAGTAATTAAAACTGCACATGCTCTGAATTCAGGTTTTTAAGTATTTGTCATCCAGTCCCTATACATTACATCTCCTTTTCCTTATATTATTTATTATAAGTAATTTTCAAAATTTTCTGCAGTTTTTCTCCCCAGTCACTTACCCTTTTGGGTCAGACCAGGTGCTGCTGCCACTACTCTTTGCAAACACGCCTTTTGAGAGCCTCTCCTTGAATCAGGGGTATTCTATTACAATGCCATTTGGTAGGTTCACTGGGCTCATTGTGATTCTGCCCTCCACGACCATTTCTGGACCAAGGCTGTGTGTTTCTCAGTCACCCACAGCCCTTCAACAGACCTTTTACCAGAGGTTGTTCTCCTGGCTCTGCTTGGCTCCCACACCTAGATTTACACACATTAATATCTCTCTCCCACCATGGGAGGAACTATTTATTTCCAACAGCAACAACAACATGTGGTTTTGACAATATTGGAAAGGTAATTATTCCTCAGAAAGTACATACATGTACAGATATTAGCAAGACTGTCCACAAAATAACATTAGTTGATCTCAGAACACTTCTTAAACTTGTGGCATGATTACCATTTATCAAGCAACAACCATTTTTCTCATCTTTAGAATTTGCAAGTGAGCATGTTGCAGAGACAAAGAAAAAAGACCTTTCATTCGCTCCTCCCAGTCTCCTACCAAGCTAGACAATTCAATTTTGGCCAGAGACATGGTGCCTTTGGAACAGAAATCAACTTTACACAACCAGTGAAAACCAAGGTAAAAGTTCCCAGATGAATGCCTCTCAAAGGTAAGAGGTTCCCTGATGAATAGTGTAAGGAATACAATCATTGTCATACCCACGATTTGCTGAAGTTTCCTGGACCTACATACACATGAGAGCTAAAGCTTAGAGCTCTCATGAATCCTGTAGGAAAGCCTTCACTTCTGCACAAAGACATAACTAAGTTTGCAGCATGTATTTTTATGATCTGGTTTCTCTAACTCCAGAAAATTATTATAAAATTCATAAGATGTCATAAAATCTGAAATAAATTAATAGAGTACATATTCATTGGTCTAAATGTTTGTTCATCCATTTCTTGAAAAAAAATGAATCAGTATTTTGAGAAAAAACACACACAATATAACAAAAGTGACATTTTAATCTACTCCAAGGTCCTCCAATAATTTAAGGAAGGACCGAGCTACTTAAGTAATATGGAAAAAATGTGCAGCATCATTAATCATCAGAGAAATACAAATTAAAATGACCATGAGGTATCACTTCATACCTCCCAGAATAGCTATCATCAACAAATCAACAAATGACAGTGCTGGTGAGGATGTGGAGAAAAGGGGACCCTAGTACACTGCTGGTGGGAACGCAGACTGGTGCAGCCACTGTGGAAAACAGTATGGAGTTTCTTCAAAAAACTAAAAATGGAACTGCCATTTGACCCAGTGATCCCACTTCTAGGAATATATCCTAAGAAACTAGAAACACCAATCAGAAAGGACATATGCACCCCTATGTTCATAGCAGTGTTATTTAAAATAGCTAAGATTTAGAAACAGCCCAATTTCCTGTCAGTAGAAGAGTGGATAAAAAAGCTGTGGTACATTTACACAATGGAATACTATGCAGCACTACAAAAGAAGGATCTGTTACCCTTTGAGACAGCACAGAGGGACCTGGAGAGTATTATGCTAAGGGGAATAAGACAGTTACAGAAAGAAAAATATCAAATGATCTCACTTATATGTGGAATCTAATGAACAAAATAAACTGATAAAATAGATCCAGAGACATGGAAACATGCAACAGACTAAGGATTGTCAAAGGGGGATGAGAAAGGAAGGGATTAACCAAAAAACATATATGCATATGTGCAAAACCCATGGACACAGACAATAATGTGGTGAAGGCCTGAGTGGGGCAGAGGGGGTCAATGGGAAAAAAAGGGGACATCTGTAATATTTTCAATAAGAAAGATAAATTTAAAAAATAAAGTAATCATATATCTTTTGTTTATGAAAAAATTTTGAATGGAACTCATCTTTTAATTCTAAAGATTAAAAATATTAACTATTAGAATATTAAGAAACAGAATTCACCAGTTGGAGATTGCTTTTAATAATAGTTAGACTTGTCAAATGAATAAATACAAAGGAGGATAAAAGGAAAAAGGATGGACTAGAGGAGGAAAGAGAGAAATAAAAATAAAATAAAAAGTGGGGAAAAAAGGAAGAAAAAAAGAAGAAAGTTATGAACACTAAAAAGGGAGTTTAAAAAATATATATATATTTCCCTGTACCATAAAAAAATACCTTAATAAATTTAGAAGACCAGAAATCATACAATGTATGCTCTCAGAGCACAATGAAATTAAAGTAGAAATCATTAAGATTAAAATAGCTGGTAAACCCCAAAATATGTAGAGAATAAACAATACATTTCTAAATGAAACATGGGTCAAAGCAGAAATCTCAAGATAAATTAAACATATTTTAAACTAAATAAAAATGAAAATAACACTATCAAAATTGGTGGAATGTAATGAGAGTAGTGTTTAGAGGGAAATATATAGCATTGAATACATATATTAGCAAAGAAGAAAGAAACTAAAATCAATAATCTAAGCTTCTACCTTAGGAAACCAGAAAAACAAAAGAGCAAATAAAATCCAGAATAACCAGGAGAAAATAATAAAAATTAGAGCAGAAATCAATGAAATTGACAACAGAAAAACTTGAATTTTGACCTCACTTAAATACAAATAAATTAAATATAAAGACTTGGTCTGTGACAATTCTTTAAAGATGAGAGGTAGTATTATGCAATCAGTAATATTTATTTTTTTAAAAATATATTTTACTGATTTTTTACAGAGAGGGAGGGAGAGGGATAGAGAGTTAGAAACATCGATGAGAGAGAAACATTGATCAGCTGCCTCCTGCATACTCCCCACTGGGGACGTGTCCGCAACCAAGGTACATGCCCTTGACCGGAATTGAACCCGGGACCCCTCAGTCCGCAGGCTGACGCTCTATCCACTGAGCCAAACCGGTCCGGCTCAATAATATTTCTTAAGTGGCAGACAGTTTAACACTCACTGACATATTTTTTAAAAACACAAAAGCTTTAGAATGAAGTGTTAAAGAAATGGAAATTTCATTAATGCCACTATAGATAAAGGTGTGCAAAAATGTCACTATCAAGTCTCATCTCTGAAAATGTAATGATTGTCACTTTTCAAACTGTTTCTGATAAAAGCACACACCATTGATTATCTTGAATATCATTATAGAACATACTATTTCCCAAACACGTTTTCACTGCTCCTATGTTACAGTGGCAGACACTTCAGATGAAGGTGAAAGAACACACAGGCATCTGAAACTTTAGCATAAACATGCTGAATAACAACAGTTTTCACTGCTATACCTCCCTGAAGGTGGGTGTCTATGAGAAATGTCCAGAGAACAAAAAAAAAAAAAAAAAAAAAAGGCCTGGGATCGGAAAAATCCTCATTGATAACTTACATCCTGAAATAAGATATTTGATTACCCTTATCATTATCTCTGCTTGCTGAGCAGAGCTCCCAAAGCTATTAGTGGTCATAAAATTACCCAACTGTTTTTTAAATTCAACCATTGTATTTGACTCAGTGACCTCTTTGGTCAATGAATTTCACAGGCTGACTATACATATGCATAAGGCATTATTTACCTCAATTTCTTTTGAATTTACTGCCCATTATTTTTACAAAGTATCTCCTTGTCCTTATCGTATTATGGAACAAGGTTAAAAACGAAAAAAAAAAAAAAAAAGGTTGTCCTTTGTAATTTTGAATGCTTCAATCAAAGATTTTTCTAAAATACATTGGATTTTAGAATCTTTTACTAGGAAAATCAAAAATCTAGCTATATTTTAACTAGTCTCTATTTATATTTTATTATCTCTATGATTCTTATTACTTGGCTATGAATTCAATGTCTGTTATAACTCATCATTCTATTTCTTTCATATTTTTAACAGCACAGGAGTGACAATCATGAATATTTTAATAAGGAAACTCAAATTTGTAATGATATGAAAATGTTAAACTCTTGCTAATACAATGATCTTTGATAATTGAAATATTTGTCTTTGCAAAATGAATACACTCAAAATCTTAAATTTCAATCTAACTCACCCAGAGTAGAATAGTGTACTCTTTAATAATGGCATTTGGGCCTTATCTTTTAGAGTAGATTCTTTCTGCTAGATTGTGCAGGAGTGGTTTAGATCCAACAACATTAGAGGAACGGATAACATACTCATCTAGACATGTTATTCTATTGTAATGCATCTGAATAAATAATTGTGCGTTTTACTACAAAGTTGTTGTTCTTAAATTGTCACATATTTCTCACAATACAGGCATACCTCAGACATATGGCAGGGTGGGTTTCAGATCCCCACAATAAGCAAGTCCCACAATTATTTTGTTTATTTCCCAGTGCATATAAAAGTTGTGTTTAGCCCTGCAGCTCAGTTGATTAGAGCATTTTCCAAATATGCCAAGTTTGTGGGTTCAATTCCCAGTCAGGAGACATATAAGAATCAACAAATGAATACATAAATGGTCAGAACAACAAGTCAATGTTTCTCTCTCTCTTTCTCTTTCTCACCTCCTCTCTCTCTAAAATCAATAAATAATAATTTTTAAAAAGTTGTATTTACACAATGCAGTAACTTAATAAGTGTGAAATAGTATTATGTCTAAAAATGTACATACCATAATAAAAATATTTTAGCACTAAAAAATGTTAACCATTATTTGAGCCTGTGGCAAGTTGTAATCTTTTTGCTCGTGCAGTCTTGCCTCAATGTTGATGACTGCTGACTAATCAGGGTGGTTGTTGCTGATGTTGGGGTGGCTGTGGCAATTTCTTCAAATAAGGCGACAGTGAAGTTTGCCACATTTATGGGCTCTTCCTAGTATGAATGATTTCTGTGTAGCATGCAATGCTATTTGTAGTATTCTATCTGCACTAGAACTTCTTTAAAAATTGGACTCAGGGTGAGAGGAAGAGAGCGAGAAACATCAATGTGTCTCACAAGATTGGCTGGCTCCTACACACACCCAGACCAGGATCAATCCTGCAACCAAGGTACATGCTCTTGACTGGAATAGAACCCAAGACCCTTCAGTCAGCAAGCTACTGCTCTATTTACTGAGCCAAACCAGCCAGGACAGAACCAACTTCTTTCAAACTCCTGTTATTGTTGATATTAGATCTCTTCCCACGAATCATTAATGTGTGTGTGTGTGTGTGTGTGTGTGTGTGTGTGTGTGTGTGTGTGTATTAAACAGTAATGCATTTTCTGACAGCTCTGGAGGTTAAAAGTTTGAGATCAAGATGGCAGCATGGTCAATTACTGGTAAGGGTTCTCTTTCTGGCTTGTAGATGGTCTCCTTCTCACTGCATCCTCACATGGTGGGCAAACAGCCAGCTAGCTCGCTGGTGTCTTTTCTTATGAGAATGCTAATTTCATCATGAAGGCTCCACTCTCATGACTTTTTTAATCCTGATTACCTTCCAAAGGCATCATCTCCAGATATCATCATATTGGGGAACTTCAATATATGAATTTGAGGTGGGGAGACACAAACCTTAACTAATGAAAAAATGACACTGGCTTCAAATCATTAAGTATATAGTGTGGGAATGAGCAAGTGAACTTGTTTTCAAATAATTTTAGTTGAAAGCTTCTCTTTTTCTTCCTTTTATAGCAATATAATTCAACAAGAAAGAAAGTTCCTAAAAAAATTACAAACTAGCACTAATTTTATGAAGCAGTAACTTTTATAAACCAAAGCCAAAAAAAAATGAGGCACACATTGTTTGGGTAAAAAAAAAAAAAAGAGAGAGAAACAGAATATTAACCCACTGACATGTTAAATAAAAACAGCTTTTAATCTCTCATACTTTGTTCCTATATCAACTAGAGATTTTTAATATAATTCAAAGCATTTGAATATCACTGCAAAGTAATATTATAACACAAAATAATATTTCTGTTATGTGTCATAGATATTAAAAGAAATAGTTTGCCAAAACCGGTTTGGCTCAGTGGATAGAGCGTCGGCCTGCGGACTGAAAGGTCCCAGGTTCGATTCCGGTCAAGAGCATGTACCTGGGTTGCGGGTATATCCCCAGTAGGAGATGTGCAGGAGGCAGCTGATCAATGTTTCTCTCTCATCGATGTTTCTAACTCTCTATCTCTCTCCTTTCCTCTCTGTAAAAAATCAATAAAATATATTTTTTTTAAAAAAGAGATAGTAATTTACATAATCTTTTATTTAAAATATAAAAAACTGAAACAGTAAAACAAAATTGACAAAATTATAATTGGTTTGCACTGGATTTTACCTAATTTTAATACAAAATAATTATTTTTATTACATAGTACATACATTTGAGCATATAAGAAATGTAATTTTCTTGATTGTACAAAACTCTTCATTGCAAAATATTTAAACACAACTCTCTAAGAACATTTACACAATGACCATAAAATAAACGAAAAGCTTTTTTTTTTTTTTTTTTTTTCAAAATTTTGAGTCGATGTATAGGGGAAAGTAGACATAAAGGTGACAGAGATCTGGAGGTGAGGTGACTGGCAAGGTCATCTAATTAGCAGGTTGCACAGTTATGGATTAGACTCAAGATTTTCTTCTCTAAAAATTCTGCATATTAGTATATTCAAGAAGAAAATCTAATTATAGTCCAGAACATTTTTTATACCAGAAAACAACTATAGAAACTAAGTTTTAATTTTTCAAGACTTAAGTGTATGGTCCATTGGTATCCAGCTTTAACACCTGCCTGTTCCCATAAGTGCCATGTCCCACCACAACCCCAGCTTCAGCACACTTGTTTTAGCACTAATTCCTCTTCAATTACAGTCACAAATTCAAAATAAAGTTCTAATTCTTCTTCTTTTCCAGAGGTATTTTTATCCTTTTACTCCTCCACCCCTTCAACACACATACACACACACACACACACACACACACACACACACACACACACTGGTGGCTTGAAAGATGGTAAGATACTGCCAGGGACCCAATATAGAGATGTGTTTGCCATTTCCTGTTGCACTTACATTCACATTTAACAGTGTATTAATCATTCGGGGGGAAAGTTCTTTATCATCTCCCTTGACAAAGCGAAATAGATCACTAATCATCTCTGAACCTCCACCACTGGGCTGAGGATTCTCCCTGGGCAGGGAGTACTTGCAGCTGGGTGTGCAGGCACTGCTGCAGAAGTTCCTGGGCCTGAGATGTCTGGCATCTCTCAGCCATGGCTGGAGTTCGGGTGACCATCCCAAGGGTTGAGGGTCTCATGAATGTCCTTAATGGCATCTAAAATAATGAATCCTTTCCAGAAGGTTTTCAATTTACTTCGTCCAAATCCATTAGAGAAATCACTATCTATGGCAGCTATAACCTTACAAAATGTATTTCTTAAATAATAAGACTTGAAGGTAAAAACTATTCATTGATTAATGCATTAATGTGCTTCAGAATAGATCTGTTTACAGGCATGAAAACAACATTAATCTCATTGTGCATCTCCATCAGAACTTGTATGTATGTATGTATGTATGTATGTAAGTATGTATGTATTTATTATTTATCTTCACCCAAGGATATGTTTTCCATTAATTTTTAGAGAGAGTGGAAGAGAGAGAGAGAGAGAAACATCTATGTGAGAAAGATATATCCTTTGGTTGTCTGTACATGTGCCCTGACCAGGTCTGGGACCAAAATCTGAAAACCCAGGTATGGACCCATAATTGAACCTGTGACCCTTCTGTGCATAGGCCAATGCCCTGTGGGATCCATGCTGGCCAGGGCTCCATCAGAGCTTTGAAGTGACCAGGTGAGGTGCATTGTCAATGAGCAGTAATATTTTGAAGTAAACATATTTTTTTCTGAGTCATAAGTCTCAACAATGGGCTTAAAATACTCAGTAAACTGTCGTGTTTCCTTCCACGTCCCGCATGGTTCAGGATTCAATATCTGGAAGAGGAGCCGCGCACAAATGAAAGATAAAAGACACGAGATCATTTGGGAATATTGGGGGACCAGACAGGCAAGTCCAACTCAAGGAGAAGGACTTCCACTATGCGCAGGCCTCACCAAGCTTTTTATAGTGAGAGGTAAACAAGGTAGTGGTTACCATAGTTACACAGTTCTTGTGAGTTTCACTTGTTTTGATCATGTTTACACTTCCTGCACTTCCTCAGCCCATTAGCTTCCCAGATAAGATCTAGGGAGTGTTATAAGGTCAAGCCTAATTATGCTAAGAGGACTGTGCCCTCTAAGCTGGGACTTGTTTGTGACTTTGCCAACAGGTCAGTCTGAGGCTTAACCCTATATCAGTTTCCCACAGTAAACCATGTTATAAACAATTGTTCTATTATCCATGTTTTGTTGTTCCATTTATAGAACACAGGCAGAGTATATTTAATAGTATTCTTAAGGGTTATAGGATTTTTAGATGCTAAATAAGCATTGGCTTTAACTCAAAGTCACCAATTGCATTAGCCCCTAAACAAGAGAGTTGCCTGTTCTTTGAAGCTTTGAAGCCAGGCATGGACTTCTCCTCTCTAGTTATGAATGTCCCAGGTAGGCTATTCTTCTAATAGCAGCCCATTTCACCTACACTAAAATCTGTTGTTCACTGTAGCCTCCTGCATTCATTGTCTCAGTTCGCTGTTCTGGAGAACTTGCTGCAGCTTCTACATTAGCACTTGCTGCTTCACCTTGTACTTTCATGTTATGGAGAGAGGAAGCTTCTTTCCTTATATCTTGTAAATCAACATTTGCTAGCTCTAAATTTTCTTCTACAGCTTCCTCACTATTCTCAGCTTTCATAGAATTGAAGAAAGTTAGAGCCTTGTTCTGGATTA
The DNA here is from genome assembly GCF_014108235.1 of Myotis myotis. Taxonomy (NCBI): domain Eukaryota; kingdom Metazoa; phylum Chordata; class Mammalia; order Chiroptera; family Vespertilionidae; genus Myotis; species Myotis myotis. The sequence goes on along the minus strand of NW_023416313.1, from coordinate 89,469,316 downwards.
GACTTTGGCTTAAGGTAATGTTGTGGCTGGTTTGATCTTCTGTCCAGACCACTAAAACTTACTTCAGATCAGCAATAAGGCTGTTTTGCTTTCTTATTATATGCACTGAGTGGCCAGATTATTATGACCACCCCATTAGTACTTTGGTGGGCCACCTTTTGCCTTCAATACTGCGGCAATTCTCCTTGGCATTGACTCCACGAGATGTTGAAAGGTGATGCGAGGAATCTGACACCATGCCTCATGAATAGCACTGTCCAGTTCTGTGAAATCTGATGGTTGTGGAACCAGTTGCCTGATGGCTCTTTTAACTTCGTCCCACAATTGCTCAATTGGATTGAGATCTGGTGATTGTGGGGGCCACCTAAGCAAGGTAAAGTCTCCCTCATGTTCTTGAAACCACTCCTGCACAATACGAGCACCGTGGCATGGCTCACTGTCTTGTTGGAAGAAGCTATCTCCATTGGGATACGCCATCAACATGATAGGATGAACTTGATCAGCATTGATACTTATGTATGTTGTGCTATTCAGACATTTATAATGGTCTGGCCCTCTAGTAACTTCAATGTGAAATTATAGCTAATTTGCCTATAAACATCAGGTGGTCATAAAAATCTGGCCACTCAATGTATGTGTTCACTAGAGTAGCACACTTAATTTTCTCCAAGAACTTTGCCTTTAAATTCATGATTTAACTACTTGGTGCAAGAGGCCTACCTTTTGGCCTATTTTAGGTACTTCACTAAGCTTAATGATTTCTAGCTTTTGATTTAAAGTAAGAGATGCACAACTCTTTTACTTGAACACTTACAGGTCATTGTAGGATTATTAATTGGCCTACATTTAATAGTATTGTGTCTCAGGGGATAGGGTTGCTGAGAAGAGGGAGAATGGCCAGTAAGTGGAGAAATCAGAACACAGGCAACTAAGTTTGCCATCTTATATGGGCACCATTCATAGTATCCCAAAACAATTACAATAGTAACATCAAAGATTACTGATCATATATCATAACAAATATAATAATGATGATGAAAATGTTTCAAGTATTGTAAGAATTATCAAAATATTAGAAGCCCAGCGTGTAAAATCATGCAGCCCCACCTACCCATGTGCACCTCACAGTGCTTGCAGCCCCGCCCACCAGCGCAGGTCTTTGGTTGTTATGGTGTTAGGGTCAGTGGCTCTTTATAATATAGATGATACACAGAGAGATAAAATGAGCAAATGCCATTAGAAAACGGTGCTAATATACTTGCTTAGTTCAGGGTTGCCACAAACCTTCAATTCATAAAACACAGATTATCTGCAAAGCATAATAAATCAAAGCTAATATTCAAAGATACTCTCATAACTCAGAGAAATAATTTTCATATATGGAATTTATGTGTTTTGAAGTACAGTTCTTTACAGTTAAAGTTATGCTGAACTAAATTAGCTGTTTTCAAGTATGTAGTTCAGTATAATTTTCTTTTACATAGTACATTCTTTCATGGTTGAAAATACTTGCAACCCCATTTGCATATTATTTTAAGACTACATCATCCTATCTAATAAAAGGGTAATATGCAAATTAACTGTCACTCTGTCACAAAGATGGCGGCACCCATAGCCACAAGATGGCAGCGCCCAGTCCCCTCAACCCTGCCAGAGTCCCCCAGTTCCGGGGGGGGGGGGGCAGCTGTTGAGAGCGGGCAGCATGAGCGGCCTGGAGGAATGCTTGCTTCGTCACCACGGCGATGAGGCCAGCATTCAGTGCCCTGCAGCAGATGGGCCTCTGGCCAGGCAGGGACACGGAACGCTTGCGTAGGAAGAGAAGAAATCAGCGAGCTGAGCAGAGTCGAGTGGCCCCTGACTCCTGGGCAAGGTCATGTCTGGGCGGCCAGAGGGTGGAGGGGTGGAGGATAGAGTGACAGGAGGGGCTGGTGGTGGAGGCACAGGGGTGAAAGCCAGCCGAGAAAGAGGAAGGAAGCCCTTTCTCAGAGTTCCTGAGAACAGGGAGGGAAGCCGTTTGCATTTCCCAGCCGCGGATGGGCCTCTCGCCAGGCTGGGGCACAGAACGCTTGCGAGGCAAGTATTCCATGCCAGGCCGCAGATGGGCCTCTGGACCACGAAGAGCAGTGGTTCTCAACCTTCCTAATGCCGCGACCCTTTAATACAGTTCCTCATGTTGTGGTGACCCCCAACCGTAAAATAATTTTTGTTGCTACTTCATAACTATAATTTTGCTACTGTTACGAATCATAATGTAAATATCTGATATGCAGGATGTATTTTCATGGTTACAAATTGAACATAATTAAAGCATAGTGATTAATCACAAAAACAATATGTAATTACATATGTGTTTTCCGATGGTCTTAGGTGACCCCTGTGAAAGGGTTGTTTGACCCCCAAAGGGGTCGCGACCCACAGGTTGAGAACCGCTGATGAAGAGCCTCTGGGCAACAGGCGCAGAGTGGCCAGGCTTTGCAGAGAGCTACTGGCGCACAGATTGGTGCGCAGAGCTACTAGTTTATGTAATAATGATGTATGGAACTACTTTGAAAATGAGGTGAGACGGGTTGTTTGTATACAAACAACTGAAACACAAGGAAACAAAAGAATAGTTTCTCCTGGTCTTTTAGCCTCTCTTAACATATGGACCAGAGATACCTACTTAATTAAAATATGAGGTTTTGTGTTTCAGCCAGATTACTAAATCAAACTTCTTAGTGCTATGGAACTACAGGGTAGCCTTTATAACTATAAATATCAAATCACTATGTTATACACCTAAAACTAATATAATATTGTATGTCAACTATACCTGAATAAAACATTAAAAAACAAAACAAAAACGAAGTATCTGGGTTCATAATAGTTCTCTGTAGATCTCTTCTCAGTTTTAACTTTTCCCTGGGAAAATTTTCCACATCTAAAGCTTCAGCTATATACTTGAGTCTTAAATTTTAGCCCTAACTTGAAGTTCAGTTTTGAGTACTAGGTATCATCCTCTGGTTTGTCTCAGAATTATTTCATACTTTCATCTAGTTTCATCAGGTCTTCATTCAGAGAATGGTTACATCACTTATTAAGTGTTAAAATCAGACACTGTTGATTTTCTTTCCCCCCTCTCTTTATATTTTCATTCATTAAAATTGATTGTCTTATTCATATGGTATAAACCTTGGGTTTTATATTTAGAAGATGTACTTATCCCTGAGATCAGATATATCATGCTTCTTATTAAATGATGGAGAATAATTGCTAAATTATGAGTCAGGATTAGTGATGCAGAATGTCATCATGAAACTGAAAGTGACCATATTCAAGAAAAAGTCCAAGATAGTTTCTTAGAAGCAAACTTACATAATTAAAATCATAATATCAACACAGATTGAACTAAGCACTTCTAGAACAAAATAATTGTAAGATTTTGGAAGGAGTCTTAAGAACTGTGGGAATCTATAAATAAAAAATAAGAAAGTTAAAAATACTTGAAATTGTGTAGTGCCTAATCTTATAATGGTTAAATCTAAGTATTGTTCACAATTTTTCTTTTCTTTTTTTTTTTTTAATGAAAATGTGTGTTAAAGGCTTTGGAATACAAAATCCTTATTTTAATCTTTTTTATACAGTTAAATTAGAATGGAGTTGCTTTCCTTTATTTTCAGAAGAAATAATTACAATATTCTAGAGGCCAAAAGCCTTCATTCAACTCTGCTCTTCTAACATACTGGTAGTAATGGGAGTCTTGAAAAATTATATTTCATTTTAGAAGTATTGCAAAGATAATTCTCTTCCACTTTCTCAAGTTAAACTTTCTTATTGGTTTGATAGTACTAATTACCAAGATGTTTGTCTCAGAAGAAAACATTCAAACTAGTAATATGTTGTGTTATTACCTCAATAAAAATTTAAAATTGTATTGTTGCTACTTTCAGATGAAATTTCTTCACAAAACAATACAATGAAGCAGTTATTTTTATTGTAAATTCAGAAGAAGCATAATAGTCTCTGTTGTGTACAGTAGAAAAATTTATTTTATATCGGATCATTTTTGTTTTGTTCTTATGTGCAACTCTAAAATGACTTTAGTTGTGTAACACTTGGTACATATTAATTCAAGTGATAAAGCATTACAAAAAAGACACTTATGAGCCCACAAATCTAGTTGGGAAATAAAGCATCATCAATAGTGTGGTCTCAGTAGTTCTGTTTCTCTGTGGTCCCATTTTTCTGCCTTTCCAACATAGGTAACACCTGCCTTAAATTTGTACTTATCGTATCTTTGCTTTAAAAAAATAGTTTGATGATATATCATTCAGCTGTTTTTAAAACTCATTCATGTGGTTTCATAAAACTATTTATTTTCACTGTAATCTAACATCCCATTGTGTGATTATTCAACATTCTACTTATAATTCCCCTATTGATAGATGTTTGGGTTGCCTTACAGTTTTGTTATTAAGAGGAATATTTCTGTAAATATTCTTGTATAGGTTTTGTGGTACACATGTTTAAAGGTTCTCTATGTTATAGATCTAGAAGTAGAATTGTTAAGTTTTAGGAAATATGATTGTTCATACTTAAAAGATTTTTATTTTTCAAAAGGATTGTCCTAATTTACACCCCTGCTGGCAGCATAAGAAAGTTTTCATTAATCCATATCCTCACCCACACTTGTATTATACTATATAATAAAAGGCTAATATGCAAATAGATCAAACAACGGAACAACTGAACAACCGAACGACTGGTAGCTATGACATGCGCTGACCACCAGAGGGCATGCAAGGAACATGGCGGGTGTTGGCTGCGGCAGGATGGTGGAGCAGGTGAGTAGGGGTGCCAGACCACAGTGGGGCTGAAGGACACCCTCCCCCCTCCAGTGCATGAATTTTGTGCACCAGGCCTCCAGTAGAGATGATAAAAAAATTCCTCATGTAGCTTTTAATTTCAAAGGGAATGCTTTTAATGATTCATTAATACAGTAAAGTTTTTGTAATTTTTGGCAGATACATTTCTTCCCTGATAAGAGACTTACCCAATATTTAAATATGGCTAATAATTTTTATTATGTGTGTTTTGAATTATATCAGATGTATTTTATGTTTATCTAGTAAGATGATCATAATTTTTCCCATTCTATAATAATAAATGTATTGTCTTACTAATATTATACTACTCCTGAAATTCTGGAATAAATTCAACATTGTCATAATATACCAATATATAGAAATAACTGGATTCTGTTTGCTAATGGTTTTTTAACATATTTACATCTAGTTTCATGAGTAAATCTTATCTTTACATTTTCATTGATATATAACACTTATCTAGTTTTATTATTAAAGTTAAAATAAATTAATAAAATGAGTTAAGAAGTATTTCTCTTTAAATTTAGAAAGATGTTATAAAGTTGAAGTAAATTGTTTTTTGAGAGTGTCATACATTTTCTTGTAAATAATAGAAAGTTGTTTGTTTGTTTTCTTTAAGAAAAGCAATTTGTTCCAGATATACGTTCCTTTGAGATTCTTGAACTACTCAGGCTTTCTGTTTCTTCCTTACTCAGATTTAATGTTACATTTTATTGGGAATTTGTCAAATTTGTCTAGGTTTGCACAAAATTGGTTAGCACAATCATGGTTAGCACAAAATTTTGCATATTATCCTCTTGCATTTTTTAGCCTTTTAGCGATTCTTATATTTATTTTTTCTTTCATGGCTTCTTTCTCATTTTATTAATTTATATAATATAATTATAGTTTTAATAATCATGTTTTTTATTTAAAATTTCAATATTTTCAACTCTTTATTATCTTCTTCTAATTTCTTTGGATTAGTCACTGCTTTTCTCTAATATGTTAAGTTGGTATCTATGTTCATTAATCTGTAGCCTTTCTTATACTCCAATAAGAATATGTAATGACTTAAATTCCCTAAAATTTATTATTTTTGTTAGTTTTCAAAGTGGATTATGTAGCATTTTAATTATTCTTTTAGTTCTAATTACTTTTAGTCATTGATATTATTTAGTTTTTATCTTTTTATTTAGATTTTAAATATATTTTTAAATTTTTAATTACAGCTGACATACAGTATTATGTTAATTTCAGGTATACAGCATAGTAATTAGACATTTATATAACTTATGAAATGATCACCTTGAAAGTCTAGTACCCTTCTGACACCATACATAATTATTATAATATTATTGACTATATTCCCCATGCTGTACTTTATATGACTGTTTTTATAACTGGCAATTTGCACATCTCACTTGCTTCTTGTTTTTCACCCATTCCCCAACTCTTTTCCCAGCTGGCAATCATTAGTTTGTTCTCTGTGTCTATGAGTTTTGTTTCTGTTTCATTTGTTCATTTATTTATTTTAGTTTCCACGTACAAGTTAAATTATATGGTATTTGTCTTGTTTTGACGTATTTCACTTAGCATAATACCCTCTGGGTCCATCCACACTGTCACAAATGACTGAGCAATAGTCTATAGTAAATATGTACCACATCCTCTTTACCCATTCATCTATCAGTGAAACACTTTGGTATGTTACTTCCACATCTTGGCTATTGTAAATAATGCTGCAATGAACACAGAATATATATGTCTTTTTAAATTAGTGTTTTGGTTTCTTTGGATAAATAACCAGAAATATAATAGCTGGGTCCTTTTTTTCTCTTGTTTTAAAGTCTACTTTGTCTGATATAAGTGCTGTTACCCCAGCTCTTTAAAAATTTCATTTGCATAAAATATCTTTTTCCCTCCCTTTACTTTCAGTCTGTGTGTGTCTTTTAATCTAATGTAGGCCTTTTGTAAGCAGCATATGTATGGGTCTTGTTTTCTTATCCATTTGGTTACTATATGTTTTTTGACTGGAGCATTTAATACATTTACATTAAGTAATTATGGATGGGTATATAGTTACTGATATTTTACTACTCATATTTTTTATGTTTTATCTTTTTTTTTCTTCTTTTTCTTATAAAGAATTCCCTTCAATGTTTCTTGTAATACTGATTTGGTGGTGATAAATTAACTTTTTCTTGTCCTTCAATACTAAGTGATAGCCTTGCTGGGTAAAGTAATCTTGGTTGTAGCTTCTAGCTTTTCATTACTTTAAATATTTTGTTCCAGTCTCTTCTGGCTTAAAATATTTCTGTTGAGAAATCAACGTATAGTTTTATGGGAACTCTCTTATAGGTAACTAACTGCTATTGTCTTGCTGCTTTTAAGATTCTCTGTTTGTCTTTAACATTTAGTATTTTAATTATAATGTACCTTGGTGTGGGTCTCTTGGGTTTACCTTGTTTGGCACTTTCTGAACTTTGCGGATTTGTATGTCTATTTTCTTTACCAGGTTAAGAGAGATTTCCATTATTGTTTCTTCAAATAGGTTTTCAATTCCTTGCTCTTTCTCCTCCTGGTACACCTATGATACAAATGTGATACCTTGGAAGTTGTTCCAGAGGCCCCTTAAACTGTTCTAATTATTTTAATTCTTTTATTTTTTCTGATCAGATTATGTGTTTTCTTTTACCTTGTCTTTTATACTACTGATTAGATCCCCTACCTCATCTAATCTACTGTTGATTATCTCTAATATAGTCTTCATTTCAATTATTGCATTCTTCATTTCTGACTGATTAATTCCTTTTTATGTTTTCTATCCTCCATTTCTAAAAAATTTTCTTAAATTTTTATTTTATTTATTGATGAGAGAGAGAGAGAGAGAGAGAGAGAGAGAGAGAGAGAGAGAGAGAGAGAGAGAGACATCAGTTTGTTGTTGCTTTTTTATTTATGCATTCATTCGTTGATTCTTGTATGTGCTCTGACTGGGAATTGAATCTGCAACCTTGGCAAATGGGGATGACACTCTAACCAACTGAGCTACCTGGCCAGGGCCTTCTATCTCCATTTCTATGCTTTCTATCTCTTTGTTAAAGTTTTAACTGAGTTCATCCACTTTTCCCCTAAGTGCATTGAGCATCTTTATAACCAGTCTTTTGAACTCCACATTTGGTAAATTGCTTGTCTCCATTTTGTTTAATTCCTTTTCTGGAATTTTGTTTTATTCTTTTATTTTAGACATGTTTCTTTTTCTTTTCATGTTTGAGTCTATGTATGATGTTGGTCTGCCATCTCTCTCAGTCCTGTATAGTGGCCTTATGTAGTAGGTGTCCTATGGGGCCCAGTGGCATCATCTCCCTGGTTTCCTGAGCTGGGTGCTCCAGGTGTGTCCCTGGTGTGAGTTGTGTATGTCTTCCTGTCGTAGTTGACCCTAGATTGCTGTTTGCAGTCATTGGGGGACCTTTGAACCCCAGGCTGATTGAGTGTGAGGCATGGCCATTACTACAGTGGAGAAGCTGTGTGCAGGGCTGACCCCACAGAGCAGGATTCGCTTAGTGAGGCTCTAGTGCCTGCCGTGTCTGCCCTTTGAGTGTTTCATTTGTGGAGGTGGCTGGATCATGCTCTGCTGTAATCTAAAGCTGATGATCAGGAGTGCTGGCTCTGGGGCCTTTTGCGGGGTATAAGCCTGGGTCAGTCGCTGCCTGTTTCCAGCATGTTCCCACCTAGTGTAAAGGAACTATGAAGTGGTCTTCAGATGATTGCTGCTTGTGCTGGGTTTGGAGGCTCCTGGGAGAGACTAAGCTGGGAACGGAGGCTGGATGCCATAGAGCCAAGCTTGGGGCCACTTAGCCAGAGGTTTGGGGCATGCAGAGGCTAGATGCTGCTTTTTGGAGTTTGTGAACCTTTAAGAGATTTTAGTGTAGTGTAAGCTGAGACAGGGCATTTGTATGAAAAAAGAGTTGCTGCAAGCTGTTTTGGTGGGTCTGCATGTTGGGTGGGGCAGTGTCTCAGGGAATCACTAGGGTGGGATGAATGCTTTTAGACAGGTTGATGGAGACTCAGACTTGGTACCCGCCTGCACATGCAGGCTGGGTGGGGGAAAGGGCTAAATATAACAATGGTATCTGCCAGAACGTCTGTCTGGAAGAAAACTGCCACTCTAGCCCTTGCCCTGATGCCCATCTATCCTGCTTTTCAAGCTTCTGTCCTAGCACTGGAGCTCAAAGCAGGTGAGTCTGTCAGTGAGTAAGTCCTTGTGCAGGCCCTGGGGCTCCAGCCACCCTCCATCTCACTCAACTACACCCTCGCTGATTTTCACAGTCAGAAGTTATGGGGACTTCTTTTCCCTGCACTGGAACGCTGGGCTTGGGATCCTGGTGTGGGGCCTGGATCCCTTGCTCCTCATGGGGAGATCTCCACAGCTGAAATATCCCTTCTGTTCCTTCACTTCCATATCATGGGTTGAGGCCTGTACACTTCTCATCTCCACTTGTCCTACCAGACTCGATGTGGCTTTTTTGGGATACTCAGTATAGGACTTCTTTTCAGCTAGTCTTCAGATGGTTCTCAAAGATCATTGTTCTGTAGTTGCAATTTTGATGTGGTTTGGTGGAGTGAAGCTCAGCATTTACCCACTCTGCCATCTTGACCAAAAGCCAAATATGATATACTTTTATCCTAAAATTATTTGAGTAACATTTTTAATCTGTCAGTTTAGAAAATTTTAATTTAGATTTTGTCATTGACTTCTAACTTTATTTCATTGTATTAGAAAAAATAGCCTATAGGGTAACAATTCTTTATTTTTTTCCTTTTTTATTGTTTAAAGTATTACAAATAGTAGTACATATATCTCCTTTTTTCCCCCCAATTGCCCTTCCCCCAGCCTTCCCTACCTCTCTCACATCCCCTCCCCTCCTCCCCCAGTGTCTTGCATCCATTGGTTATGATTATATGCATGCATACAAGTCCTTCGGTTGATCTCTTACCTCCCCCTGCCGCCCAACCCTCCCCAGCCTTCCTGCTGTCGTTTGACAGTCTGTTCGATGCTTCTCTGCCTCTATATCTATTTTTGTTCATCAGTTTATAATGTTCTTTATTATCCATAAATGAGTGAGATCATGTGATATTTTTCTTTTACTGACTAGCTTATTTCACTTAGCATAATGCATTCTTTATACATCTATAATAATAAAAGCATAATGTGCAAATCAAATGGATGACCAAACAGCAGAATGACCGTCCAGATGACCATGCTATGGCATGCACTGGCACCAGGCCAGCCAAGGTAGGTGCGATGCGATTGGTCAAGGGGTCCTGCTGTCACCCCATGATTGCCTCTGCATGCAATTGATCACAGAACCCCAGCAGGGTGGGCAGGGCCTCCCTCTGCTGGGTGATCAATCACAGAGTTCCCCCATTGATTGCTCCACAGAGGGAGGCCTAGGCCAGCCAAGCAATTGCACCCCATGCCTATCACCCACAGAGGGAGGCGACTGGTGGTGGGGGAAGTAAAGTGCAATGCTGCACAGATGGCAAGCAGTGGCAGTAGCAGGGGCAGGGCCAGCTGCTGGCAGCCAGGGAAAGGAAAGCCCCGATAGGCCTTGATCACCATCCAGGCCTAGGGATTCTACCCAAGGGGTCCTGGATTGCGAGAGGGTCCAAGCCAGGCTGAGGGACACACCCCTCACCCCCGTGCATGAATTTCATGCACTGGGAGTCTAGTTTTAAAATAAATACCATATTGGTAAATGCTCTAAGTTTTTTTGTTTTATTTTGTTCTGATATGTTTTCATTTTTTATATCTATTGAAATATCGTTTTGCCGACTATGCTTTTCAAGTTAAAGTTATTGTCTCTGTGCACTATGATGATATTACACTATTCTATTTTGATTTATATTGTAACTATGAGCAGTCATTTCTCAGCCTAGTTTTTTTTTAATTGAGAAATGATTTATTTAAAAAATTTTTAATACAATTTAATCTTTCATTGTACTTTTGTCCACCAGTTTTGCTGCATTACTCCTAAGGGTGAAGTGAGTGAGTGAGTTACTTTTTGATTCCTTAATAGATCTTTGTCTTTTTTTGTCTATGGATTGATGACTTCCATAACTTTTGGCACATTTTAATTATATCTGAATATTGTTTTTCTTCTATTTTCTCTATGGTCTCTTTCTTTAAATCCACTTAGATATATGCTAGACATATCCATTATATCTTAAATATGCATTAATCTTGTATATGTTCACATCTTGTCTTTCTGTTTCATTTGAATATTTTTCTATATATCTTCTATTTCATAAATTCTCTCTTCAATTATCTCTAACCTTTAAGATAAGACCGTCAGTGGTAGGGGGCCTTTTGGGGGAGTTGAGCAAAAAAAGAAAATAGAGAAAGAATTCATGAACATACACAACAGTGTGGTGATTCAGGGGAAGGGAATTATTGGAAGTAGAGAGAGTGTAGAGGGGATAAATAGTGATAAGAAAAAATTAATGAAATGAGAAAATAAAAATAAATAAATTTATATTTAGTTTTTTTCCCCAATCTGCCTTTATATAATTGCTTTTTATAAGTGTACTTTTCTTTCTCATTTTGTGCTATTTTTTTTTATTCTTTTGGCATTTCGTACATTTTTGTTTTAAATTGTATTTTTTTTAAATATATTTTATTGATTTTTCACAGAGAGGAAGGGAGAGAGATAGAGAGCTAAAAACATCAATGAGAGAGAAACATCGATCAGCTGCCTCCTGCACACTCCCCACTGGAGATGTGCCCGCAACCAAGGTACATGCCCTTGACCAGAATAGAACCTGGGACGCCTCAGTCCGCAGGCCGACGCTCTATCCACTGAGCCAAACTGGTTACAGCTTAAATTGTATATTTTCTAATAACTTCAATGTCCAAAATACTTTGTTTTAATTTATTGTGTTTCTATGTGTATCTGTGACATTTTATTATACGTTTATATTGATTAATCATAAGTGATAACAATCTTAATTGCTATATTATATTAATTCTTCAAAGAAAAATTTTACATTTGCTTTTCCTAAGAGATAACGTACTCTATCAATCAGGGTCATTTTAGTTCCCTCCAAACTTTCAGAGTTAATATTAGTGTTTTAGTTCCATGCTGCTCCAAAGAAACAAGGCTTTGCAAATATACTCCTTTGACTCAAGTCTGCCTGTTTTTCAAATGTTTCTTAAGTGCAAAGTTTCCACACAGATAGCATCTAAAATATTTTGTTTTATTAAATGATTGATTTTTTACTTATTTGTTAGCCCGGGAATTTTTTTTATTTTTTTTTTATTTTGCCATGACCCCAAAAATGCATTTGAAAGCATGCTTATTATAGAATCTGGTTTTCTTTCAATGGGAAGAATTTTCAGAGTTTCTAGTTCTCCAGGTTTTCTAAAAAGAGAGGTTATATTCTCACTATAAAGTTCTGGGCACAATCTACTAAATTACATAAATTTAACATAGGCATATAAAAGAAGTCTAAAGTTTCCAGAAATAGAATTTTAATAATAGTATCTGTGCAATCATTATTATTAAAAATGAGAGGAAAATTAAGTGAAAACACTATGATTTTAGTTATTTTTTAAAAAAATCATCTTTAATTAGATTTTTTTAAAAAAAATGTTTTAATTGATTTTAGCGAGGGGAAGGGAAAGGGATAGAAACATCAGTGAGAGAGAAATATAGATCGGCTGTCTCCTGCATGACCCCCTGGAGTATCAAGCCCACAACCCGGGCATGTGCCCTGACTGAGAATTGAACCAATGACCTCTTGGTGCATGGTGGGGGTACGAGTGTGTGTGGGGGGATGATGCTCAACCCCTGAGCCACCCTGCTGGGCTAGATGATTTTTAAACACAAGAGAGAATGAGAGGCCCATCATTAATTTTCCCCTCTCAATTATGAAGATGCTAGTGAACAAAATAAAGCAATGAAATATTTTAAAATAATAAAAATTGGAATGGAATGAAAAATTAATTAGAAACCAACCAAACATTTTATTAATTTAAAATGTGTAATAATAATATGATTCATTAATTATGACATTTATGGCATCCCAACCATGGAAAATTATTCTCCCAAATCTATAATTAATAATGGAGAACTTTTAGGATATTTTTGTCTCAGCATAACTGGATTCACTGTATGATATAGGCATCGAGAATGCCATACATCCAGGATGGTATGAGTATGTGTTTATGTGTGCATGTGACACCATGGTTCCTAGGACTTACCCAATTCACAAATTCAGTATAATGGTCAGAAGCTAATTTGGACTAAATTTTAATGTTTATCATACCTGACCCATGAATAGCTAATAAACATACTCAGAGATGAACTCAATAGGTAATGAAGAAACAAATAGTGAGATCTTGCTGGTCTATGTTCTCAGTTGGTGAAATCCAATTTATAGCAACTTTAACTTTATATTGTTAATGTTACCTAGTTACCAGTCTCTAAATGGAAATTAAAAATTGGACTGAAGAAAGGACTTGTAAAGACCTGAAAGAAATAGCAGAGTAAGGGGGCCGGGGATGGCTGAAAAGAAGTAGCATGCAAACCAAAGTATTTTTCTCCCCAAATCTGGCCTTTTTTCAAATGTGTTATTGTATTGATGGCCTCAAAGCATTAAGGATATTCCTAAAGAGGAGTTGTTCATTTGAAATGAAGTGGCTATAATGTAACTAAAGTTATAAAATAAGAGGGTTGACAATAATTATATATGGTGTTACTACAGTTGTGTGAAATACCCATAAGAGGTTCAAAATCTCAATTAAATCCTTGCAAATTTTACTCAACAATCCGATACAACTTTTAAGTTTAAAATAACTTTTTTAAAAAATATATTTTATTGCCCGAACTGGTTTGGCTCAGTGGATAGAGCAGGGGTGGGCAAACTTTTTGACTTGAGGGCCACAGTGGTTCTTAAACTGGACCGGAGGGCCGGAACAAAAGCATGGATGGAGTGTTTGTGTGAACTAATATAAATTCAAAGTAAACATCATTACATAAAAGGGTACGGTCTTTTTTTTTAATTTCAATAGTTTTATTCATTTCAAACATTTTAACAAGAAGAATGTAAACACTAATTATTATAATTTGAAACTTCAAAAAATGGAGGAATCATAGCACAATAACATACCTTATATTGAAGATGGCAAAGGCAAAATAAAATTGCCTAACAAAGGAAAGGTACAAAAGCCTTTCAAATTAAACTTAAATATAATAAAATAATTTAAAACTAAAACAAATAGAAAAGAACAAAATGTGTAAACAGTAAATTAAACATTTTCTTTAGTGCAACTTCCAAATTATGCCCTGGACGTAGATGTAGATGGCAATGTAGACTGGGTTGAAAGGTTTTTGGTCTTTAAAACATCAACTTCAGTGGGAACAGTGTTGTTGGTCTCCTTTTTTAGCTAATGCATCAAAGTCTGGAGTTAGTTTTGTTGTGGCTATTCTCAGGATAGATCTGAGGTGTTCGTCAGTTAAGCTGGATCTGTGAGGGGCTTTGTTGATGTTCACGACGCTAAATGTCTGCTCACAAACATAGGTTGACCCAAACAGCACCAGTATCTTCTGTGCCATTCTCCGGATGTTTGGAAAAGTGGCTTCATTAAGTGACGCATAAAAGTCTCTTAGTTCAAGAGAGCTGAATTTCTCCTTTAGGACAAAGTCAGACTGAAGATCGATGAGTTCCAGTTGCACCTCTTCTGGTGCTGTTTCAGGGTTTTGTGACAAAGGACAGGCCACCAGTTGAAGTGGCTGGTCAGTTTTTTCAACATCAGAAAACCGACGACAGAATTCTGCATGCAGGTCATCCAGTGATTTGCTGTATTTCTTCACGTTTTGGATGGTCTCCTTCTGTGTGGCTAGGGTGGCAAAATGAGTGAAGACTTTGTCTGAAATTTGTCTGGAAAAGAAAATCAGCTTCGATTTAAAGGCTTTCACATTAGTGTACATGTCATGTACATACTGATCTTTTCCCTGTAGCTTCACATTTAGCTCATTCAAATGTGAAAATATATCTACAGCAAATGCAAAGTCACACAGCCAATTCTTGTCACTCAGCTCAGTAAATTCGTCAGACTTCCCCTTTAATTTAAAAAATGCACCAATCTCTTCTTTGAGCTCCCACACTCGTTGGAAAACTTTGCCCAAACTCAACCAGTGGACACGAGAGTGGTAAAGTAAGTCGTGGTGATTCGCATCAGTTTCCTCCAGAAACTTAATAAACTGATGGTGCTGAAGTCCCTTTGCTCAAATGAAATTAACAAGCTTTGCGACTGGATTAACATGATTAAGTTGTAATATAGACTTGCACAATGATTCCTGGTGAATAATACAGTGAAGAAAAATGACATCTTGGTTAGGGTTCTCCTCTTTCACTTTATCCTGAATTCTTTTTAGCAGTCCAACATTTTTTCCAGTTAAATCTGGAGATCCATCTGTCGTGACATTAGCAAGTTTACTCCATGGTAGCTTCATTTTCTTGATGACAGTAGACACCCGGTCATACAAGTCCTCTCCCCGTGTTTTTCCTTTCAGTGGCTCCATGGCTAAAAACTCCTCCATAATTTAAAAATTGTCACTAATCCCTCGGATAAAAATTAAGAGCTGAGCAGTGTCCTTTACGTCATTACTTTCATCCAATGCTAGTGAATAAAACCTAAAGAACTCTGCCTTACTATTTAACTTGCTGACCAAGTCTTCATCAATCAGTTCCACTCGACGAGTCACTGTCCTGCGCGATAAGCTGAGTTTTTCAAACTTGCCTTTGCTCTCTGGACACAAGAGACCTGCTGTCTCTATCATACATTCTTTCAAAAACTCGCCTTCAGAGAGAGGTTTGCTAGCTTTTGCTAATTTGAATGATAGCATAAAACTTGCTTTGGTAGTTGTCTCTTGAATTGCAGTTTGTCTGTGAAAGACATTTTGCTGAGCCTGTAATTTAGCCATCAACCTCTGTGCAGTACCCTCCCGTTCTTGAGGTGACTGCTTGCTAGCATAATTGCCATGCTTTGTGGCAAAGTGACGGCTGAGATTGTACTCTTTGAAGACTGCAAGTGTTTCCTGGCATATCAGACATACTGGCATTGATTGGACTCCGGTGAAAAAATATTTTGTTGTCCACTCCCTCTTAAACACTTGGCATTCACTGTCCACTTTCCTTTTCTTTGGTCCACTCATGTTTAATATTGGGCTAAAACAAACAGTACTGTTCTCTTATTAAATTCTTTACTAAAATAAGACAGTAAAGTATAAAAACAAGTGATTAAATTTGCTCTACTATAACATTTTTGGTCTTCTAAAAAAAATATATATAACAAAATCATCTGAAAAAGTTCAGACATGGGACAGAGGCACACCCTGACCATAGAGAACAACCCCTTTCCTCCATAGGAAACCTGTGTATCTTTCACACAGGCCCTTTGTTTATGGTAACACACATAGCTGCACATTGCTGTGTCTTCCAGACACACTTGTATGGGAGGTGCTAGGGTAGTGCAAAACATGGGTAACCAGTAGTTACCACTAGCACTTCCGTTACTGGCAAAAAACAGCCGCAATGCAAATAGTGTGAAAGAGCCCATTATCAATGTCAGATTGCATCCACTGGCCTCTATAAAAACAACCAAGTGCCGCTTTTAAATGCCCATTGCAACAGTTTTTCTTATTAAAAGCTGGAAATGGCAGGATATTTATATATATACCCCTACTGTGACAGCCTGGCAGAGCATTACAAAGGAGAAAACCCAGCATCTGCTGATGTCCATAAGTACAAGACTTCAGGCTGTCATTACCAGGAAAGGGTTTCATCCAAGTATTAGATATGAACATTTGATTTTCAGTTTTCATTTGTCCAATTAATTCTGAAACCCTGAAATTAAGCGATTTTGTAATAAAATCTTTAGTTCATCACATTTTAGTTCATTACAATCTTTTTGTTCAACCCACTGAATTAGGGTTCGTTCACACTAGCCGTGCTGCCGTTGAAGTGTGGTGCAGTACTGCAATGCAGCGCAGCTAGGGTTAATGCAGGGTACACAGGTTTCCATCATGTTTGCATTGATGCTAATGTGCAGTGGTACATTTTAACACAAATGCCCTGTAGCACGCATTTTTACAGCTGAAAGTCTTTGTTGTTTTATTAACAAGTCATTGTGATGTACAGAATGTGGGAACAGGAAAAAAATTGTGTTTGAGTAGAGCTCTTAATCTTACCTCAGAAAGGCTCTGATACTGTGCTCTCCAGGGGCGTGTCTCCCTACATCACCACGATAACGTGTCTACGCATTCCCAGGGTGATGTCGGGAGACGCGTCCGCGGGCATTACAAGGAGCCTCTGGAAGAGTGAGAGGTTGTTCCTTCTACTGGATGGGTGGATATAAATCCGCCCACTCAGAAGAAGGAGCTGTGGCCGTGTTTCCCGACGTTGCCATGTTAACACTGCTGCTGGTGAAGGAGCGGAGGGGAGAGCAAGAGAACCCTCCGCTCTTTCGGCTCCCCGGGCCGGATAGAACAGCCCAACGGGCCGGATCCAGCCCGCGGGCCGTAGTTTGCCCACAGCTGGGATAGAGTGTTGGCCTGCGGACTGAAAGGTCCCAGGTTCGATTCCAGTCAAGGGCATGTACCCTGGTTTCGGGCACATCCCCAGTAGGAGGTGTGCAGGAGGCAGCTGATTGATGTTTCTCTCTCATCATTATTTCTATCTCTCTCCCTTCCTCTCTGTAAAAGATCAATAAAATATATTTAAATATATACATATTATTGATTTTTACAGAGAAGAATAGAGTTAGAAACATCGATCAGCTGCCTCCTGCACACTCCCTACTGCATATGTGCCGGCAACCAAGGAACATGCCCTTGACCAGAATCTAACTTGGGACCCTTGAGTCCGCAGGCCGACGCTCTATCTATCCACTGAGCCAAACTGGTTAGGGCTAAAATAACCTTTTTAACATTACTATTTAATGAGTAGATAGCAAAAAGTAAAGCATGTTATAACTTAAGTTATTAATTATAGGCAATCTTGTTGATTATATTATCCACAACAGAAGGTGTCTGTGACTTTATTGAAACTTGTTGGCAATATGAAGAAAAAATTACTACAAATTATTAATTTTTAGCTGTTACCATATTGCATGCTAGAAATGAAAGCAAGGTTTGTACCTCTCTGTTCTCCAAATTAAAGAATTACAGAATCATTTTGTTGCCAACTACTGGCTGTTTTGAAAATTTTAAAAAAAGCAAGTGTGTCATTATTTTTCAGCCAGTATATTAGGACCTGATTGGAATTTTAAAAATTTAAAATAATTTATTTTTGCCCCAAATTTCACTGACAATTTCACTTTAACATCTTGGGTTGGTCCTTCACAGCAATCTCTTGTGTTTTTTAAAAAATATTTTCATAATAGCCACTTCATATCAAACTAACAACTCCTCTTCAGGAATATCCTTACTGCTTTGAGGCCATCAATACAATAACACACTTGAAAAAAAGGCCAGATTTGGGGAGAAAAATACTTGGTTTGCATGGTACTTCTTTTCAGCCATCCCTAACCCCCTTGTTCTGCTATTTCTTTCCGGTCTTTACAAGTCCTTTCTTCAGTCCGATTTTTAATTTTCACTTAGAGACTGGTTTTACAAGTTTGTAGAAAAAGAAAGTTGAGTGGAGAGTTATTACAGGGACAGCATTATACAAACAAAGAGCTGTTCAACATTACAGACAATTTAATCGGCTGGTCCCGAGTAATGTGATGTAGATCATGTGTGTGTCCGGCTGTCTCCATTCACACAAATTAAAAACAAATAAGCAAATAAACCTCTACCAAAGAACTGTCTTTGGACTCTCTTTCCAGAACCTTCTGAACCAGGACTTGGAGTCAGCAGACCAGGCTGAGGCTGTTCTAAAACAACTGCAATGTATGTCTATTCCATGCTTTAAATGCTGGTCCTTTTCGCCAATAAAAAAGCCCCTGGAGCAGCGACGAGCTTCGGGTTGTCCTGAAGACATTTGGCGTTAGCTGCCTAGCTTTCTCAGGAGACCACGGCGCCCACCGGAGGAAATGTAGGGTCACCCTCCCAGCTTCGGCCGTGAGGCTGTGTTCCTGTCTTTCTGCTGTGGCTCCAAAGGCCCTCTAATCCCCTGGGGTCTCATTGCACACAGGGCATTCAAACCTCAGAACAAGAAGTGCCTGTGAAGGGCTGCGTAACGTTAAAAATAGGAAATACAGCCTTGGCTTTTGAGTGGATACAGAAAAGGGAAGGGAAACCATTTGGCTTTAAATTGTTAAAATTCCTCAGAGAAGATTAAATTGAGTATACAAATCCTTCCTTTCATGGTGGGGACTGAACCAGAGCCCTCTGCCTTTGTTCCTGGGAGACGTTAAAGTGACAACATTTTAAAAGGCTTCAGAAAATTGATTGAATTGTTTAAATTTTTGCAAAAAGAGATGTCCAAAGAAGTGGGGGAAATATCAGAAGAGGGCAAGAGGGAGAGAGAGAGGAAAGAGAGAGAGAGAGAGAGAGAGAGAGAGAGAGAGAGAGAGAGAGAGAGAGAGAGATATCATGGAGCAAGAATGCTTAAAAATTAAAACAAACCAGTATTTCCAAAATAATAGAAAAAAGATGACAGACTTTTGAAAGTTCCCCTTTAGTCAATGATCAAATAAAGTCCATATCAAGAAAAAGAATAAGAAGATAAAAAATATATAAATCCTAATGAGTGCCGAAGTAACTGAAGTACTAATATGCAAATCATCTTAAATAATATTCAGTTTATTAAAAATTTGCAAGGTAAACATGTGCCAGCTTGGTATGGGATATGGTTCTGAGGTATGAATATTTATATATGTGAATAAATTAATGCTTTTCTTTGGAAAATATGAGGAAGTTTTCTCATATTTCTTTGTCATTGTTTTTTAATGTGGTGCTTGACTGGGTGCCACCCGTTCACCAGAAGTACTAAGGATTTTTCCATTGATCTTAAGGAGATATTCATCCCTGGCTAGCAAGTCACCTACAGGTTATTTCATAGTTCCGTAGACACAGAGGGATTATTTATCTGTTTGCTCTAATTAATAAAAATGACATTTTAAGTGTGTTAAAAATATTGACCTGTTTTAGCCTCATAACAATCTTATGCCATAGCTGGAGGAATCATAAAGGACAGATTCACCAGCCCACTGACCGCATCACCAGCCAGGGACAAGCCCAGCTTCCAAGCCTCTGCCTCTGCCTCTGCCTGCAGGGTCTTCTCAGCTCTGAACCCTTACAGGAGGCTGGCCGGGGAGAACAGTGAAGAAGAGCCTACATATATTTTACATTCTGTTTTCAATTTTGTCTGAACTAAAAACAATTATAAACGAATAAGGCAAAAGAACAAAAGACATTTGGACGTCATAGCTGGTGACTCTTGACAAATAACTTAGCACATGACTTTATAATGATTAGAATGATCTAAATTTTACACAAACACTACAAAAACACCCATGATCTAGGTGAGTGGTGAATTCTTTAAAACTAAAGCTGCAACATTCCGAGATTGTAAATGGCCATAGGGCCCCCAACTTTATATCATAAGAGGCACTATGAAGAGATTATATCCATTTTAGGATTCTGATTTCATTGTATGTTGATCTATCGAGGAGATAGATTTAATTAAAACCAGTTAATATCTAGTTTGGGACTAGAATTAGTTTACCCCTCCCACATCTTTAATTTTCAAAGGAAAAAAATAATTTATTAATAATTCGATAACTTAATAAATAATCAACCTATGGTATGATCATATAGTGAAATATTCTTATGTTTTTCTAATAGTAGAGGTGTCTGGAAGCTAACAAAGGAAATTAAATATAGAGAAAAGGAAGCGTTCTATAAAATTTTTCAAACCACTCAGATTAAGATGAAATTAAAGACCCCTTAAGAAAGCTAATAAGAATGTTTTCCTTCTCATTTTACGACCTACGATTACATAAGCTGTTTCCCTTAGATCTTGATATCCAGGCCTTTAATCATCTTCATGATCTTCCTATTTATAATCCTCTTATTTTTGTAAGTTGCAACCACATTCCCTCCTTGTAAGAAATCTCTTTTGATTTTCTATTTAAAGAAAGTTAGAATATCTACTAATTCAGTAAAAAAACCCTTTCTATAAATAACTCCTTGCACCTTTTTTATTCTGAATTTTGCTAATTTTATAATGATTTTACTAATATACAGTCAATGATTCCTTATAATTTATTTAGTTTTGGATTTTTCATATATTGATCACTTATATTCTATAACTTATGCCTTAAAATGTAACCACTTATTGTCAAGAAATACTTTATAGTAAAAACTACCCAAAATTAATAATAAAAATAAAAATCTCTCTCCTCCCTCTCCCTCTGACACACACACACACACACACACACACACACACACACACACCTCAAAATGGATTATAGGGTTAAATCTAAGAGCTAAAACTATTAAACTCTTAGAAGAAAATAAAACTTAATCTATTTGACTTGGGGTTAGGCAAACCTTCTTATATATAGCACTAAATGTACAAGCCACAGGAAAATAAATAAATTGGACTTGACAGGAATTTTTATTTGAATGGACATTTCTCTAAATATTTAAATGACCAATGAAAAATTAGGAGGATGATTAGTATTATTATCCATTAAGGACTTCAGACTAAAACTGCAATAAAATAGACTGTATACTTATAGAATGGTTATAAAGAAAAGATATGTAATAACCAGCCTTGCAAGGATGTGGAGAAATCGCAGTCCTCATAATTGCCGATGGGAATGCAAAATGGTGCAGCTGTGTTGGAAATGGTTTGGCAGTTCCCCAACGTACTCAACACAAAACTGATATAGGACCCAGTCATCCTAATATTAGACATCTACTCAGAAAAATTGAAGTTAGTGTCAGAAGAAAAAGGTTTTACACAAATGTTTTTAGTAGCATTATAGATAAGAAACAAAAGTGAAAACACCTAAATGTTCATTGACTCATGAAAAGATAAATAAAATGTGTTTCATCCATACAGTAGAATAATATTCAACCAAAAATAAGTCAAATAATGATACATGCTACAACATGGATGGGCCTTGAAAACATTACACTAAATTAAATAACCCACTCACACAAAACCATATATTGTATTACTCAATTTATTTTTTTTAATATATTTTATTGATTTTTTACAGAGAGGAAGGGAAAGGGATAGAAAGTTAGAAACATCGATGAGAGAGAGACATCGAACAGCTGCCTCCTGCACAGCCCTCACTGGGGATATGCCCGCAACCCAGGTACATGCCCTTGATGAGAATCGAACCTGGGACCCTTGAGTCCGCAGGCCGACGCTCTATCCGCTGAGCCAAACCGGTCAGGGCTGTATTACTCAATTTATATTAGAGATCTGGACTAGATAAATCTATAGAGACAAAAAGTATATTAACTTTTTCCTAGGCTGTGAGGTTTGGGGAAAAAGGGAGAATCACTGCTAGTGAGATTGAAGTTCTCTTCTGAGGTGATGAAAATGTTCTAAAATGTATTGTGGTAACTGATTGCATAAGTCTGTGAATATATTAAAATTAACTAAATTGTACATTTAACTGGGTGAATTATAATTTATATAATTTTGCATTTCAATTAGTTTTAGAAAATTTTAAAAGCTATGGTGAAATAGGCAATATAAAAAAATTCTTGGAAGATCAATTTGAAAAAAAGGAGCAAAATTTAAAAAAAAAAGTTAAATTAGCAATTGCTTTGCTTGTTTTCAATCCAGTACTGACCACATATGTTGTTCTATATCTATGTAATGTATTCTATGTAGCTATTAACAAAGAAAGGGGAGGGTTTTGGGAACTAAACAGTCATCATTCACTGCCCAAAATTACTTTTTGAAGCAGCCAATTACGTCTTTTGTATGAGAATACTATTTTAATAATATGTCACAAATGTGATTTGGAAGCTTTGACAGAAACTAAAGTGGAGGGACATTTGCCATTTGCCTTAACGATGCTTTTGTATATTTGGATGGATACGCTCTCAAAAAAGCCCAGTATCTGTGAGATCAGTTCCAGGTGAAGTAGAATGCACACACCAGGCAAGGGTGGCATTGAGTCCTTTCTTTTTGTAATTATTTAAAAACTAGTTTAGCTCATGAAAAGACAGATCCAAATTTGAACTAGATGTGACCTTTTCACAGAGTGGAGAGTTTTTCCCCTTACTATATTCAGGTACAGTTATGCATTTTTGTTTCAGTAAGAGACACAACTGGGAATAATTTGAAACACCCTGAGTAAGGCAGTTCCAGAGATATTTATAACTTAAACCCAAACCTGGAAGTACTATAACTCCTATGGGAAAAGTCTTGTACAACTTTCTCCAATATGAAACTCATAATTATTTCAATTTCAAACACTTTTTTTTCTTGAGAGGGTTTGTGTGTCTCCCCCCTGCTCCCAGCTTTCAATAGTAATTTTGATATTTCAATGCCTAAAATAATCAATTGCTTCTAATAGACCTTGCTGATGAAGCACTTATCCATTTAACATATTCTCAAAATTTAAGTTCAGCATGCAGTATCTGTAATGTCATTTGACTGTAATGAGGTTCAAAGAAGGTTTGAATAGGACTATCTGAATTCATTATGAAATGAACTCACTGTTTCGTCTTTCAGATAAATACTGAAGGGAAGGATGTAGCATTCACAGAAAAAAACATCAGTAATATATGCCTTAGAGAATTCGTAGGAACTCGTTTCATTAGGTTAGATTTGGAGGGATTTGTTTGTATGTAGCCACTAGTAAATACAACAGATAGAATATGGACTGACTCAATCATTTTAGCATGTTGAGAGCTCAGTTTTGTGTTTTTCCCCTAATTATTTCAGGAAGCTTTGCAGAATGTTTAGTCAACACATAATCACTAAGTTTAAGCACTCTGGAAAGATTTTCCAGAACACAGTGGAATGTAAGGCATGGGTTCCTTTTTCACAGGCAAGATAAAGCAATATGACAAATCCAGTTATGTGCCACTTAATGACGAGGATACATTCTGAGAAATATGTTATTAAGCAATTTTTCTCTGTGTGAACATACACAGCCTAAATGTTGTAGCCTACTACACACCTAGGCTATACGGTATAGCCTATTCCTTTTAGGCTGCAAGCCTGTACAGAATGTTTCTGTACTAAATGCTGTATGCAGTTGTAAAACATGGTATTTGTGTATATAAACATAGAAGGGTACAGTAAAAACATGGTGTAAGAAATAAAAAAAAAATTGTTATACCCCCATAGGGCACTGAACCATGAATGGAGCTTGTAGGACTGGGAGTTACTCTGGGTGAGTCAGTGAGTGAGTGGTGAGTGAATGTGAAGGCCTGAGACATTACTGCTCATGACTTCAGACTTTATAAACACTGTACACTTATGTTACACTAAATGTAAAACAGCATGAGATTCAATCAAGCATGAGAGAAAGTGATGTAATCAAGAAACACGGTAAACTTGAGGTGTAAGAGGCTGCTGATGGTGTAACACAGAATGCTATTTTACAGAAAACTTTTTCTTAGTAAGTAGAAAGAGTACACTAAAATAGTGATAAAAAGTATAGCATAGTAAATACACAAACCAGTAACATAGTTGTTTACTATCATTATCAAGTATGTACTCTGCATAATTATTTGTGCTATACTTTTATAGGACTGGCAGCACAGGCTTAGTTACACCAGTGTCACTACAAACAAGTGAGTAATAAATTGTGTTATGATGGTAGGATAGCTGCGATGTCGCCAGGCAATAGGAATTTTCAGCTCCATTATAATCTTATAGGACCATCGTCTTATACGTGGCCCATCATTGACCAAGATGTCTTATGTGGTACGTGACTATCCACAGTACATACCATAAATGATTAAATACTTCAAAAAGAAAAAATCCCTTCAGGCTGGATGGTCGATTTTTCAAAAGACTTCTAGAAGAAGTAAAATATTGAGTTAGGTCTTAAATGTTTGTGTTACAATTTCTATGAGTGAAGCTGACATAAAAAGTGTTTTTAAAGAAAAGACAGAGCTCTGAAATATGAAAATACAAAGTGTGCATTAAAAAGTGGCATAACAGTCAGTCCATTAAAAGGAAATGGCTTTAAGAACCATAAGCAATTTAGAATAGAGCCATTAACAATTCATGACAATGGTTTTGAGAATTTAATATTCTTAACATATGAAGAATTATAATCTAAGGGAAATTACTAAATCATATTTTGCTTGAAATATATACTGTCTTGATGGCCTGGCTTTAAAGAGCATCTCTACACTTATGATTCACAAATGTAAGTCTATATATTTGACCTTTCCCCAGAAATTCACATATTTATATTTAACTGATTACTTGACACAAACACAGAGATATAAAATACCTTCATGGATCAGTGGTTGAGTGTCTACCTATGAACCAGGAGATCATGGTTCGATTCCCAATCAGGGCACATGCCTGGGTTTTGGGCTCAATCCCCAGTGTGGGGTGTGCAGGAGGCAGCCGATCAATGACTCTTGCTCATCATTGATGTTTATATATCTCTCTCTCCCTCCCCCTTCCTCTCTGAAATCAATAAAAATATATTTTAAAAAATATAATACCATCATGGTCTTAGAAGTTCTCATATCCCTCACAAATTTGCCTTTGCACTGTTCTTCTCCAGCTCTGTGAGTGACATCACAATCAACCCAGTTGTACAAGGCCAGAATTTATTCATTTCCTCGGTAGTTATTTTATTTCACTCCCTAAACCCAATCAATGAGCAACTTCTTTCAATCCTAATTCCAAAACATGTACCAAACCCACTCATTTCCCTTTATTTCTACTATTAATATTCTTGTCTTACCTACTATCTTTCACTTCAGTTACCTTAACCAATTCAAAACAGACTTCCTTCCTTTTGTTGTTCTTGCACTATAATCTACTCTTCTTGTGGTAATCCCAAATAAAGTTTTAAATACTTTTTTTTTTAATCCTCACCTGAGGATATTTTTTCCATTGATTTTTAGAGAGAGTGGAAGGGAGAGGGAGAGACAGAGAGAAACACCAATGTGAGAGAGACACATTGATTGGTTGCCTCTGGCATGCCCCGGATCAGGGCCAGGAGCCTACAACCTAGGTATGTGCCCTTGACGGGAATTGAACACAGGACCCTTCAGTCCGAAGGTCGACGCTCTATCCACTGAGCCAAACCAGCTAGGGCCCAAATAGAGTTGTAAAACAATCACAGCTACTACAACCACGTTGCTTGCCAGTCCCCAATGTCTCATGTATTAGTTTTCTATTGCTGCTATAAGAAATGATCACAAACTTACAGTTCTGGGTGTGATGTGTAACATGAGTCTCCCTGGATTAAAATTAAGATATTGGCAGGACTAGCTTGCTTTTTTTTTTTTTTTTTTTTTTCTGGAGGCTCTAAAGAAGCTCAATTTCTTTGTGTGTTTGTTTGTTTGTTTGTTTGTTTGTTTTTTTCTAGCTTCTAGAGGCAATCCCACACTCCTTGGCTCATGGCCTTTTCTTCCATCTTCAAAGCCAACACTGTTATATCCCCTTGTGCCTTTCTTTCAAAGCCATACCTTTTTCTGACTCTCTCCTTCAGCTTTTCTCTTCCCCTCTAAGGACGCTTATCATTACACTGGATCCAGCAGAAAATGCAGGGTGATTTCTCTATCTTGAAACTTGTTGGTTAGCAACTTTAATTTCACCTGCCACCTAATTCCCTTTGCCATGTACTGCAAGGTATTTCGTGTTTCCAGGGATTAGGTTGTGGAACTTATTGGGAGTCTATCATTCTGCCTCACACAGTACCACATTAGAATAAAATATAAACTTTTTACTCTAGCTTCTAAAATCTTACTTTATTTAGGCTTTTCCTAAATTCATTTTTATTGCTTCCTTTGTACCACTATCCCAGTCAGATTGTTTTGTTTTTGTCTCTATTCTTCAGACATGACAAAAGACAACATCAGTCCTCCATCCTAGCTGTTTACTCTGGTTGTATGCCCTACTCACCTTCACATAAGGTGGCTCCTCCTCATCATTTAAATCTTATTTTCAAACCTGTTTTTTTCAGACATGGTTTACTAAGCCAACACATTTAACAGTATTATCCATTACCACATCATCACATATAAATCATCTATCAATATTTACTATTTCTGATTTATTAATTTATTTTTATGTTAACCTTTTTCAATCATACACACTATTCTGTGCCCTAATATAGGTGTTGGCAAACTCCTTTGCTTATTCAAAATTCCTCAATGAGACTTCATTGCCTAACAATAGATTTCTAAGGGCCAGTCTAGAAGGAATGATCTGCCCTTGCCTGGCTTTTTAACACAGTTTTTCTTTTCCTTTTGTCTAAGTTCCCAAATCATTAAGCTAATTGTAATTTCCTACACATATCATGCTATTTTTATCACCTGTAACATTGCTCATCCTGACTGTCTTTCTAAAATACCCAGCCTCTTTCCTCTATTCCTTTGCCTGTTAATATCTACTTAAATGTAAAACTAAGTTCAGAAGTCATCTCTTTTATGAAGTCTTCTCTGACTCTTCTAGATCTTAAGGTATCTTTCAATTTGTGCCAACAATACATTATGTATATTTTAATCATTATTTTTACATTGCCTAGAATTTTCTAATTATAGGTTTATACCCATAATAGTATGCAACACATTAAGGTCATGAATGGAAACTTATTTGTTTTTGTGTCTCTGGCACTTAGTCTACTTCTAGCCTATAGTAGATATTTAATAAATGTGTGTTGAATGAGTGTGAACTTGTTTTCTGAGCCAAGTTTCCAAGTCTTTTCTAAGGAGGTTTACCATGTATTGTGTTCAGGACAAGAGACTGTGTTAACCAATGTTTCTAACTCCTCATTTACTTTTTAAGTTGTTCTATTTCTACACCACATAGATTGTCGTAAATGTTTCCTTCCACGTCCCGCATGGTTCAGGGTTCAATATCTGGAAGAGGAGCCACACACAAATGAAATAGAAAAGACAAGAGATAATTTGGAAATATTGGGGGACCAGGCGGGTAAGTCCAACTCAAGAGGAAGGACTTCCGCCTGTACTTAGTCCACACCGACATTTTATAGTCTGAGGTAAACAATGCCGTGGTTACCATAGTTACAGTTCTTGTGAGTTTCACCTGTTTTGATCATGTTTACACTCCCTGCACTTCCCTCAGCCCATTAGCTTCCCAGGTAAGATCTGGGGAGTGTTATAAGGTCAAGCCTAATTATGCTAAGAGGACTGAGCCCTCTAAGCTGGGACTTGTTTGTGACTTTGCCAGCAGGTCAGTCCGAGGCTCAACCCTATATCAGTTTCCCACAATAGATATACATATAAACAGAGATATAGATCTAGATAAAGTCATAGTTATAGATACCATTTAACTCCCCCTCATTGTGATGTCACAGGCTAATGGGAGGCCAAAGGAGGCCTCAAACTAGTAGCAGTACCCAAGTTCTTGTCACCATGCAAGAAAGAATTCAAGATCGAGACAGATTCAGTAAAGCACAGAGATTTCATTAACATGAAAGTACACACTCAGAGAATGTGGGCACACTCAAAAAGTGAGTCCCACCAAAGGATCTCCTGGTAGGGCTTATATTTTGGGCTAGTGGGGAAAGCTTCATAAAAGGATAGGTCCAGGTGGAGCTGAGGTGTTGGCCAGGCGCCACCTCCCCAACAGGTGGGAGAATTTTTGTCTTTTTTGGTCTTTTCAGAGCTGTAATTGTCATGGCCTTGTCAGATGCATGATGGGAGTTAGTCTATCTGCAATCTGTATATATAAAACCCTAATATGCAAATAACCTAACTGTGGAACAACTGAACAACCCGTTGCTATGACGTGCGCTGACCACCAGGGGGCTCATGCAGAACATGGCAGGCATTGGCAGCAGGTGGCAGAGGACAGAACATGGCAGGCATTGGCCACAGTGGGATGGTGGAGCAGGTAAACAGGGATGCCAAACCAAGGCGGGGTGCCAGTTGCTGTCATATGGGCGAGCCTCTATGCTTACTGAAAATTCTTTGCTCCCACACAATGTGGTCCTTCTAGGCTCTTGCACCTACTGCCGGCACCAGCCCTGCTCCCACCTGTGGCCGATGCTGGTGCCAGAGCCTCCATTCACACCCACTGCCCGCTCCCAGCACTGGTCCCGATTGCTTGGAGCCATCGGCGGGTGCAAGCGGTGGCTATTGGCCCCGATCACCCCTGAGGGCTTCTTCTCCTCCCCCTGCTCCTGAGGGGCAATCTGAGCAGCAGTTGCCACTCCCACCCTCTGATGGCTCCGGCCCTGCTTGCATCGATTGCTGGTGCCGACCCCAATTGCCCTGTGCTGTCAGCATGTGGGAGCGGCGATGGGAGCAGCCCTGCCAGCAGACAGGGGACTGGGGACCTTGATTAGAGGGACCAGGTGGGGGGAGGGGAGGATGGGCCAAGACCCGCCCCTGTGCCCACCACAGCCTTTTGGCCCACAGTTCCTTTCAAGGTGCACAAATTGGTGCACTGCACCCCAAGTGCTAATGATAATTGGCTATGGCTCATGTTTTGGTCAGGGCACCTGGTCCCACTGAGTAGAACTGGTCCTTGTTTGTGTCTGTGGTTTCCTTTGACAGCTTGTTTCCTCTTACTATCCTATTTCCCTACAGAAGGGGAGAGGGAGGAGCCCTGTACCAATCTAGCTCCCCTGCCTCAATTGAAGTCACATTCTGACTTCTCTTTTATCTGCTGCCTCTACCCTTTGCACTCCGGGAATCATGGTAAAGAACTTTGGAATCTGTATGAATGTCATAGTTGAATAGATAAGAATTTGAATTTAAATAACAGGTTAGACAAAGAAGAGAATGGAACCAGCAAAGTGTGTGTTTTCAAACTAGCTACCACTAAGAACTAGAACAATTCCACTGGAGGAATTCTAGGAACCTGGGCAAAACACACTCAGCACTGGTCCCTCACTGGATGAGAGCTTTTGGGAGAAGGGAGGACATTAATTTCCCAGCACTTCTGCCCCAACACATATAAAGAGCAGACTACAAAAACTAGGGAAACCCTCAGATCAAAAAAAGAAGTGCAAATGTTGGCAGTTAGAAATAAGGCAGGTAATTGGAATGGTGGAGTGGGACAGGGCATTGTGGTGTCAGCTATAGTAGATAGCAATTAAAATACCCTTGCTTCACATTTTCCTAATATCATGAGTTCTGTTTACCTTTATTTGCACTCTACATCAGTCATCAATAATTGTAGCTGCAATTTGGTTTTTGGCATTGACCAGAACTGTTCTACTTTTAGGGTATACATTTAAATATCTAATTTCTGAATATAATTTCTTCTGTTATTCTCACTCATTTCCGTAAGACCTATCTCTAACTTCATAGTGATCTGCAGTCATGAATGTTCATTTTTGCCAGCTCTCTGTAGCTTTGATCCCCTCACTATTACACTGGCAATTTATGGGACATCATTTCGATTACTAGTTATTGGCACCACCCTTCTTCCTTTACATTATTGCTCTTTGATTTCATATGCTTTTCAAATGCTCAATCATGGATAATTTTCAACATCTAATTTCTCAGCACCTATATCTTGCTGCTGAATATTGCAAAAAGAAATCTCCTAACAGTGCAGATTTGTGCCATTAGAGATTTATGATTTATTCCTGGCTGTGCCCTCTATACTACAATATTCTGCAATTTTATTACATACACTTAATAATCAACACCTCCCATTTCCCTCAAAAGCTATTTGAAATTTATATTTCCTTAAACTCTCAATTCCTCCTTTCTGTCTCCTTCTTAGCTATTGGACCTAACTTATTATTTTTTTTATAATATACATGGAAAAAAATCAAGACTTTTTTTCAAATTCTTGTCTACAACGTATTCCTTTTTACTTTTATTATTACCTTCTTGCCATAGTTTCAGATGAAGATGTGTCTTTCCTGCTCTCGTAGGCCAACTCTGTTCTAGCTATTTTCACCACTCTATGTTTTAAGAAATTTATCCATCATTTCTCCCAAGTTTTTCTTGAATCTTCTATTTATTTTTATGTATTGGCTCCTTCTAACCATTTAGACATGCACAATGCTTTTCCATTTTACATAAACTCATAAATAATCATGACAAACACTAAAGAAGTTATTCTATTATATGGCATGCCCAATAACTCTACAGTGTTGGGGGGGGGGTGTTTGTTTTGTTTGTTTTCGTCACTACACCCTTATCATCTTTATTTTCTTACCTCTCATGCTCTATTAAACTCATCCCTATTTGACTTTTACATTCTCTGTTCTAAATGGGTAAGATGATTCATGATTTCTAATTCTAAATTCATGATCACTTTTCAGAGATTTTACTTCATTGACTATCTTGGTGGCATTAATTACTGTTACTGACTACTTTCCCCTTGAATCTCTTTTCACCTTGACTCTTATTAAGGTAGCTTCTTCAAAATTACCACTTTCATATTGGCTAGTCCTCAGACTTCTCTATGAAGAAACTACTTTCAGTGTTAGCTCTTTAAAAGTTGATGTTATCTTTATTTAATATTCTTATTTATGTCCTTGATACTGCCTGCCTATGCCCTTGGTTCTTTACTCACTCAGCTCCCCCGTCTATGATTTTAAATACAACTTCTATTTAGGCCGAGCACCTTTTTAGATGCATTTTAATTAATAAAACTTTTAGTTACTAAGCATGTCAATCATACTCACTCACTGAATCATTTTTTATTTCTTTAAATGAGAGATTTTAACTAATGCTGTACAATTGATAGAAATTTACTATGTGACTGTAATCATGACAAGTCATGAGGACATACAGGGGCACAGAAACAAAATTAAAAAAAAAAATAAACTTAAATAATAAAACCTAGAACTAGGTTTAGACTTTGACACATATTTGATAAATGCCCTTTGACAAAAAACTAGGTCTCAGTTTCCTTATGTGAAAAGAGAAATTATAACAGTAATACTGGTGGCAAAATACTATTTGGGAAATGCTTTGAAAATTATAAAATGATATATGAATGTGAATTATCATTATTGCAACTAATTTAATTAACAGAGAATAGCACTGAAAGATCTCAAAACTGCTAACTTTGATAGCACAATTGCATACTTATATGCAAAATACATACATTTATTGCAAAGCTTGCAATAAATAATTTCCCATCTCTGTGCATATATTCAAACTCAGTTTATCTTTTATGTTTATTTGTAATTCTCCATTTGTTCATTTATTCAATACATACTTATTATTAACCTCTGCAAGTACATTACTTTTGATGATATGGAAGCAGCAGTTTAAAAACATATTTTCAAAAATTCTCTCCCTTTGTGGAACTTACACTTTACTTCAAAAAGACAGATATTAAATTAAATAAAATACATATTATTTATATGTTTAAATGTTATGAAGAAACATTAAAAAGAGAGTTCTGGGGGTTGGAAAACTCTGACAATTTTATATAGTGCAAACAGGACAATCCTCAAAGAGAAAGAAAGAAGAGGTGACATTTGAAGAAGGGAGTAGCAATCCACATGGATAACAGAAGTAAGCACAAAACATTTGAGGGAAGGAGGATGATCACAATATTTAAAGAGGGCCAAAAGAGCCAGTAAAGCTGGACTGTGCTTAGCAAGCACGGCGTAGTGGGATATGAGGTCAGAGAGATTTAGAGGGGTGTGGCTGAGAAGTGTTATAGGCTAACTTAAGAACTATGGTTATTAAAACTTAATATTGCCTTCTTGTTCATTGAGTTCTGCCCATTTCACAGTTCACCTTTTCCTTTCTTTCCCTCTTTCTGTCTTCCTTTGTGATTTGCTGATTTTCTGTGGTGATATTTTTGATTTTTCTCTCTTTATCTATTTCTTAATCTACCACAGGTTTTTACTTTGTGGTTATCAGTTGAGTCACATAGCACGTCACTAATGTTTATGGGAACAAAGCAAGAATGTCCACTATCTTCCATCAACCTTTCTTACTTTATATTAGCTACTGCAATAGATAAGACAAGAAAAATGTATAAAAATTGGGACTATAGATTTAATGTAAATCCATCCAAAGGCAAGCAAGCTATATTGTAGATATTAATATAACTCTTTTGATTTTAATATGGAAAAGCTAAAGATGTCTTTCAATAACTGAATAGATAAGCAACTTAGAGTACACTCATGTAGTGAAATATTCTTTAGTAATTAAAATAAATGAAGTACCAAGTAATACAAAGACATAGATGATTCTTAAATGTACATTAAGTGAAAAAAACCAGTTTGCAGAAGCCACATATTATATGATTTCAATAATATGACATTTTTGAAAAGGCAAAACTATAGACATGTTAAAGAGTATTGGTTTTCAGAATATAGAGGGGGAAGGAAAGAATTGAATAAGTTAAAATACAGGATTTTTTTTTTAGAGTAGTGACATTATTTTGCATAATATTGTAATGGTAAATATAGGGCATTTGTCAAACCCATAGATACTTTGCACAAATAATATATCTTAATGTATGCAAATTTAAATAAAAATTAAAGATTGGAGAAATGCAGAATAAGACAAGAAAATCTAAATGTATTTCAGGAATATGAGTCACCTTTACTAAAGGGTATAGAATCTGGTTATGATCTAACTCATTTTGGAAATGCATATAATCTGCAAAATTAAAGTCAAAAGGAACTGTACTATACTCTAATTAATACAGTTGTTTCTCCTAAAAGTGGAGGTTAACAATTTGGAAAACAATATATGTGTACTGGTATTGAACAATTTAGTAAACTCAAGGCAGGTGGTGGGAGTCAGATTTCTTACTGTTGAATTTGAAAGTTAGAGATGAGCAAATGGAAGAGCTAGCATGATCTAGGCGTAATGGATTAGAGTTGATATTTCACTATATATTAACATATAATAAATTCATTATATATTAATTACTACATTTTTTTATGTTAGAGCATGAGGTTGTCCAAGTGAAAAGTTGTTTAATCCAATAATGTTGCAGATTTAAGTGTCTATCCTTATAACTTTTGATTTGGGATTATCATGTTTATGTATTTTCTTTTCTAAAACAATTCTTCCTTCTTTTCGCTTTCATTCTTTCTTGCTCTCATTCTTTTTTAAATTTGTTTCTTCCTTTCTAATTTCTTAATATGCAATTTTTCTCCAAGTTAGAAATAGTACATTCTTTGGTATCTCAATTTGACCTGCTTATTATTATACCTGCTTATTATTTTGAGCTCTCTCTCTCTCTCTCTCTCTCTCTCTCTCTCTCTCTCTCTCTCTCTCTCCATATATATATATACACACACACATATATATGCTACCATACTGTTTTGATTATTGTATCTTTGTGGTATAGATACTGTAACTTTCAACTCCTTATTTTAGAGTTAAAGCTTTCAACTTCGCAGCTTTGAATATGATATTAGCTCTGGTTTGTCACCTATAGCCTTTATTATATTGAAGCATGTTCCTTCTACACCCACTTTATTGACAGTTATTATCATAAAATGATGCTGTGTTTTTCCAATGCTTTTTCTACCTCTATTGAGATGATAAAATTATTTTATCCTTCATTTTATTAGTGTGTTTTATCATGTTGATTGGTTTATAGATGTTGAATCCTCTTTGGATTCTTGGGATAAATCCAATGGCATGTAATCTTTTTGGTGCTTTGTTAAATCTAGTTTGCTAAATTTTTGTTGAGAATTTTTGCATCTACCAGGTATGCTGATCAGAGATATTGGTCAATAATTTTTTTTTTGTAATGTCTTTGGTTTTGGTAGCAGGGTAATGCTAGCTTCAAAGTATGAGTTTGGAAGCATGCCTTCTTCAATTGTTTGAAATGGTTTTAGAAGGATAGGTATTCATTCTTCTTTAAATGTTTGGTAAAATTCACCTGTAAAGCCATCAGGACTTGGACTTTTATTTGTTGAGAGTTATTTTGATTACTACTTAAATTTTATTGTTAATACCAAGTCTCTTTAGATTTTCTATTTCTTTCTGGTTAAATTTTGATAGATTATATGCTTCTAGAAATGTATCCATCCACAGCAAAACCAGCACTAATTTATTTTTACTTCTTTATAATTTCAAAAGGTTTGTTTTTACTGTGGATATTAGCAACCTCAGCATAAGATTTTTTTTCTTTCCTTGTTAAATACTTTCACCTTTACAGTTAAAGAAAGCACTTTATGGTTCCCCTTTGGCATATCTGAATTGCTGCCATGACTACTCTCATGCATTGGGTCATTATTAAGTACAATAAAGGCTGCTTGTATCATAAGCACTGAGACACAATCACAGTTAATCTGATAACTACTAAGGGACTAATGGATGAATGGTGTATACAGTGTGAATATGCTGGACAAAGGGATGAATGACATCCTGGTAAGATTTCATCAGGCTACTCAAAGCAGTGCCTAATTTAAATTTTATAAATTATTTATTTGTGGAATTTGCATTTAATGTTTTAGGGTCACAATTGATCACAAATAACTAAAACCACAGAAAGCAAAACAATAGCTAAGAGAGAACTACTATGAATATATATTCTTTTAAAGGTCATATGATCTCTTTAAAAACTATTCAATTCTGTCATTAAAATGGATCTGTACTTACCAAAACAGGTAGTTGTTAGCTCACATGTGATAGTTGCTAACACTTAAGTAAGACAATTTCAATGAGATTTTTAAATTTGGAAAAATTATATCTTGTCCTTGTCATGGAATCTAAAAATAGAGTGAGACAAATATGAATTTTATTTTATTTTTTAGCCAAGTATATAGTCGTTTTATGATATATTAATGATTCAACTCTGGAAAAAATCTTATTATTTCTATTTAAAGACTCAGAATTTATTTATACATTAAACCAGAATTTTTTTAGAATCTTCCAGATGCCAAATACTATGTTATATATAGGACATGCAGAGAGCCTGCACTCCAATAGACATTTTTATCCTAAAATATCTAGTAGTGGAACTATTATGTTCACACTTAAAATGTATTGTCTTACTATGTTTTCAATACTTTGGAATTTTATTGTTATTGAATTTTTTTAAACTGTGTTATAAATGTTAAAGAGAAAGTATACTTAGTGCCAAATGTAACACCAATTTAGTTCATGGAACACAGTGTGTAAATTCTCTCAATAATAAATAAGTAACTGGCATTCATTTTTTCTATATGCATATTTAAATTTCCTCCATCTTGCATATTTATCTTAAGTACCTTATTGTTATATTCAGAAAACTAATTTTTTTCTTCAATTTGTTTTCCAAACTATCAGAGGCTCAGATATACTGAGAGACTAGAAGGTAATATGTGATCTTCCAGACTCTCTGCCCTGATTGGGTTATCTAGGATTCTCCAGGCACAGTTTTGGTATAAAAGTGGGACAATACATTCCACTAATCTATTTAACCCAAATATAATAGGATGCTACCTAACAAAATGTTTTCATTCTATTTTTTATTTTAAACTATTTACTAATGGGAGTATTGGTTATTTTAACACTGCAAACAAAACCAAACAAAAAAATAAATGGAATGCTAAGGCTGAGGTAAGTCTACCACTATCACCCATAAGCTCCATTTTATAAATGCATTTTTATTGATTTCATAAAGGAAGGGAGCTGGAGAGAGATAGGAACATCAATGATGAGAGGGAATCATTGTTTGGCTGCCTCCTGCATCCCCCTGACCAGGGATTGAACCCACAACCTGGGCATGTGCCCTTGAACGGATTCAAACGCAAGACCTTTCATCTGTAGACCAATGTTCTATCCACTGAGCCTAACCATCTAAGTCCATAAGCTCCATTTAAAATGTTTTTATTAATTAAAATAATTTTATTTATTTTTAGTTAAATGCCTTCAAGATGAGAAAATCGTCCAGATTTTAAAAATAAAATTATGCTAACAAATTGTATTTCTTGTTTTCTCATATAGTGAAGTATGTTCCAAGATTTCACTTGGGGAAAATGGGGGAATTTCACTGCAATTTTTGAAATTCATAACTCTAAAGAAGTTAAATCTCATATAGTGACCCATTACTTAACATAAATTATATGACTATTTTCTATCAGTGATCATTGAAAAATTTTGAAATACAATGGTAAAAAATACAGATAATTCTCCTATTTTCAAAGAGCAAAATAAAAAAGAGAAAATAATATTAACTACAGAATTTGATAACTAGCTTAGGAAGCTTTTCATAAAAACTATACATGATTTGTAAGAAGTCAGGAAAATAATTTGTATGGTCAGAAGAAAGGAGGGATGTAAAAAGTGCAAGCTATGACAAACTAAATTCATTTTCTTTAGTTTTCTTTTTAACTTTAGCATTTGTATTTAAGTATTGTGTTATCTCCTCAGATTCTAATCGGAGATTATTGAGAAGTGAATAATATCAATGAAGGTCTGAGAAAGAAAAATCAGCAATCCCACAAGAATTTTAAGGTGTGAACTTTCAGAGCTGACCTGCAACATCAGATGTCTTGGCAAGAGGATCAGGCATTTTAGTTCCTTCTTATGAATCCATCATTAGATATGAACTGTCCCCAGGGAGGCCTACTCTTGGGAAGAACATCACCCATCAGATGAGAGAAATTCCACGGGAGAAATTTAGCTATGCACCATCTTTAGCCAATATTCCTGGCAACTGGAAAATAAACACCATGGTTCTGATAAGAGGATTTACATAATAAACTATAGATACACTAAAAATATAACTTACATTTTTAAAATACATAAATCAGATATCAGCAAAAGTGCCAAGATAGCTTTAGGGGCCCAACTTACCACAGAAAGATTTAAATAACCAAGTAAAAACTGTCAGAAATCAACTTCGTTAAAACTCCAGGAAATAGTCCAAAGTTTATAGCAACTAAAAGAATGCTTAATCAAGAAACAGACAACTTTAAAACATTAGG
Source organism: Myotis myotis (assembly GCF_014108235.1). Taxonomy (NCBI): domain Eukaryota; kingdom Metazoa; phylum Chordata; class Mammalia; order Chiroptera; family Vespertilionidae; genus Myotis; species Myotis myotis. The sequence goes on along the minus strand of NW_023416313.1, from coordinate 89,431,453 downwards.
AAAGTTTTGTGGCATTTTTACTTCCCCCTTCCCATTGCCTTCTTGGTGCTGTAATCACCTTGAAGACGTTACCACTGCGTGTTCCTGTATTTGACTCCAGAAGGAACAGGGCAGACCTTTTTCTAAAAGAATTGTGCTTATCTGCTCTAACCTGTGTGAGGGACACCTAAAGTACTGACTGATGTAAGGCACTTATCTTTCTTTTTTCCTGCATAACTCAAAACTCACAAAGCACAGATATGGTAGTCCTTAAAAAACAATGTAAAACAAAGAAATAATCAGCAGATGCCTAAGACAAAGATTAGAACTGTGGCAAGCAATGGAGTGGTGAAATCCTGGGAGGAAAAGCTAGAGAGAGACTTCCATTGGGAAATTCCGGCCTTCAAAAGTGCCTGTCAGGGCACATACAAAAATCAACCAAAGAATGCACAAATAATTGGAACAACCAATCGATGTCCTCTTCTCTCCTCTCCTCTCCTCTCCTCTCCTCTCCTCTCCTCTCCTCTCCTCTCCTCTCCTCTCCTCTCCTCTCCTCTCCTCTCCTCCCTCTCCTCTCCTCTTCTCTTCTCCTTCTCCTTCTCCTTCTCCTTCTCCTTCTCCTTCTCCTTCTCCTTCTCCTTCTCCTTCTCCTTCTCCTTCTCCTTCTCCTTCTCCTTCTCCTTCTCCTTCTCCTTCTCCTTCTCCTTCTCCTTCTCCTTCTCCTTCTCCTTCTCCTTCTCCTTCTCCTTCTTCTTCTTCTTCTTCTTCTTCTTCTTCTTCTTCTTCTTCTTCTCTTTCTCCTTCTTCTTCTTCTTTTCTTTCTTTCTCTCTCTCTTTAATCTCTACTCTCAACAAGAAAACCCACTGCATGGGAGAACATATTTGCCAATGTTACATCTGATAAGGGTTTAATCTCCAAAATTTATATGGAACTCCTACGACAAAAGGAAGATAAACAATACAATCAGAAAATGTGCAAAGAACTAAATAGACACTTTTCGAAAGAGGACATAAAGAAGGCCAAGAGACATATGAAAAAATGCTCAAAAACACTAATCATCCCAGAGATGCAAATCAAAATGACAATGAGGTACATCTCATACCTGTCAGAATGGCTATCATCAACAAAAGACAAGTGCTGGTGAAAATGTGGAGAAAAAGGAACCCTTTTGCATTGCTGGTAGTAGGAATGCAAACTGGTGCAGCCACTGTGGAGAACAGTATGGAGTTTCCTTGAAAAATTAAAAATGGAACTCCCATTTGACCCAATAATCCCACTCCTAGGAATATATCCCCAAAAAATCAGAAACACCAATCAGAAAAAAACATATGCCTCTCTATGTTCATAGCAGCACAATTTACAATAGCTAAGATTTGGAAACAGCCTAAGTGCCCATAAGCCGATGAGTGGATTAAAAAACTGGTACATCGCTCTAACCCAGTGGTTGGCAAACTGTGGCTTGAGAGCCACATGCGGCTCTTTGGCCCCTTGAGTGTGGCTCTTCCACAAAATACCACGTGTGGACACGCACATACAGTGTGATTGAAACTTCGTGGTCCATGCGCAGAAGTCGGTTTTCAGCCTGGGCGAGTCTATTTTGAAGAAGTGGAGTTAGAAGAAGTGGGGGTTGGGGGTCGGTCAGGCAACAGGAGACAAGGTGCAGGCGGGCCCCGGGATACTCAGCGCGGGGGAGGTACATTGTTCTGAGGCACATTCGCTGAGGTCAACCTCTTCCAACTCTCCCATCCACACTCGTCTTGTATACTTGTTTCAGATAGACGAGTGTGGATGGGAGAGTTGGAAGGGGTTGACCTCAGCGAACGTACCTCAATCAGATTGAGGACATTTTTAGCAAAGGCCAGCTTAGAAGTACCCTAATTAAGTTAATAACAGTGTATCTACCTATATAGTTTAAGTTTAAAAAATTTGGCTCTCAAAAGAAATTTCAATCGTTGTACTGTTGATATTTGGCTCTGTTGACTAATGAGTTTGCCGACTACTGCCCTAACCGGTTTGGTTCAGTGGATAGAGCGTCAGCCTGCGGACTGAAGGGTCCCAGGTTTGATTCCAGTGAAGGGCATGTGCCTTGGTTGTGGGCACATCCCCAGTAGGGAGTGTGCAGGAGGCAGCTGATCGATGTTTCTTTCTCATCGATGTTTCTAACTCTCTATCCCTCTCCTTTCTTCCCTGTAAAAAGTCAATGAAATATATTTTTTAAAAAACTGGTACATCTACACAATGGAATACTACACTGCTGTAAAAAAAATAAAGAAAGAACTTTTATCATTTGCACCAGCATGGATGGACCTGGAGAGCATTATGCTAAGTGAAATAAGCCAGAGAAAGATAAGTATCACATGAACTCACTCATTTGTAGAATATGATGAACAGCATAAACTGATGAACAAAAACAGATACAGAAGCACAGAACAATCAGACAAACTGTCAAACCTCAGAGGGAAGGCAGGGGAGGGTGTGTGTGTGAGTGAAGGGGGATAAGAGATCAACCAAAGAACTTGTGCGCATATAAACATAAACAATAGATACAGACAATGGTGCGGGGGAGGGGGGGGGAGTAGGAGGAGGTGAAGGCCAGGGCTGGAGGCAGACTGGGAGATGACAATGGGGGGGGGGGCATATGTGGTACTTTCAACAATAAATAATTTTAAAAATAATAATAAAATAAAAAGCTGTATATTTTAGGGAATTTAGAAAGAAATGCACATGCTGAGGGCAGGATGAAAGCTAAAAAAGGCAGAAGACCCAAGCTTTCGTTCTGCCTTACCTTTAGTCTCACTGCAAGCAGTAAGTAAAGGCTACAGCAGAGCTGTAAACTATCTGGCTATGTATTGAAGGAGTGACCCTACACAGACTCAATCTGCAAAAAGACTAAGACTGCTAGCTAGAATCCTTTCTTTTATTCCTGTACTAGGAGCCCAGTGCATGAATTCATGCACCTTGAAAGGAACTGTGGGGTGCGAGGTTAAGGTGGGCACAGGGGTGAGTCTTGGCCCATCCTCTGCACCCATGCCTGGCCCTTCCCCCTTCCACCTTGACCCTAGGTCCCCTGTCTGCTGGCAGTCCCGCTCCCACCACCACTGCTCCCATGTGTTGACAGCGCCGGCCCCACTAGCACCCACTGACAGCAGGGGGCAATTGGGGCCAGCACCAGCAGTGGGTGCAAGGAGGGCCAGTGCCGTTAGTGGGTGCGAGCAGTGACTGCTGCCCTGATCGCCCCTCAGGAGTAGAGGGAGGTGGAGAAGCTCTCAGGATGATTGGGGATGGCAGCTGCTGATTGCACTTGCTAATGGCACTGAGTGTATTGGGACCTGTGTTGGGCGCCGGCAGCTGGTGCGAGCAGTGACTTCAGTGCTGGCAGTGGGTGGGAGCACTGGGCGGGACCATGGCGCATGGGAGCAAAGGTTTTTTAGTAACTACCAGAGGCTCGCCCAATGACAGCGACCAGTGCCCCGCCTTGGTCTGGCACCCCAGCTCACCTGCTCCACCACAGCCAACGCCTACCATGTTCCTCACACACCCCCTGGTGGTCAGTGAACATCACAGAGACCGGTTGTTCGGTTGTTTGCTCCGCTATTTGGTCCATTTGCATATTAGTGTTTTATATATATAGACAATCTGAAGGCCAAATATATTTATAGTGAAACACTAGCAAAACATATGATAAAGAAACAGAGTCTTTAGAAATCACACTTAAAACAATATGGGCTTGTTTTGGCCGGGTGGCTCAGTTGATTGGAGTGTTGTCCCATGCACCAAAAGGTTATGGATTCAATTCCCAGTGAGGACACATACTTTGGTTATGGGTTTGATATCCAGTTGGGGTTTATACTGGAGGCAACCTATTGATGTTTCTCACATCAGTGTTTTTCTCTCTCTCCCCCTCCTCTCTCTCTCAAATAAATAAAAACAAATCTGGTGAAGATAAAAAACAAACAAACCAATATGGGCTTTACAGAATAGTTTAGAAAACACTAAATACTAAACAAATAAACAGCTACGCCACACAGGAGACAACATAAACTCTAGAGAGGGAAATCAATATGATTTACATAGTTACCGCTATTAAAATACTCAAAAACGTTTAATTTTTAACAACAACAACAATATAAACCATGTGAAGAAAAAATAAAGTATGAGTTCTTCACAGATAACTGTACATGAGGAGGCACAGACATCGGACTCGCTAGACAAAAACTAAAATCAGCTGTTTCAAATATGCTCAAAGAATTAAAGGAAACAATGGGTAAAGTATATCTGGAGAACGATATATAAACAAATAGAGAATATATAAAGAATAAATAGAAATAAATTATTTTTTAAAACTAAACAAAAATTCTGGTGCTGAAAGGTAAAATAAGTGAAATTTAATTAGAAGATTTGAACAAGCAATACAATAAGTCAGTAAACTTGTAGATAGGTCAATTAAAATTATTCACTCTGGAGAGAAGGAAAAAAGAATGAACAGAACTTATAAGATACATAAATGAACAGAGCCTATTAGTAAGAGTCTGTGGGACACACATGCATAATAGAAGTATCAGAAAGAGAGGAGATATAGGAGCAGAAAGAATATTTGACAAAAATAATGGCAAAATCTTTTTAATTTTGATTAAGAAAAACCACAAATCTCCACAGCCAAGATGTTCAGCAAAATAAAAAAAGATGAACACTAAGAATTTCACACTGAAACACATTATACTCAGTACTGAAAACCAAAGAGAATATTGAAAGCACACGAAAGATGGAACTTTGTATATACAAGGGAGCTTTAATAAAGAAACAACAGATTTCTCATTTTAAACAATAATGATCAGAAGAGAGTGAAATTATATTTTTTTAAGTGCAGAAAGAAACAATAGTTCTTTCAAAAATTCTCTATCTGGCAAAATTCTTCTTTAAAAATAAAGAAAAAAAAATACGACACGCTCAGATATACAAAGCTAAAGGAGTTTGCTGCTTCTTGTAGTTATGACCAAAAGTGCTAAAGGGAGTTCTTTAGATTGAAATGAAAGGACAATAGACAATAACTTGAAACTCCTTGAAAAACACTCCAGTTAAGACAAAAACAGAAGTAACTGGATTATGGTATTTTGTATTAATTATTTGGGTTTTAATTTTTATTACAATTTTAACATAAATGCAAAAAAACTCATAATTATAAATCTACATTAATCAGAAAACTCTATAAAGTCACAATTTGTTCCATAACAGCATAAAAAGGACATGAAAGGGCTGTAGAGTGGCACAAATTTTGTATGCTATTTCAGCTAACTGGTATCAATTAAATTAGATTGTTATAAATTTAAAATGTTAAAGGTGATCCACTATATTAGTCAGTAAGAAAATATATAAAAGATATGCACAAAAGGAATTGATAAGTAAATCAAAATTATATATTACAAAAATTGACACATCTACACTAATAAAAGAGAAACATGCAAATTGGTGTCACTCTACTACCCTTCCCATTGGCTAATCAGGGCGATATGCAAATTAACTGCCAGCCAAGATGGCGGCCAGCAGCCAGGCAGCTTGAAGCAAACATGAGGCTTGCTTGCTTCAGTGACGGAGTACTCCAACGTTCCCCGCCTGCCGCTGAGGGCCTCTGAGCTTGCAGTTTGAAACATTGTTACAAATATAGAAGCTAAACAAAACCCCAGAAACCTGCTTTCAGCCAGCCGGGATCTCAGAGCTGGAGTTGAAAAAGTGTTTCGATTATAGAACCCAAACAAACCAGATACCTGCTTTCAGCAGCTGAGGCCTCAGAGCTAGAGCCAAGCCTCAGAGCTAAAGCTGGCCCAGAATAAAAAAAAGAAAAGCAAAAAAGGAGCAGTTGGGAGCTTCAGTCACCCGCCAGCCTGAAAACAGCGCTCAGCCCCTCACCCTGACTGGCCAGGCACCCCAGTGGGGACGCCCACCCTGAAGGGGGTGTGACAGGCTGCAAACAGCCATCATCCCCTCATCCAGGCTGGCCAGGCACCCTACTGGGAACCCCCACCCTGATCCGGGACACCCTTCAAGGCAAACCAGCTGGCCCCCACCTGTGCACCAGGCCTCTATCCTATATAGTAAAAGGGTAATATGCCTCCCAGAATTGGGATCAGCGGAGAAACGAGGCATCCCAGCACCAGGATCAGCATGACAGGGGGCAGTGCCCAAACCCCCTGATCGCCCTGCTGCTCTGTGTGTGACAGGAGGCGGGGCCACAACCTCCCTATCTGCCCTGCTCTGTTCATGACAGGACAGGGGAAGGCTCCCTAACCCCCTGATCAGCTCTGCTCTGTGCCTGATAGGTGAGAGCTCCCCAACCCCCTGATCGCCCTGCGGCTCTGTGTGTGACAAGCTGCGGTACCCCAACACCCTGATTGGCCCTGCTCTGTGTGTGACAGGGTGCGGCGCCTCAACCCCCCCCCCCCCTCCACGGGCCCTGCTCTGTGTGTGACAGGGTAGAGCCATAACCTCCCCATCGGCCCTGCCCTGAGTGTGACAGGGGGCCGTGCCCCAACTCCCCTATCGGCCCTACTCTGTGAGTGACAGGGGGAGCTCCCCAAACCCCTGATCGACCCTGTTTTGTGCATGACAGGGTACGGAGCACCAACCCCCTGATCAGCCCTGCTCTGTGTGTGACAGGGGTTGGCGCCTCAAGCTCCCCATCGACCCTGCCTTGAGTGTGACAGAGGGCGGTGCCCCAACCCCCCAATCAGCCCTACCCTGAGCGTGACTGAGGGTGGCATCGCAACCTCCCTATCCGCCCTGCTCTGTGCATGACAGGGGCCGGCGCCCAACTCCCCAATCAGCCCTGCTCTGAGCCCGACCATTGGCTGCACCTAGGGATTGGGCCTGCCCTCTGCCACCCGGAAGCAGGCCTAAGCCAGCAGGTCGTTATCTCCCGAGGGGTCCCAGACTGTGAGAGGGCACAGGCCAGGCTGAGGGACCCCCCACCCCCCACGAGTGCACAAATTTTTGTGCACTGGGCCTCTAGTTCTATATAATAAAGAGGTAATATGCAAATTGACCACCATGCCCTCGCACAAGATGGCCACCCCCATGTGGTCACAAATGGCCAGCAGGGGAGGGCAGTTGTGGGTGATCAGGCCTGCAGGGAGGGCAGTTGGGGAAACCAGGCTTTCAGGGGAGGGCAGTTGGGGGCAATTGGGCTGGCAGGAGAGCAGTTAGGCATCGATCAAGCCAGCAAGGGAGTGGTTAGGGGCTATCAGGCTGGCAGGCAGGTGAGCGGTTGGGATATCCAACTGCCAGTTTAGGCCTGATCCCACAATCAGACATCCACCGAAGGGTCCCAGATTGGAGAGAATTCAGGCTGGGCTGAGGGACAAACCTTCCCCACCCCCCAGTGCACGAATTTCATACACCAAGCCTCTAGTTCAGTGATGGTGAACCTATGACATGCGAACTCATTTTTTTGGTTGATTTTTCTTTGTTAAATGGCATTTAAATAAATAAAATAAATATCAAAAATATAAGTCTTTGTTTTACTATGGTTGCAAATATAAATAATTTCTGTATGTGACACAGCACCAGAGTTAAGTTAGGGTTTTTCAAAATGCTGACACGCCGAGCTCAAAAGGTTCGCCATCACTGCTCTAGTTCATATATAACAGCACTAGTCATACTAGTCAAGAGGTGAAGCAACCCAAATGTCAGATGAACGGATAAAGAAAATGTTTATATACATACAATGGAATGTTCTTCAGCTTTAAAAAGGGAGTCAGACTTGTCACATGCCACAACATGGGTTAATTTTCAGAACAATATGCTTTGAGACCTGTCAGTCACCAAATGAAAAATATTGCATGATTCCACTAATACAAGCTATCTAAAGTAGTCAAATTCATAGAAACAGAGAGTAGAATGCTGATTACCAATTACTAGGGGGAGAGAGAGAAGGGAAGTTTAATGGGTGTAGAGATTCTGATTTGCAACATGAAGAGTTCTAGAAACATGTTTTGCAACAATGTGAGTATTCTTTTTTAAAAATGCATCTTTATTGTTGAAAGTATGACAGATGTCCCCTTTGTTTTTGTTTTCCCATTGACCCCCTCCTCCTTGCACCTGCCCCTCCCAAGCTTACGCCACACTACTGTCTGTATCCATGGGCTATTCATATATGCATATAAGTTCCACAGTTAATACCCTCCCATCCCCCCACTCACACCGTCTCTCTGAAACTCATCAGTCTGTTCCATGGTTCTATGTCTGGATCTATTTTGTTTATCAGTGTTTTGGTTTCTTTAGGTGTTTTATTTTCTCATTAGATCCCACATATGAGTGAAATCATTTGATACTTATCTTTGACTGGCTTATTTCACGTAGTATAATTCTCTCCAGGTCCATCCACGATGTTGTAAATGCTGAGAGTTCTTTCTTTTTTACTGCTGTGTAGAATTCCATGGTATAAATGTACCACAGATTTTCTATCCACTCATCTGCTGATGGGCACTTGGGATGTTTCCAAATCTTAGTTATAAATTATGCTGCTATGAATATAGGAAAGCATATATCCTTTCAGATTGGTGTTACAGATTTCTTAGGGTATAGTCCTAGAAGTAGGATCACTGGGTCAAATGGGAGTTCCATTTTTAATTTTTTGAGGAAACTACATACTGTTTTCCACAGTGGTTGAACCAATTTCCATGAGCAATGTGAATATTCTTTTGTTTTGTTTTGGTTTTTTTGTTTGTTTGTTTTTGCTGTGTATGTGGAGATTGTTTTTATTTTGTTTTATTGCTTAAAGTATTACAAAGAGTATTACATATGTCTACCCACCCCCTTAACATTACCCCGTCCTCCCCTATGCCCCAGTATCTTATGTCCATTGGTTATGCTTATATGCATGCATACAAGTCCTTTGGTTGATCTCTTACAGCCACCCTCTGCCCCCCAACCCTCCCCAGCCTTCCCGCTGTAGTTTGACAGTCTGTTCGATGTTGCTCTGCCTCTGTATCTATTTTTGTTCATCAATTTATAACGGTCTTTATTATCCATAAATGAGTGAGATCATGTGGTATTTTTCTTTCATTGACTGGCTTATTTCACTTAGCATAATGCTCTCCAGTTCCATCCATGCTGTTGCAAATGGTAAGAATTCCTTCTTTTTTACAGCAGCATAGTATTCTATTCTGTAGATGTACCACAGTTTTCTAATCCATTCATCTGCTGATGAGCACTTAGGCTGTTTCCAGATCTTCACTATGGTAAATTGTGCTTCTATGGACATAGGGATGAATATATCCTTTCTGATTGGTGTTTCTGGTTTCTTGGGATACATTCCTAGAAGTGGGATCACTGGGTCAAATGGGAGTTCCATTTGAAACTTTTTGAGGAAACTCCATACTGTCTTCCATAGTGGCTGCACCAGTCTGCATCCCCACCAGCAGTGCACGAGTGTTCTCTTTTCTCCACATTCTCTCCAGCACTTGTCATTTGTTGATTTGTTTATAATAGCCATTCTGAGAGGTGTAAGATGATACCTCATTGTTGTTTTGATTTGTGACTCTCAGATGATTAGTGACTTTGAGCATGTTTCCATATGTCTCTTGGCTTTCTGAATGTCCTGTTTTGAAAAATGTCTATTTAGGTCCTTTGCCCATTTTTTGATTGGATTATTTATCTTCCTTTTGTTAAGTTGTATGAGTTCCCTATAAATGTTGGAGATTAAACCCTTATTGGTGATAACATTGGTGAGTATGTTCTCCCATGCAGTGGGCTTTCTTGTTGTTTTGTTGATGGTTTCTTTTGCTGTGCAGAAGCTTTGTATTTTGATGTAGTCCCACTTGTTTATTTTCTCTTTAGTTTCCAATGCCCTAGGAGCTGTATCAGTGAAGAAATTGCTTCGGCATATGTCTGAGATTTTGTTGCCTTCGGATTCCTCTTGTATTTTTCTGGTTTCCCATCTACATTTAAGTCCTTTATCCATTTTGAGTTTATTTTTGTGTATGGTGTAAGTGGGTGGTCTAGTTTCATTTTTTTTTTTGCATGTATCTGTCCAATTTTCTCAACCCTATTTATTGAAAAGACTCTCTTGACTCCATTGTATGTTCTTGCCTCCTTTGTCAAATATTAATTGAGCATATTGGTTTGGGTTGATTTCTGGATTATTAAATATTGATTGGGTTATGAATGAGATCGAAGAAGAAATTAAAAACATCCTGCAAACTAATGACAATAAATACACAACAATCCAAAACCAATGGGACACAATGAAAGCAGTCTGGAGAGGGAAGTTTATAGCTCTACAGGCCTACCTAAAAAAGCAAGAAAGAATGGTAGTAAATCATCTTACTCTACAACTCAAAGAATTAGAAAAAGAGCAACAAGAAAAGCCCAAAGTGAGCAGAAGGAAGGAGATAATAAAGATCAGAGCAGAAATAAATGACATAGAGACCAAAAAAACAATACATAAAACCAATGAAACCAAGAGCTGGTTCTTTGAAAGAATAAACAAGATTGATGAACCTCTAGCCAGACTCACCAAGAAGCAAAGAGAGAAGACCCAAATAAACAAAATCAAAAATGATACAGGTGAAATAACAATAGGCCGCACAGAAATACAAATGATTATTAGAAAACTAGAGGCCTGGTGCACAAACATTTGTGCACTCGGGGAGGAGGGAGGGGTCCCTCAGCCTGGCCTGTGCCCTCTCAAGTCTGGGACCCCTCAGGAGATAACGACCTGCTGGCTTAGGCCTGCTCCCGGGTGGCAGAGGGCAGGCCCAATCCCTAGGTGCAGCCCCTGGTCGGGCTCAGAGCAGGGCTGATTGGGGAGTTGGGGTGCCGCCCCCTGTCATGCACAGAGCAGGGCGGATAGGGAGGTTGCGATGCCACCCTCTGTCACGCTCAGGGTAGGGCCGATTGGGGGGTTGGGGCACCGCCCCCTGTCACACTCAAGGGAGGGTCGATGGGGCGCTTGAGGCGCCACCCCCTGTCACACACAGAACAGGGCTGATCAGGGGGTTGGGGCACTGCCCACTGTCACTCAAAGAGCAGGGCCCATCAGGGGGGTTGGGGCTCCGTACCCTGTCACGCACAGAGCAGGGTCGATCAGGGGGTTGGGGAGCTCCCCCCTGTCACACACAGAGCAGGGCCGATCAGGGGGTTGAGGAGCTCCCCCCTGTCACTCACAGAGTAGGGCTGATAGGGGAGTTGGGGCACCTCCCCCTGTCATGCACAGAGCAGGGCCCATCAGGGGTTTGGGGCGCCACACCCTGTCACACTCAGGGCAGGGCCGATGGGGAGGCTATGGCTCTACCCCATCACACACAGAGCAGGACCCGTGGGGGGCGGTTGGAACGTCGCCCTCTATCACCCACAGAGCAGGGCTGATCAGGGGGTTGGGGCGCCACCACAGTCATACACAGAGCAGGGCCCATGGGGAGGGTTGGGGCGCCGCACCCTGTCACACACAGAGAAGGTCCCATCAGGGGGTTGGGGTGCCGCACCCTGTCACACACAGAGCAGGGCCAATCAGGGGTTGGGGCACCGCAGCCTGTCACACACAAAGCCGCAGGGCGATCAGGGGGTTGGGGAGCTCCCACCTATCAGGCACAGAGCAGGGCTGATTAGGGGGTTGGGGCGCCTTCCTCTGACACGAACAGAGCAGGGCGGATAGGGAGGTTGTGGCCCCGCCCCCTGGCACACACAGAGCCGCAGGGTGATCAGGGGGTTTGGGTGCTGCCCCCTGTCATGCTGATCCCAGTGCTGGGAGGCGTATTACCCTTTTACTATATAGGATAGAGGCCTGGTGCACAGGTGGGGGCCGGCTGGTTTGCCCTGAAGGGTGTCTCGGATCAGGGTGGGGGTCCCCAGTGGGGTGCCTGGACAGCCTGGATGAGGGGCTGAGGACTGTTTTCAGGCTGGCGGGTGACTGAAGCTCCCAACAACTCCTTTTTCTTTTTTTTTTTATTCTGGGCCAGCTTTAGCTCTGAGGCTTGGCTCTAGCTCTGAGGCCTCAGCTGCTGAAAGCAGGTATCTGGTTTGTTTGGGTTCTATAATCAAAACACTTTTTCAACTCCAGCTCTGAGATCCCGGCTGACTGGAAGCAGGTTTCTGGGGTTTTGTTTAGCTTCTATATTTGTAACAATGTTTCAAACTGCAAGCTTAGAGGCCCTCAGCGGCAGGCGGGGAACATTGGAGTATTCCATCACTGAAGCAAGCAAGTCTCATGTTCACTTCAAGCTGCCTGGCTGCCGGCCACCATCTTGGCTGGCAGTTAATTTGCATATCACCCTGATTAGCCAATGGGAAGGGTAGAGGATGTACGGCTAATTACCATGTCTCTCTTTTATTAGATAGGATACTATGGGCAGCTCTACTCCAACAAACTAGACAACCTGGAGAAAATGGACATATCCCTAGAAAAATACAACATTCGAAAACTCAATCAGGAAGAATCTGAAAATCTCTGTAGGCCAATAACTGGAAGAAATTGAAGCAGTCATCAAAAAGCTTCCAGCAAACAAAAGCCCAGGGCCAGACGGCTTCACAGGGGAGTTTTACCAAACATTCAAGGAAGAACTAAAACCTATCCTCCTCAGACTATTCCAAAAAATTCAAGAGGAAGGATCACTTCCAAGATCATTCTATGAAGCCAGCATCACCCTCATACCGAAACCAGGTAAAGATAACACAATGAAAGAGAATTACTGGCCAATATCCCTCATGAACATAGATGCCAAAATCCTCAACAAAATCTTAGCAAATAGGATCCAGCAGTACATCAGAAAGATCATACACCATTATCCAGTAGGTTTTATCCCAGGGATGCAAGGATGGTACGATATCCGCAAATCAATAAACGTGATACATCACATAAACAAACTGAAAGAAAAAAACCACATAGTCATATCAATTGATGCAGAAAAAGCATTTGACAAAATCCAACACCCATTTTTGATAAAAACTCTCAGCAAGGTGGGAATAGAAGGATCATACCTCAACATAATAAAAGCCATATATGACAAACCCACACCCAACATCATACTCAATGGACAAAAACTAAAACCGTTTCCCTTCTTAAGAACAGGAACAAGACAGGGATGCCCACTCTCACCACTCCTGTTCGACATAGTACTGGAAGTATTAGCCATTGTGATTAGACAAGAAGAAGAAATAAAAGGCATCCAAATTGGAAAAGAAGAAGTAAAACTGTTCTTATTCGCAGATGACATGATATTGTACATAAAAACCCTAAAGACTCCATCAAAAAACTATTAGACTTAATAAATGAATTAGGCAATGTAGCAGGATACAAAATCAACGCCAAGAAATCTATGGCATTTCTATACACCAATAGTGAACTTACAGAAACAGAGACTAAAAAAGCAATCCCATTTATCATCACACAAAAAAAGTTAATATACCTAGGAATAAACCTAACTAAAGAGGTAAAATACCTCTATTCAGAAAACTACAGGACGTTGTAAAAAGAGATAGAGGAAGACATAAACAGATGGAAGAACATACCGTGTTCGTGGATTGGTAGACTCAACATCATTAAAATGTCCATACTACCCAAAGCAATCTATAAATTCAATGCACTTCCCATTAAAATACCAATGGCATACTTCACAGATCTAGAACGAACTCTCCAAAAATTCATCTGGAATAAAAAAAGACCCCGAATAGCTGCAGCAATCCTGAGAAAGAAGAACAAAGTAGGTGGGATCTCAATACCAGATATCAAGCTGTATTACAAAACCACTGTTCTCAAAACTGCCTGGTACTGGCACAAAAACAGACATATAGATCAATGGAATAGAATAGAGAATCCAGAAATCGACCCGAACCAATATATTCTTTTTTTTTTAATGTGAATATTCTTAATACTATGGAATTGTACAATCCTCTATAATAAAAGCCTAATATGCTAAGTGTCCAGTCATCCAGAGATCTGTTGACTGTTCAACCGAATCAAAGCTTAATATGCTAATAATATGCTAAGGCTGCTCAACCAGTCACTATGACGTACACTGACTACCAGGGGGCAGATGTTGCAACCGGTAGGATCAGGACTGGGCAAGACAGGTTTGTACATGCCCTGGACATCCCACAGTCCCCCCCTGGCCCAATCATGCACCAGTGGGGTCCCTCTGCCTGGCCTGTGCCCTCTCACAATTCAGGACCCCTCAGGGGATCAAGGGAGAGCCAGTTGTAGCCTGATCCCACAGACCACTCACCTTGGGAGGATGCCAGATGCAGGGCTCATGGCTGGTGGGTGCTGCAGCAGCACGAGCCTCTCCCAATTGAGACTGACTGGGAGCGAGCCCTCGGCAGGCACAGTGGGGCTGGGATGAGCGGGAGTGGCAGGTAGAAGCTGCAGGTGGTACTGGACTGCGGGTTTTGGCCCGATCCCGCAGGCCACCCAGAGGGGCCCCACCCATGCACAAAATCATGCATTGGGCTTCTAGTTAAAAATGATTAAGATGGCAAATTTTGTCATATGTTGTTACATAAAAAATCAAACATAAAGCAAGACAGAAATGGAGGAAATGAGGGAAAACAAAACAAATAGTAAAGTGACAGAGGTAAGTACCTGCTTATCAGTAATTACTTAAACACATAAAAGTAGAGAGAATAATAAAAATAATTTTATTTATTTATTATGCAATTTTAACAGCAGGCAACATATTTTAAGTCTATATCTCCTGCCCCACTGGGCACTAGGGTAATTCTTGTTACTGGTTTGTGTCTAGGCATTTTTAGTGAATAGAGCTAGAAAAATGTGTATTTTTAAAATAAAATTTTTATATTACAGTAGTTTTAGGTTTAGAAACATATTGTGAAGACAGTACAGAGAGCTCTCATAACCTGAACCTAGAATTCTCTATTATGAACATCTTATATTAGTATGGTACAGTTGCTACAGCTAATAGACCAATACTGATAAATTATAATTACTAAAGTCTATGTTTTATTCATTTTTATTTAGTTTTACCTAATGTATTTTTTTCTGTGCCCTAGTCCTACCCAGGATACCATATTACACTCAGTAGTCATGTCTCCTCACACTCCTCTTGGCTGTGGCAGTTTCTCATACTTTCCTTGTTTAGGATGACCTTGACAGCTTTTTGTCAAATGTCCCTCAACTTTGGTTTGTCTGATGTTTTTCTCATGATAAGACTGGGTATGTTTTTTTTGAGGGAAGAAACCACAGAGATAAAGTATAATTTTCATCACATCATTATCAAGGGTACATGCTATCAACCTGTCTTACCATTGTTGATGAAGACTTTGATAAACTGGCTGAGATTACGTTTGTCAGATTTCTCCACTATAAAGTTACTCATTGACACCAAAAACATAATCCATAAAGAAAAAAATTAAACAACTGAATCTCATCAAAATAAAACAAAATTTTCTCTGAGAAAAACAGTGTTAGGAAAATGAAAAGATAAGTTAAAAACTGGGAGACAAATTTTGCAAACCATAATTCAACAAAGGATGAATATCCTGAATATATAATGAATTCTCAAAACTCAACAATAAAATAATATTTTAGTTAGATATAGGCAAGAGACATGAAAACATAAGCAAATATTAAATTGACACACAGAAAAGTTATTCAACATCATTAACCATTAAAGAAATTCAAATATAAACTGCAAGTATAAACTGCAAAGTAAGCTATCATTACACACTTATAAATAGCTAAAATAATAGTTTTAAAAATATATATTTATATAAATATAAAATAATTTTATTTTTATATATAAGGTATAAAAACTTTATATTTTTATAAATAAAAAATAGACAACACAAATGCTTGTGAGGATGTGGAGAAGTGTTATTTTGATCACTCATTTATTTCTGGGGGACATGTACAGTTGTAGTGACTTTGTAAAATAATTTGGCTGTTTCTAAAACACCTATTCAAGTGACTACCATATAATCCAACAATTGCACTCTTGGGCATTTATTCCAGGAAATTAAAACTTATGTTCACACAAATACCACTACCTGAATGTTTAATAGTAATTTTATTCAAAATAATAAAAAAATGAAGAAAAAGCTCAGATGTCTTTCAGTGGGTGACTGGTTAAGTCAACTGTGGTCTATCCATGCCATGGAATACAAAACAAAAGGGAACGCATTATTGACATAGAACAACCTGGATGAATTTCCACAAAATTAGGTGTCCAAAAAGCCAATTTCAAACAATTACTGACTATATGATTCAATTTATGTAACATTTTAAAAATATTATTTATTGATTTTTAGAGAAAGAGTGAAATGGAAGAAGGGAGAGAAAGAGAGAGAAAGGAGAGAAAGAAACATTGATTTGTTGTTCCTCTTATTTATGCATTCATTGGTTGATTCTTGTATGTGCCTTTACCTGGGATGGAACTTTCAACCTTGTTGCATTGGGACAATGCTCTAACCAACTGAGCTACACAGCCAGGGCTTATGTCACATTTTTTAAATGACAAAATTATATAAATGAAAAATACATTATTGGATGCCAAGGATTAAGGAGGGGTTAGAGACAGGATGGAAGTGGGCTTGGTTATAAGATACCAACATGAATGACCTTGCAGGGAAAGAAATTGTCTGTATCTAGACTGTATGAATGTCATTATTCTGGTTGTGATATTTTACTTTAATTTTCCAAGATGTTACCATTGGGAGAATCTGAATGAAGGGTACATGAGATCCTTCTATATTATGTCTTGCACCTGCCTGTGACTCTACTATTATTTCAAAATAAATAGTTTAATATATCTAATTTCTGTTATTTTTTTATTATATATTATTTAGAAATATATTGGTTAATATCTAGACAGTTTGAGATGTTCCAATTATCATCATGATAGTGGTTTCTCACATACTAGTATTTGTACTGCATTTGAGTACTATAATACCCTTGAGATCCTCCTGGGCAATGAGGTTATTTATGGATAATAGGTAATATTGAAGAAGAGTCTCCTCACATTTATGTCAGCATAAAAGGAGAATAAAGTTGAAAGATTCAAGATGTTTTCTTGAGCCCTGGAAATGGTTTTTTTGACTTTATAGTAGAGACGTAGGCTTTTGGCAATTCCCTTGTATAGACTGATTTTATTGCTGCGTTGATGATTTGGTGGAGCTGTTTTCTCTAGTTGTATGGCATGATGATTAACATCACGTGAAGGGATTGGAGATGACAGGACCTCTATATAACCTTCAGCGAGCCTCACTTTCACTATTTCACTATATTACTATAGGGAGAAAATTGATTCCAATTTGTGTTTGTTTAGGGCCTATTAATTTTACACTCTAGAGAAGTTTTGACAAAAATTAAAATGAACTTTGAATCATTATTTAAAATCATGATATCAGGTAATTTTTAATCCTTATCCAAATCTAGCTGGAATTGAATGTCATTTTGCTTCATTTATCCACCAGCTTTCTCTTATCTTCTAAAGTCTAGCAAATATTAGAGATTCAGGAGTACAGAATCAATGTAACTCTCACATTTCACCAATGGTGCACTTCCTGCTAAAATTTGAAGAGGGAAATTATTTTGTTTTATTGTCTAGGCTACTTCATGCTTTTTGTATTAATTCCTATGTAATTATATAAAAATAGCTATGTTTTCCATGAGTTTACATTTTAATTTATTTAAAGGTATGAATAATGGTAAATAATAAGAATCTCCAGAGGTATCTTTTTTCACCAGCAACACAAATGGTTCCTTTGAAATATACCTGACCATGCAAAGTTTCCTTATAAATAATACCAAGGAGTCTCACCTAGGTTATGTATAGATTTATTTTAAATCCAAAGTTTTACGAGTCAGTATGGAGATTACAAAGCTATTTTTTAATATATTTTTATTGATTTCAGAGAGGAAGAAGAGGGGAGAGAGAGCCAGAAACATTAATAATGAGAGAGAATCATTGATGGGCTGCCTTTGCACATCCCCTACTGGAGATGAAGCCTGCAACCTGGGCATGTGCCCTGAACAGAATTGAATCTAGGATCCTTTAGTCCTCAGGCCAACGCTCTAGCTGCTGAGCCAAACCAGCTAGCACACAAAGCTATTTTAATTGAACTCTTTGGAATCACAAAATCAACTTTTATTTTAAAAAATCATTACTAAAATTCATATTAAAATAGCAAAAATGATTCTACTAGGAAATTATGTTCCTTTAGTTCTAAGTATTTGAAATAAGCAAAAAATAAACATACCAACTCAATGGACATTTATATTTTCTAAGTAAAGCGTTATGGCCTTAAGCAGTTGTACAGGCATCGTAATACACATGCCTGATTGATGCCTGCAATATAATCTGCCACAGTGTGAAACAAGTCATTGCCTAAGGACCCTTGTCCACGTGTTTCTTGCTGGAATAGCTAACTTCTAAATTCCCAGAGGCGAAGACATGAGTCTCATGATTTTTTTTTTCTTTCAGGTATGATATGACCATTGCATTTTTAAAATACACTGATAAAAATTCCATCACCTACAAAGTTTCCTAGGGAGTCTGCTAATTTTCATATTTTTGAATTTAATATACACAGATTTTTACATAGATCTCAATAATCCTTAGTCTACACAATTTTTTTTGGCCTGCCAGACTGTTCTTGGTTCAGCCCATATTTCTCAATGTCTCAAACTATGAGATTTAACTTATCACCCTTTGTTCTCTTTTTTATATCACTAGACTAATGTCAACTCTCTAGCAACCCACGATTTTATTGTTTTTTACATTATAAGGAGTTGAATTTAAGCGTCACAATGCATTGGTTTGAAATAAGTTTAGATGGTATTTTGTCTTGAATTCCTCAAGCATCTTTCTTTCTTTCTTTCTCTCTTTCTTTCTTTCTTTCTTTCTTTCTTTCTTTCTTTCTTTCAATGTAAGTAATCTGACTTTTCTAATGTCTAATGCAGTGTTTAAATTTCAGGAAAGCACCGTTTTCATTAAGAAACAAGTCTCATGATATTTTTGAAAAATCCAGTAAGCCCAGCCGGTGTTGCTCAATGGTTGAGTGTCGGCCTATGAACCAGGAGGTCACAGTTTGATTCCTGGTCAGGGCATATGGCCAGGTTCGAGCTTGAGCCCCACTGTGGGGCATGCATGAGGCAGCTGGTCAATGATTCATTGATGTTTCTCACTCTCTCTCCCTTTTTCTTCCTCTCTGAAATTAATAAAATTATATTTTAAAAAATACTCCCTACTTAATACATAAATAAATAAATAAACATGCAGTAAAACCCCCTGTATTTTAGATATGTTTTTGAATTTTGGTGTTAATCTAAAAGGCGCTAAGTCAGAAATATGACTGAATTATGTATAGCAGTGTATTACTGATAATTCCCAAAGGTTAAACACATTAGGGAAATTGTCAATGAAGAAGGGTTCAAAGTTTTAAAAAGTAAAAAACTAAGAGTACATATTTGTATGCTGTGATATAATCATTCAGTCTTAATAGCTATTAAAATTGATACAGCACTGTATAATCAATGAGTCTTGGCATCCCTGAAATATAGTACTACCTAGCTCAAGAGCTGTAATAAATAATTATAGATCATGGCACCCACAATGTTAGCTATATATGAGTATTCCATGACACACACACACACAAAAATTGTCTTTCTCTCTAAAAAACACAGTCTAATTGCAAAGGCAGATACATGATTATGGTCTGTTTCTTCAGGAAACTAGAGATTTGTATGCATCAGACTTATTAGAGAGCGCTCTGGTTACTCTAATGAAAGCAGCATTGGGCAGAAAGTGAAATTAAACTATAGTGTGGCTGCAACAGCAAACTCAGCCAATCCCTCAGGGAGTTCTGAAGCTTGGATGTCCCTAAAAGTTTTGTCCAATTGGAGCAAATGGGCCAGGCCTTTGTACTCCTGCATCAAACCGATATTGAATGTGGAGTTCCCTGGGGAAGAAGGTGAGGCAGTTTCATTCAGCTGAGAGCCATTCTCGGAGAGGGACACAGCTGTAGGTTGTCAAGAGGCAAGCCTTCCTTCACCTGGAAGAGTAAGTTTCTCAGTCCTTAAGGGATATCCAAATACAGTGGGGCCTTGACTTACGAGTGTCCTGATTAACGAGTTTTTTGAGATACCAGCTGTCTCTTGCCCGATTTTTGCATTGAGTTGACAGAGTAATTTGTGTTAACGAGCTCCTTAATGAGCTCCTTAACGAGCTCCCTAACGAGCTCGGTATCGGAAGGAATTAAACTCGTAAGTCAAGGCCCCACTGTAGTGCACTGCAGAAGCCACTGCACACACTCACAGATGTCAATATAAGGATGCCCACTAAGACAGAAGTGTGAACAGAGTACTTACTGTGAAAAGCCAGAGGAAAGGATGAATTTACTAAATGGAGGAAGGAAAAGCTTCACGAGGAAGTTAATATGTGAGGTTGATTTTGAGTCCAGTTCAGTTAAGCAGGATCAGAATGCACATACATTTTCAAAGGTGCATATGTGTAAAGAGGAGCAGGTAACTAATCATGGTTACTTCTCCCTGAAGAATACAACATTTAAATGTTCTCACTGATGAATTTTATGTGTAATTGGACTATTATGACACTTTTCAAGGTTTTCTATTTCCTTGCCTTATAATTACCTGATTTTATCACGAGAAACATATTTCAAGCTCAGAAATTCACATATTTATTTAATCTCCTTTTAAATTTTTATAGGAAGTCTCTATCTTCAAATTATCTATGAACTCCTCAATATGAATCAACATCAGTCCATTTATTGTCCTGCTACTTGATTTACCTGCTTACATTTATTTATAGCTCATACATTTTCTTCTTTTACAATATCCTTTGCCTTTTTATACAAGACAGATTACCAATATTGTTAAGTGCACAGACTCTGATACTGTGCTACCTGGATTCAAATCCTGGCTTTAGACTTTTACTAGGTGTGTGACTCCGTACAAATTGCTTAATGCCTCCATGCTATAGTTTCCTGGGTGTAACAGAAATAGTAATCGTTTGTTGTTAGACTTAAGTGAGTCAATATACATAATGTATTTGGAGTAGTGTCTGGCCTGTAGAAAGTATAATGAATGACCTGATCATTTATACCTTCACTTTTCATTATACTTTGTGTGTGTGTATATGACTTCTGTCTTTTAAAACAGAGAAAAGCCCATCTCACATGTCCCTTGCAAGGCATCTTACATAACAATCATAAAATCTCTACATGCAATACTCTTCCAAAGTTTTATTCTGTGTTATTTCTAAATACACTTGGCATCCCCTATTAAATACTCCATCAGAATATTTCATATCACTCAAAATGTTATTCTGGTCATTTGTGCTATATTGTGTACTGTCAGCTTGGCTCCATTGCTCCTGGAGGAGATTGAGATTTAGGTTAGAGTTGACCAAGAGATCAATTCACATGACATGCACAGGTGGAAAGTGAGCAGAAGCCATTACTGTACATACATACAACCAACAGGCCGGATGTGCTGGCAGGACCCACTTTTCTCTTGTTGTCCTCCTGCTCATCTAGATTAACTTCCTGATTGCTGACCATGATAACCAACAGCAGCACCAAACCCACCATCCATGCTTGACTGCAGGCCACAGGGGTAGCAGGTTCCTCAGAAGCAATAGCTTCCACACAAGCAGCAGTTTCTATATACCCCTTCTTAACCTCACACCTAAACTCTCTCTCACCACTGATGTGGTTAGTGGCTATATCCTAATATTCAAACTCCCCTTCCCGACCTTTATTCTTCCAGTTTCTTTCATACTCATGTGAACTCATATTCTTATACTAGATCCCTTATCCTATCTAATAAAACAGAAAGATGGTAATTGGCGTATGACCACTACCCTTCCCATTGGCTAATCAGCGAGATATGCAAATTAACTGACAGCCAAGATGGCGGCCGGCAGCCAGGCAGCTGGAAACTAACATGAGGCTTGCTTGCTTTAGTGACTGAGGAAGCCAAAGCTTCCCCGCCTGCCTTGCCGGCCTCTCAGCTGCACTCTAAGCAACTATGTTACAAAAATAGAAGCTAAACAAAACCCCAGGCTTCAGCCAGCAGGACCGCAACATTGTTTCAAATACAGAAGGTTAAACAAAGGCCAGAAACCTGCTTTCAGCAGTGGAAGTCTCATAGCTGGAGCCAAGCCTCAGAGCTAAAGCTGGCCCAGAATGAAAAAAAACGGAAAAAAGGACAGGTTGGGAGCTTCAGTCACCCATCAGCCTGAAAACAGCCCTCAGCCCCTCACCCAGGCTGGCCAGGCACCCCAGTGGGGAACCCCACCCTGATCCAGGACACCTTTCAGGGCAAACCAGTCGGCCCCCACCCGTGCACCAGGCCTCTACCCTATATAGTAAAAGGGTAATATGCCTCCCAGCACTGGCATCAGTGGAGCCGCGAGGCCTCCCAGCACCGGGATCAGCGTCACAGGAGGCAGCGACCAAACCCCCCTGATCGGCCTGTGGCTCTGTGTGTGACAAGGTGCGGCACCCCAATCCCCCTCGACCCCCAAGGGCCCTGCTCTGTGTGTGATAGGGTAGAGCCATAACCTCCCCATCGGCCCTGCCCTGAGTGTGACAGTGGCGGCGCCCCAACCCCCTGATCCGCCCTACTCTGTGAGTGACAGGGGGCGGTGCCCCAACTCCCCTATCGGCCCTACTCTGTGAGTGTCGGGGGGAGCTCCTCAACCCCCTCATGGGCCCTGCTCTGTGCATGACAGGGGGGAGCTCCCCAACCCCCTGATCAACCCTGCTCTGTGCATGACGGTGCGGCACCCCAACTCCCCAATTGGCCCTGCTCTGAGCCCGACCAGGGGCTACACCTAGGGATTGGGCCTTCCCTCTGCCACCCGGGAGCAGGCCTAAGCCAGCAGTTCGTTATCTCCCGAGGGGTCCCAGACTGCAAGAGGGCACAGGCCGAGCTGAGGGACCCCCTCTCGGTCCCTCCCTTGCGGCCCATAAGCTCCGATTGCAGCAAGGCTGGAGGCTGGTGGGTGGGCACGGTGAGGCGGGCGTGGCAAGGTGGCGAGACACGTACTGGTGGGCAGGGATGTGAGCGTGGCGGGGCAGCGGGCACTTGGGCAGGGTGGGGTGTGAGTGGGTGGGTGGGGCTGCATGATTTTGTGTGCTGAGACTCTGGTGTTTATAATATTTGTAAGGTATCTGTTTTTCTGATTGAATTCTGATACATCACTTTAGGATAGACTAAGGGAACAGTGCACATCACAATGCTTGAGACAAGGGCATGTGGGTATATGTATGTTATGTTTCTTATGTTGCATTCGTTATATTCAGGCCAACCACAAGCAAGAATAGAGCTCTCAGGCTTATGGTCCCTACCTGCCCAGTGACCTACCCTTTCTAATTTCTATCCCTATAGCAAATACTCCAATAAATCATATTAAACCCAGATATTTCCACTCTGTTCCTGAGCTCCATGACCTGCTCCAACAATAATGGAGGCCAAATGAACTGACTGCTGGATCAGCGTTCTGGAAAGCTTGTGTGTTACTTACAGATAACAGTATTGAGTGCTCCAATGCTGAGCATGGTACATCTCCATGTACGCAGATTCTGGAAGGCAATCTTGTTAGTATGTATTTCCTGAACTCCAACTGCTCTCAACTCTTCTTGGGTTTTCCATCTTTGTACTTCTGTCTGGAAAGTGTCTCAGGCAGAAAGCTAATGGAATTATAGGATGCATCTGGTCTATTTTCCTTTTCTCAGGAATTACAGCTTTGTGATACTTGTTACTCAATGTTTGAAAACAATTGTTTTACACACTTTATTCAGGTTTTTAGCTATTTATGGCAGAGAGGTTAAGTCTGGTAAGTCCCACCCTATTATTCTATGATATTCAAAAGTAGAACTTCAACTCCCTTGGTGTCCTGAGTGCTAAGTCTCTGACCTCATTATGACCACTGATTTTGAAACAGTTGCTACATTTCAACTTTGTGAAATACATTATTTGGCCTTTTGGACACCACTCTCTGAATTTCTTCTGCTTTACTGAAACTCATTTGGAAACTTTTTTGTTAATATCTCTAATCTTTACATTGTTCAAACATTAGAATTCCCAAGGTTTAACTTTTGCATCACATCTTTGGAAACCTCATCATCCAGTCTCATGACTTTAAAGCTTTGGTAATTATGACACTTAATTTCATGTGTCAACTTTACTGAACACAGGGTATTGAGATATTTGGTCTGAGTGTATCTGTGAGGGTATTTTTAGATGAAAGTAACAATGAATGCATAGACTGAGTAAAGTAGATTGCCTCCCCTAATGTGGCCCTTGTCCAATCAATTGAAGACTTTACTGAAAAGAAGGTAAGACTGAGTAAAAGGTTTAGTTAGGCCTCCTGCTTGTTTGAGCTTGAACACTGGTCTTTTCTGGCCTTTGGTCTTGGATTGAAACATTTGTTCTTGGGTTTCAAGACTGCTGACTTTTAGACTAGAATTTACATTATTGGCCCTCCTGATTCTCAGGTCTTTGGGCTCAAACTGGAACTACATATTGATTCTCCTGGGTGGACTGCTTGCCAAGTTCAGATCTGTGGCTTCTCAGCTTCCATAATCATATCAGCCAATTACTTATAGTATGTCTCTTTATATACACACACACATATATATATACATATATATAATATATATGATATATATGATATATATTTGCATCCTGAGAGTGGTATATGACTCCATGTGATTACATTATTATTTGTTATCCTATCTAATAAAAGGGTAATATGCAAATTAACCATCATTCCATCACAAAGATGGAGGCACCCATAGCCACAAGATGGCAGCACCCAGTCTTCTCAGCCCGCCAGAGTCCCCCAGTCCCTGGGGGGGTGGCCGCTGAGAGCAGGCAGCGTGAGCAGCCTGGCGGAATGCTTGCTTCGTTGCCTCGCCTGGCTCAGGCCGGCCCCCCGGAGCCTGAGCGGACATGGACAGGGACAGGGGGGCCAGAGGACCGAGCGCAGGCCCGGAGAGGAGATGGTGGGCCTGCCTCCCATGGAAGCAGTGCGGCTCCATCCAAGCTCCCATGGGAACCAGCAGCTTGCTTTTGCCTCCTGCCTAAGCTGCACAGCGTCCATGGAACCAGTGCAACTCCCAGCAGCACACTGCAGTTCCTGCCGGCTCCTGTGGAATCAGCAAGCGGCCTTCTGAGCGCGATATTGCGCGATGGGCAGGTTGAGTTTAGGAAAATATATTTAATCATGCTAGTTTGAGATACTTATTAGATCTTTAAATGCAAACAACATACTAGAAGCAGATAGGTAAATTATATATATAATTGTATATATCCAGAACCCATAGAATGGATACACCTTTCCAATCCTGTGGTTAAAGATAATGATTTTTCTGAAAAATATATTCTTTACTTTGGAGTGTCCAATACGAAGAATAAAAATATTTTAGACCTCTCTCAATCAATTTAAATGCACCCCTTATGAACTTTGTAAGTCTTTCTGTCTTTTATTTTTCACTAGCACTTCTTGACGCCAGTTGCTTGGTGCTAGCCTATCATCAACTTCATGAAATTATGTTCCCACATTCTAGTGACACACTATTAGATTTCATTGATATTTGTACTAAACATTTTGCATGTTACTTAAATTATTCTCTACCAAGACACCATGGTGTAGATGTTATTACTCTAATTACAAATTACTCTAGTTCATGAACTTATGAGGGTCACTCTTGAATAGAAATAAGCAGAGATGCAAAATACCAAATACCAAAGATGTACAGTTTATGGATTATATTATCCTGGTGGAAGAGATGTATCTATACAAGATAAGTAATCTGAATTTGTGCTGATTACTTTTCTTAATTTAAAAAAACTAAATTATTTTTACATGAGTTTAAATTGAAAAATGTATCAGACACAAGGCAGATGGAAGTCAGAAGATGACAGTTAATTACTGCAAACTTTGATCTTAAAAGCATGCTTCCAAGTGATAGGAGCAAATATTTTGAGGTAAAAATGGAAACATAAGCAACAACAATAATTATAAAACTTCCCTGTACAGAACTTTATAATGTCACTTACAAAGCATATGAATGTATTGCATTATCTCATTTGAATCTCACAGGAATCTTTGAAGTAGGGATTATCATAACCCCTCTTTCACAGAGGAGGAAAATGATACTCAGATCAGATAAATGACTTAAACCAACTCAGTAAGTAGCAAATAGCTGATTGGATTTTGAGTAAAAATTTCTGACTCTAAGTTTTATATTATTGTTTTATTATACACATTTTATTTTTGAAGAGCAGGGACTACTAGACTGGTTCTAGCCATAATGGTATGCTCTGGTAGTTCAGGGTTCTATAAAACATGTTTGTGTTTCAAAAATATGTACTAGTATGTTTGACCTTGAAAAGTTGAGTTTTTATTCCTTATTAGCTGAATAACAATGAATAACATCATCTCTAAATATATCATCCTTTAGCTTCAAGAATTTCTAAAACTCTATGACAGCTCACTCTCATAGCTGTTAAGTAATATTGAGTTTTAGTCAAGATGGCAGCGTAGGTAAATGCAGTATTCAAATCCTCCCATAACCACATCAAAATTACAACTAACCTATAGAACTACCATCATTCAGAACTGCCTGAAATCTGGGTGAACAGAAGTCTTACAACTAAAAATATAAAAAAGAAGCCACATCATATTGAGATGGTTAGGAGGGGCAGAGACATGTAACTGATTGGTCCCACATCCACATGTGATGAATTTTGGAGGGATATCTCAAATATAGAGCCCCCGCCCTCGCCAAGAAGTGAGGGTTCCAGCCCCACCTTAAGCCTCCCAGCCCAGGGTTCCAGTGCCAAGAAAAGAAATTCCCATAACTCTGCTTGTAAAAACCAGCTTGAATTGAGGCTGAGTGAGACAGAGAGCTGCTGTAGTCCCAGGCATTTCTCTTAAAAGGTCCATACAAGGACTTGCTTGTAGACTCACTCTGAGAACCATCACTGGGGCACCAGGGACTTGGCAGGAGGAATTGACCTATCTGGCATCAGGGGAAGAGATGGAGGAGCAACTTTCTCTCAGATAGAAGTGCTGACAGAAGCCGCTGTCATATCTGAGTTTCCATTACCCTGGCTAACACAGTTCTTTCTGCCCTAGAGATTCCCTAATACCTTGCCCCACCCAACTTATTTTTCCAACTCATGCCATTTTCAGTGCCTTTTCCATAAAATGGGACCTATATTGGCTCATGTCTCAGACTTCCCTAAAATCTCTCTAAAAAGAAGCAGCATCTAGTCTTGGTGTGTCATGTACCTTTTGCTAAGTGGACACAGGTTTGGCACTAATGACAGACAGCCTTGATTCATAGTTTGGCCACTCCTGGACCGGCTCCCTACAAATTCCCCCTTTTTTATTTTTTAAAAGCAGGCATTAAAAAGAAAAAAAACCCCAAATGCTCTCTTGTATCCATTTTAAGAGTAGGATTGACGCTTTCCGCTATTACCTGAGTCCTGATCTATCACCCCAGGGAGAGCTTGCCAATCCTGCACTTTCCCAGGGTGGAAAGGCTGCAGTGGGGTTAAGGATAAGGCTCCTTGGGCCTACCTTCTCCCGTGCCATTACATTTACCTTTCCTTCCTCAGAAAAGCATGGACATATTTCTTGTATAAAACGTTCTGTCTGACTGGGAGTAACCTTAATTCCTCTGCTAGCAAGCATATATGTTAAAAGATCAATACAGAGTCTTCTTTCTTTGGACTCAGTATGGCACATCTTCTCAATCTAAGTTCTGTACTATCCACCTTCTTACCCTACTTATCTTCTATAGGGGGGTCTGTAGCACCCTGGTGGAGTCCTATCCGTCCCGAGTGTGGGGGTTCTCAATGGAGGGGGCTTACCTAGGGGAATCCTGTTCCAGGGGTTCCCAAAGGTGTGGACGGAGTCGGCGAAGACTATCCACCCTCTTCCTACGGTGGAGTCCTCCGATCCGTCCCGAGTGTGGGGCGCTTACCTAGGGGTCCCTGTTCGGGCGCCATATGCCGGGGTCCAACCCCAGCAGGTCCAGGGGTCCCCAAAGGTGTGGACGGAGTCGGCGAAGAAGGAATGATACGGAGACAGTGTTCAGTTGATCAGCAGCCTATCCAGGATCTCCAGCCAGGATCTCCAGCCAAGTTCTGTGTCCATGTTGTCTTGCTAGGTTCTCCAGCCAGGTTCTGTCCAGGTTCTCCAGCCAGGTTCAGTCACCAGGTTCTAGTCAGGTTCTCTTGCCAATTTCTGTAGTCAGGTTCAGTCCAGGATCTTTTGCCATGTTCTCTCGCTAGGTTCTGTCTCTAGGTTCTGAGGCCAGTTTCTGTCCAGGATCTTTTGCCATGTTCTCTCCAGCGAAGTTCTTCTGTCTCCAGAGAACGTTCTGTGTAGGTTCTGTGCCTCCTGGTTCTGTCTTCTTCTTAGTTCTGTGTTCTAAGCTCTGTATTCTAAGTTCTGACTTTTGCTGTCTTGTTACATCTGTATTTATACCAGTTGATTCAATCCTATCAATCTCTATTACAAAGGTTAGGGCGTTTCTTATCTCCATTCCAGGGAGTAAAGATTATGTAGCTTAAGCATGATTGTTCATAGTTAAAGTGATTAATTACCCGCCTGGCACTTAGTTAAGAGGTTTTATTCCCTCCCTAACTTCAGAGGAAAAACCCTACCTTGGGAAACAACCTTTCTCAGAGAGGAGACCTTGGTTAAAACACATAGTGCCAAGGTGAGCAAACATATTAAAGAACAGTATGCCATATATGCCAGGTCCTTTGAAACAGCAAGGATGGACTGGCTCCCGGCAGCCCAGCACAGTTAGTAGCCATCTGCTGATCACTTTGTATCTCATGCTAAATGGCCTAGGCAGAGCATAGGTGGCAGCTGAACTTGGCCTGCACCTATCAGAGGACCCTAGAGCCATCACACCAGTGGAAAGCTTCAGACCACATCAAAACACCAGCCAACCTCCTCCACAAGGGACAAACTCAAGGGGCAGATTAGTGGACACCAGAGCACCACTGTAGTAAGTCCTGCTCTGTGGGGTCATCCCCTGCACAGTTGGCTCTCCACAGTGATTGCAGCCAGTCTTCTCAGCCAATCAACCTCATAGAAAACCCCGCCCATTGAGGTGCCAATAGTAATAAAGGCCCAACCACAACAGGAAAATACACACAGCCCACTCAGGAGGTGCATCTGGAGTGATTGGGGAGGCTGTGCTACTAGACCCTACGGGACACCTACTACATAGGCCACTCTATTAAGCCAGGGGGCATAGCAGCTCTACCTAATACATAGATACAAACATAGAGAGATAGCCAACATGAGGAAACAATAAACATGTCCTAAATTTAAAAACAAAAATAGAACAAAATGCCAGAAAAAGAACTAAACAAAAAGTAATCTACTAGATACAGAGTTCCAAACACTGGTTATAAAGATGCTCAATGAACTTAGGAAAGAGTAGAGGAACTTAGTGAGAACTTCAACAACGAGATAGGAAACATAAAAACAGAACTATAAAACATATAAAAGACTGAGAAATCTCAGAAGGAAGTCCGGGAGCCGGAAGAGATTAACTAAAAAACTTACATGCATATATGCCATGCCTGTGGACACAGACAATAGGGAGTTGAATGCCAGGGCAGGGCAGGAACTGGATGGAAGGGAGCAATGGGGGTAAAAAGGAGGGACATCTGTAATACTCTCAACATTAAGATTTTTTTTTTCTTTTTTAAGAATCAGACAAAAATGAAAGCTACATTAACTGAAATGAAGAATATATTACAGAGAATCAGTAGTGGAGTAGATGAAGCAGTGTATCAAATCAGAGATTTGGAAGATAAGAAAGCAAAAAACAATCAATCAGAACAACAAAAAGAAAAACGAATTCAGAATGAATGAGGATAGTATGAGGATCTTCTGGAACCTCATCTTATGAAGAAACATTCCCATCATGGGAGTGGCAGAAGTAAGAGAGAGAAAGCAATGAATTGAAAACCTATGTGGAAATATAATAACAGAAAACTTCCCAAACCTGGTGAAGGAGGAGCATACAAGGCCAGGAAATGCAGAGTCTCAAACAAAATGAGTTCAAAGAGGCCCACATTAAGACACATCATAATTAAAATGCCAAAGGTTAAAGACAGAGAGAGAAATTTAAAAGCATCAAGAGAAAAAAGCATTTAGTTATTTAAAAGGGAACTCCCATAAGACTGTCAGCTGATCTCTCAACCGAAACTCTGCAGGCCAGAAGGGATTGGCACAAAATATTCAAAGTACTGAAAAGCAAGGACCTACACCAAGATTATTCTACCCGGAAAAACTATTATTTA
The DNA here is from genome assembly GCF_014108235.1 of Myotis myotis. NCBI lineage: Eukaryota > Metazoa > Chordata > Mammalia > Chiroptera > Vespertilionidae > Myotis > Myotis myotis. Next base: position 89,401,157 of record NW_023416313.1, on the reverse strand, counting down.
GAATTGAAGGACAGATAAAGAGCTTCCGAAACAAGAAAAAACTAAAGAAATTTATCATCACCAAATCAGTATTACAAGAAATGTTGCCCAGCTGGTGTTGCTCAGTGGTTGTGCATCAACCCATGAACCTAGAGGTCTCTGGTTCGATTCCCTGTGAGGGCACATGTCCAGGTTGTAGGCTTGATCTCCAGGAGTGGGCATGCAGGAGTCATTGATGTTCCTCTCTCTCTAAAAATCAATAAAACTTATTTTTAAAAAAGAAATATTAAGGGGTCTTCTTTAAGAAGAAAAGGATAAAAAATATGAATAATAAAATGACAATAAATACACATCAACAATTAAGTGAAGTGCAAATTGATTAGCCACTCCAATCAAAAGACATATGGAGGCTGAATGAATAACAAAATAAGACCCTTACATATGTTGTTTAGAAGAGACTCCAGATGAAAAGACACACACAGACTGAAAGTGAAGTGATGGAAAAAATATTTCGTGCAAATGAAAATTTAAAAACAAGCTAGAGTATCAATACTTATTGGATCTAAAAAAAAAATGATAAACAAACAGCAGAACAGAAATAATACAGAGAACATTTTGACAATTGCCAGATGGGAGGGTGGTTGTGGGATGGGTGAAAATGGTGAAGGGATTAAGAGTACAAATTGGTAGTTAAACAATAGTCACAGGGTTATAAAGTACAGCATAGGTAATATAGTCAATAATATTATAATAACTTTGTGTGATGTCAGATGAGTACTAGAATTATTGAGGTGATCACTTATGAAGTTATATAATGTCTAATTAATAGGTTGTACACCTGAAACTAATGCAATATTGTATATCAATTGTAGTTGGAAAAATATTATTTAAAAGTAAAGAAAACTAAAAAGAGAGAAGTATCAAGGACCATACATTGTTACTAGAAATGGAGTGCCTCCCTTGTGTAAATACAAATTATTCTCACCAGTCAAAGGAAAACCAAAATAAAAATGGCTGGATATGTTTAGATAATCATTGAGATAGCTCACTCTAAATATTAATTCATAATTACTTAACCATTGAAATATATGTTTGCTAGTTTACTGCATTCTACTTGGGTAGACAAATACTATCTTGGTCACTAGTATTGAACACACAAAAAAAATGTGAATTTTTGCAGGTAACAGACTTTCTAGAAGTATGAAGATCTACAACAGAGCTGAAAAGCTGGACAAAAGGAATTCTGAATAATGCATTTCAGTCTGTGTTATTAAAAATGCAGTATGTGTCAGTCACACAAAACCCAGTTTTCATAGAAGGATCCTTTTCTATTCTCCACTGTGACTCACTACAGGCAGATAAATTTTTCACAAATTAAAGCTGAAATCTGTAGTACTCCCCTCCCTTACTTTCCAACTTCCTGGCAAAGATAGAAATTAGGTACTCAGTTTTAGTATATTAATTTGGTTAATCTAAAATATTATTTTTCTATGTGTTGAAGTACAGCTGTGAGCATCTGTGTGTGTTTACATGAGTAGGTTAAATAAAAAGGTGAGTTAATGTTAGTAGATGAGCAGGTAAGAATGGAAACAACTAGTTCATTTGTGTAAACAAGCTTTGCCTTTTTTCTTTTTACCTTAGCATTGACAATATAGGTTAGAAATAAAAATATTATTGTACACAGATGCTCCTCAATTTACTATGGAGTTCAGTTATAATTAACTCATAAGTTAAAAACATTGTAAGTTGAACATCATAGCTTAGCAGAACACTTACATTAGCCTACAATTGGGCATGAACGTCTCTAATGCAATAAATACAATGTAGAGTATCATTGTTTACCTGGGAAAGGCCAAAATTCAAAATTTGAAATGTAGTTTCTACTAAATGGATATCGCTTTTGCACCATTGCAAAGTCAAAAAGTCACCCCTTCAAACCATTGTAAATTGGGACTGTTGGGATAATTCTTTAAGTGACTGAAATTTCAGAAAAGAAGAGCAAAATGAATGGGGAAATTCCAGCCTATACCATGCCTATCTTTCTTGAAAAGCTATTCAAAGAAATCAGAACGAAGTTGTAGAAAGCAGCAGTAGATTTAAATATATTCAATTTATAATTTGCTACAGGAGTACTGTTTTAACTAAGGACAGTTTCTAAAGTTTGGCAGTTTCCTGTCACTTAACTGAGTGCAGAAATTCCCTCCTGCCTCATCACATTCCAGGGCTGCCTTCTGTACACGCATGGCCCAGCCCTTGTTCTGCAACTCCCTGACTCACTGCAGACCTGGGCTGGCATTCCTGCTCAGCAGTGACTGGCTTTCCTCAGCTAGGATGTTTCTTCACTTGTTTCTCTACTCTGAGCAAGAGACCAGCTTATTTTTTACTGTGTAATGTTTAATAAATTTATTCTGATTTTTTTTCCTGATTGTTTGGTCACAGCAAAGTAAAAGAAATAGAATAAAGAGAATCAAAGATTTTCTGAAAAAGAAATGTCTTGAAAATACGGAGGGCCATGGGACTCTTGCTTTTGATTTGTAAAAATTAGGGGTGGCGTGTTGGCAGGGCTTTGGATCTAATTGTGAGGGCTTTGTTTTCTTGTTTCTCCACCAGCCTCCTCTTCTAAAAATAAAAGTTTTCTCTATGTGCGTGTATGGAATTATTCCTATTTACATTAGTTCTACTTCACCACATCGCCTTTTGCCCAGGCCTCTTGGAAAACACATCTATTTTTTATGATCAGCTGAAATAATACTTAATTTACAGAATATTTCATAATCCCCCATATAGAATTCTGAGACTTCTCTTTTTAGATCTAGCACTATACCACATTCGTGTATTTACTATAACATTTACAATACCATCTTTATTACATATGTGATAGCCCAAACTAAATTGCGAATTCCTTGAAAACAGAAATGGTATTTGATTTTTCTCTTTCTGCCAAGATCCGATAACATTGCCTGGCACTTAGAAGGCACTTAATACATGTTTACTGTATAAAGACTTATGACAAGAGAGAATATTTGAAAACAGGGGTCACCAAAGATACAGAGATCTTTTTGGAGAAGATTTAAGAACCAGGAAATAACACTTTTCTGTTAGAAAAATTAAAAGGAGAGTAAAAATGCACAGTTAAAGGTTTCATACTTGCATTTTCGCATCAATTATTAAAGGTCAAAAAAATGTGTATGCTGGTTAGACATGTGGCTTACCATAACATTATTCTCTGCTCTAAGTGCATGAAATAGTAACAAAGATGACTTTACTGAGTTTTCTTTTCCAAACAATTTTATGACCTGGCACATTTACCGTGATCCTCATTTTGCAGATAAGGGAAGTGAGGCTCAGAGAGTTTAAGTAACTTCCCAATGCAACACAGCTACTACATGGTGGAGCTTGGAATTGAAATAAGGCATTTATTCTTGTTTCAGAGCTTGGATTCTCAATTCCCAACTACACGGCCTCTTGAATAGTGACACACTATGCCAGTGGTTCTCAACCTTCCTAATGCCACGACCCTTTAATACAGTTCCTCATGTTGTGGTGACCCCCCAACCATAACATTATTTTCATTGCTATTTCATAACTGTAAGTTTGCTACTGTTATGAATCATAATGTAAATATCTGATATGAAGGATGTATTTTCATTGTTACAAATTGAACATGATTAAAGCATAGTGATTAATCACAAAAACAATATGTAATTATATATGTGTTTTCCGATGGTCTTAGGTGACCCCTGTGAAAGGGTCGTTCGACCCCCAAAGGGGTCATGACCCACAGGTTGGCGACCCACAGGTTGAGAACCGCTGCACTATGCTATCTTTGTCTAGTGTAATAGCACCTATTTACTAACTCATGATGGTGCAGGTACTTTGAGTTTTATTCTCCACAAAGCAAGACATTTATATTTATAACTTGAGTATTTGCTCATTCTTTCATGTGACCTGTGGTATGCATGGAAGGGGTTTAGGTATACAATTTCAGATTAAAGACACTGGCCTCTCAGAAAACAAAATCTAAACTAAGCCTTATCAGTAATACATTCTAAAAAACTGAAACAACTATTTAAACTGATTTTAAGGTATAAAATATACATTATTATTTAGACCAATCCTTCTCAAACTCTTTGTTATAAAGGACCCGTTTTTACCTCACCACCTCCATTTTGCATGGGCTGAAGTGAATATCCCTTCTGCACATCTGTCACACAGTTTTCATCACGCACAAGTCACCGCTTGAGTTTGCCATCGGCACAACCAGTCCATTACCTGCTCCATTCAGTCAGTTTACTTACCACATGTCTTGAGAGCTCTGTAATGTCACATTGTAGAAGTTTCTAAGCACTCCATTCCTGTACTATGGAACAGCATCAGTCCATAGCCCACAGCTTGATGAGCACTGGTTTACACAGCTGGGCATATGCCTCAGCCAGGTGTAGGGACTCTAACACTGGGAAAACGAAATAAAGTAGGGCCTAGCTGAGGTGTGATCCATCAATAAATACTTTTTAAAAATCCTTTCAGATGGAAGACCAAAACAACAAAATTACTGCTACTTGTCAGTGTAAATTACAGATAAAATTTGACAAAACACAATGCGGTGGCATAGAGAACTAATATTTTAGTAGATGTCACAGACAGACATTGATTTTAGAGCCAAAATTGCCTTTGTTTAACATGATACTTTGTTAGGCTTTTTGTGTAGAGAAGGTAAGACTCTGAAGAAATATTTACGAAATGACCGCCTGCAAAAATGAAGACGGAGTGTCTCTGCCTATGAAATGAATAGAAATCAGTAGTAAGTGAGCAAAGAAATGGGGGACTGGTATGCACCAGAAACCTATAAAACTCTACAAAATGTCACGTACAAAATAAAATTGACTGAAATACTTAATTTTAGTTTTCTTAAATTCATGTCTGAGTTGGCAAAAATAAAAATTCTGAAGACTAAACTGAAATGAAAGCCTGAACCCATTTTTAAAAGCAGGTGCCAAAACTGGTGATTACCCTAATGACATTTACTCATTCCTATTGCTCAGAGACTTGGTTTTTAAAGACACACATGGAAAAGGACGCATGGTCTTGTACCAATGTCTGGTGAGGAGTTGGGTTAAACATGCCCAGAAAAAGACAAAATATTTAAAGTGAAAGGGTAGATCAGAAAATTTTCTGCCTATAAAGATAGATTCAAGGGATATTGACTAACTCAACCTTACAGTTGAGTGCATAAAAATAGTATGTCTTTTGAGAATTAGGAGGGTGGGTTTCAAATTATCACACATCCCATGACCTGGGAAAGCCCATTTAAGATTTAATTAAAAAATGGTTATGGGTTGATGGCCACTCAGCACCAACCGTAAATATATCATCCTGGCACATTTAAAACCCAGTTCTCATGGAACCTATAAAATTATGTCATGAATAACATGAGTTCACAATAGAAACAAAGGACCAGTGGAAACAAAAATTGAAAAGTGGGGAGAGAGAATGAGAACTAAATAACAAAATATCTTGTTAGAGTCTGCAGAGAAAATTTGCCTGTGAGAAATTACCAGTGATTCATGTGCAAAGAATTTTTAAGAAAAAAAGATGTCTGCTATTTAATACTAAGGAGTATGAATTCTTGATTAAAGGCCGTCTGCAAACCTTCATCAAACTCTACTATGTACACAAATGCCTATGTGAGTGATTTTTGGAGAGAGAAAAAAAAACTAGGAAAAGAGGCCTAGATCCAAATATGGTTCACTGTAAATCAGAGATGGGACTAGCAATGGGAGGTCAGTTCAAATGAGAGAACTCAGTGGAAGCAGGCTCTCAGATGAGTGATTCTAAACCAAGGATTCTGGATCTCTGTAAAACACCACAACCCTGATTATCTATTTTCAGTGTAAATTTGCTTGGGACAAGTCTACAATTTCTATTACTTATTTAAAATATTTATCTTAAATTATAGGATCCATCAGGGGAAAAGGGAAAAGCTGGTAACCATAGTAAGGCTGATCTCCAGGGCGCCTCTAGCTCTATGTTTCTATGAAATGATGTAAGGATTGCCTTTGTAACATCCTTAGAGTTTATATAAATATAACAAGCTTGGAGTACTTTAAATATGTGTAAAATGCATATATTAGACTTATATTGTGTAATTATTACATTACAGTGCATAATTTACCACAAAAATTCCATAACCTCCATTTCATTTTATGGGAGCTGGGATGGCACAACTAAATTTTCCTTGAAAGAGGTACGTTAGCTTTGTTTTTTTTGTTTGTTTTAAAATTAGGTCTCAGAAAGACCAAAACAAAACAAACAAGCAAAAAGCAAGTCTCTTGTTATAAGATCACATTCAGTGCTCTTCTATTCCCATACCTCCTGCCGTCATCATCAAGGATGAAGCTCTGGATGGCTTACGTGTTTTTGTGGCATAGGAGACGGGATATAGTCACTGGTCTGTATTTGTCCTGAAAAATCTCAGCTTTTCTCTTGGCCGCTGTAATGAAATGTCTCTTGTCTCTTTATAGAAAAGTCATGTCTTTCCTCCCAGAGGCTTCAGACAGTCCCCATATTGTCCTCAGTCAGGTCAGTCTAATAATATCTTGACACTCATCCAACGATGTACTTCCCAGATGTTGCCTGTTACAGCTATACCTTCCCACCTTTGAAATCATCACATTTTTGCAAAGAATATCCATTCTCGTAAGTGGCCTTCAACTTCTAAACAAGTACAAATGTTTTGTTTTGTTTGGGCTGTTTTTTTTTTCCATTTTATTTCTTTGCCTATTTATCTTGGGGCTCTCAACCCATTAGATCAATTATGTTTATTTGTCAGATAGAAGATATAGAGAACAGAGAACAGAGATTATTTCTAGGAAGCAGTCTGAAATCTAGAAAGGATAAATGTGCTATTAGGGATACATATGTAGTAGGTAAGACTAGAGTTAAAACACTGCTGAAGTTGCTGAGAAAGGTTCTAGTGCTTTCATCCCAACAAACCTAAGGTCCAAGAGAAGAGTAAGGTAATAGAAATCTCAATTAAGTTGAGGGGAAAAACCAAAGCAGAGAGGGTTTGTGATACTCTTCTGGTTTGGAACACTGGGAAGAAGTGCTTTACAGGTTGTCATTTCCCAAAATTGAGTGAACAGAATAAAAATAATAACATAATATATTAGATGAAGAAAGATCTTAAACATAGTTGGCATTAGTAAAGAGCTAGAATTTTCAAAAAGATACTATGAAGTATTCAGAAGTGCTGAGAGAGCTGGTAAAAGAGACAAGATGGGGTGTGGTTTCAGGAGAAGGAAGGCATAATGTGCTCCTTGCACACGGAAACCCTGTGAGGGGCTGAAGACATCGATAGCAAATTCCAACAAACCCATCTGAGCTACATAAAGACCAGTTACAGATCAGGGAGGCAGAAAGGATTTAACAGTGAGGGGGGCAGAGATATCTGGCCCCAAATGTTTAATGAAACTTGTCCATCATCCCATACTTAGGTGACAGCTGGGGAGCTATGAAGAAAAAAGAGAGGAAACCCTTAATTGTCTGAAACAAAAGACTTTGTTTTTTTTTTTCCAACTGGACAATGACTAAGTTTATATCTTGAGTTCCTAAATATTGAACCACAGTGAAAGATTTAATGAGCAAATTCAGTTCAATTAAGTAAAATTAATTCACATTTTTGCCCCTCCATGTCATAATGTGTATTCAATGTTATATTGATTTGTTTCCCTACACAGAGAATTTTGCCTGTGTCTGTGTACCTAAAATTAAAGAATAAATGTTTATACAATTTTGATTAAAATTTGGATAGCTAAATGAAAGAAAAAATCTACTATGCTCTAAAATTTTTAAAAAATTGTGCAACTTTTAACTTCATATTTCCCTAGTGACTATGACCCAAATAGAGTACATGGAGGGCTTTCATATAATGTGTCAACATGTTCTTTAGACAATGATTATCTGACCAAATGAAACAGCACTATAAAAGCACTACATTGTGATACATCGCTTTTTTTCCTAGAGATGAACAGCGTTAGAGAATTCCAGCATGTTCTCTTACTATTAAATTAATGCCATAAGCACTACAAAGTCCGACCTGAACAAGAGAGACATAACCTGTGCAAGAAATCCTTACTCAGAAAGGGCAGTGCAGAACATGAGGAATAAGACAAGTCATCTTTTTGCCATGAAATATTAGCCTTTGTGAGAGCTGTAACACCTGCATATGTTCTTCCCAAACAGAAAAGTTCTTGAAATTTTATCTGGCCATCGTTGTCTTTGAACATCCTTTTGACCAGTTTGCTTTTTTGCATTTTAGGAAAATTTTCAATTCTTTTGTACTACATGTGGCAGAGGCTGTAGCTTACCATCATGCAAATATATACAATTGAGTAGTAGCTGGCTGAATTAATGCATTTTAATATGGAACTGAAAAAAAGTACATGTGACTTCAGTCTCTGAATTTATCTTTGCTTTGCCCTATGATCTTAAAAAGAAATGATATCAATCACTAGCCACATGCAGTGATTGACCACTTGAAATGTAGACCACAAGACTAATCAACTGAAATGTTAATTTTAATTAATTCAAATCTAAATAAAAAATGGAAGTAGTGTAAAATGCTTTTCCATTAAATATAAATTTATTTTTTTAGTTTGGCTAAATTTCACTTTAAATATTGTATCATGCAAGATATCAATGTTGTATTATTGTGTGTGTTGGATGAATGTTTCATTTCTACTATTACATATAATCAGATCACCATTATCAGATCATTAAGTTGATAATGTAGTTAAAATGATTATTTGTAAAGGATGTAACATTATTAAAATAGTAAAAAATAATGTTTATTTCAATATACACATAATATGTTATAGTGATACTTACATAAATGAAAACAATTATATTAAATATCTATTGCTGTGTAATAAGTTATTCCAAAATTTGGTGGATTAAAATAGCAGCAACTTATCCAATAATCACTTTAAGTATAAGTGGATTAAATGCTTCAATCAAAAGACAGAGTAGCTGAATGGTTAATTAAACAAGACTCATATATATGCTGTTTACAAAAGACTGGCTAAAGAATGAAAGACACACAGAGAGACTGGAAGGAAAGGGATAGAAAATATATATTTAGTTGCAAATGGAAACAAACAAAAAAGCTGAGGTAGCAATACTTATATCAGACAAAATAGATATCAAAACAAAGGCAATAACAAAAGACAATGAAGGCTATTACATAATGATAAAATGATCAATTCGACAAAAGGATATACCCTTGTAAACATTTATGTACCCAACATAGCAGCACCTAAATATACAATGCAAATATCGTTGGACATAACTACTGACAATACTGGATAGAGATCTTCTAGACAGAAAATCAACAAGGAAATAGTAGCCTTAAATGACACATTGGACCACATGAATTTAATTAATATCTTCAGAGCATATCACCCCAAAAATACAGAATATACATTCATTCCAAGTGTACATAAAGTATTTTCCAGGATAGACCACATGCTGGCCATAAAACAAAATTCAATAAATTTAAAAAGATTGAAATCATTTCAAGCATACTCTCCAACCACAATTGTATGAAACTGGAAATAAATTACAAAATTGAAAAAAAAATGAAAACATAAAAACACATGAAGGCTATACAATATGTTACCAAAAAATTAGTGGGTTAACTATGAGATCAAGGAAGAAATTAAAACTAGAACTAAAAATACAACCCAAAATCTATGGGACATAAAGAAAGCAGTCATAAAAGGGAAATTCACTGCATTACAGGCTTAATTTCTAAAAAATCTCAAATAAACAGGATGAATTAAATATGTCATCTGCTGTAAATCTCTAGGGAGCTACTGACTGTGGCAGTCTCATCTGCTGGGAATAAGGACTGGCCCAGGATATGAATGACTGACTCCCTGCTTATAAATGCCCAACAGCCCATCTGGCATGGCTCAGTCGTTGAGCGTCCACCTATGAAACAGGAGGTCACAGTTCAATTCCCAGTCAGGGCACATGCCCAGGCTGTGGGCTCATTCCCCAGTGGGGTGCATACAGGAGGCAGCCAATCCATGATTCTCTCTCATCATTGATGTTTCTATCTCTCTCTCCCTCTCCCTTCCTCTATGATATCAATAAAATATATTTAAAAAAATAAAAATGCCCAACAAACTTCAGAAGCTATATTGAAAGGTTATGCAGTATTACACCTTACTGTCTTATTATTATAGCAGAGAGTGCAAGAATTTTGTCAGTATGCCACACTCCAGGAAGGTGTGAGCATAAAATATACCAACCAAGACAAGAATAGATTTCTTTATTTTTTAATTCAAGCTTTTTAGTTATTGAGTGCCTTGTTATTTAGGTGACATGCAGAACTAAATAGTAGAAAATCCTAAACGATATTAAGAGCCTTAATTGTTCCTATGCCTTATATAAGATTTAGAAATAAAAATAATTGAAAGTTGAGGGCTCATTAATAAAAAAAGAACAAAAGGAAATAGTATATATTTGCTGCCGTTTTTACCATTTGGTCATTTTGGATTAGTTGAAAGCTTTTTTTTAATGTGTTAGCCATGATATAATGGACTTGACTTAATAAATACTGATAAATGTTTGGTTCTAGAATAATATTAGTTTTCTATACAATACAGGCTAAAATGATTAAAATTCTATCAACTTACACACTCCATAGATTAATTCTCACATATATTTTTAAAACGTTTACATTTCAAGATTGTGATATATTATAAAGTATAAAGAAAAAGAGAGCAGTAAAACAAAACTGATATTCCAAATTTTATATAAAACCGTGATTTGTGTACTTTCTTAACCAAAATTACCTTTGTTAACTGAAATGCAAATATTCCTCCCGAAACAAAATTTCAACCTCTATGACTTATCCCTGACCTCCATTATTTAAAAAAAATAAACCTAGCCTTGTGTCCTGAACCTGAAAAAAGTAAGACATTGATGCATGAATATGTGGTAAAATTTTTAAAATATGCATTGACTCTTGGGAAATATACTTTCTCCATTAGAGAGAAGAAATGAGAGAGAGAGAGAGAGAGAGAGAGAGAGAGAGAGATCCCCCTTTTTGCTCCTATGAACAGTAGAGTCTTAGCAATGTTCCCTATGACACTCTCTTAGCTAGTTTCTATTTTTAAAGTTCTACCATGCCTTTGAAACAGGCTGGCTGCTTCATCAGTCAAAACATTCTTATTACCTCTTCTCTGCTTCCTGACTATCCACGATAAGCGAGCTTTTGACTCTGTTTGTAACAATTAACATTTTTTCGTTTTTAATCTTATAAAATTCAGTCACTACTTCCAAACAAACAGCTTGTGTGTGTCGTTAACAGACTGCAACTGAGTAGCCTTTCCTTTAGCCATGGGTATTTTTATGTTGCCAGGGAACTTTCTTCCTAAAGCCATATTTTATTTTCATCTAAAGTGTGCAGTCACAATTATGTGAACCCCTTTAACCTAGACGAAGAATAACCTGACCTGCTAGAATGAATACACTGGGAATTTTAAACTGGCAGCTCAGGGATTTGTAGACGGGTTTTGTTTGGTTCACATGGTATTTCTTTGTTAAAATTTAGCCAATAATTTTAAAAACTGGAGATTTAACATGAAAATCTACATTCCTCACATCTCCTCAATAACTGAAGATCTCACGACTGTATTGAGAATTCCTACCTGGCAATTGTTAATAGAGCTGAGGAACTGCTTCCCTCCTTACATAAATAAGACTCTAGTTTTGCTTTTTTTTTCTTTCAGGAAGCCGCTTCATTCACTGTGCTCTTTACCTGACTTACGGGCGATGGTTTCTGGAGTCCCTACAGATTAATCTCCAAGATGATGGAAAATCAGAGAGTGAATACATTATGTGCTAATTCCTGCCCCTGAACTCTAAGAAAGAAAAAGAATTCAGAAGCAAAAGGTCAAAATATCAGCTTTAGTTTGAAAAAAAAAACAAAACAAACAACTGTACAAAGGGTGTGACTTTAAATGTGTGTGCAAATGAGTTTGCAAATCTTTCCTTTGCATTAACTGCATCTCCGATAGAGACCACGGAATAGCCCTGCAAGGGTCTAAAGAACAGGCCCACACAGGATCCTTCCCTCATTTTGGTCTCAGGCAGAGAGGGGAGAAAAGAAGGCAAATCTCCAGGCTTTTCATTTTCATTTTATATTTGCTCTGTCAAAAAAAAAATGTGGACAATGAATGTCAAACTCTTGCCAACCACCATTTAGCAATTTATTTCTTCCCCAAAGAGTGGAAATGGTGTGAAGAAGGCCATGTGGAGACGCTGCTCCATATGGAAACACGAGTCAAGGAGAATGGTCTTTTCTAAAATTAGTATTTCCTAGTTAAACAATGAATGGGGCATAAATCTTCATAAAGGGACACTGTAAGAGTGGGTAGTGAGTGACATAAACTTGAAAGAATAGAGGCAGTGATATAAAAAGGTAGTGGCAGAAACTCCTGGATGCCTATCAAATACCCCTTTCTTACAAATTAAAATAAATTTGATTTTAGCTGGGCATATCACAATGCAAGTAAAGGACCAACTTCCCTTCCAACTGTTTGATCATGCGAGTCTTACCGCTGAGGAATAAATGGGTATGTGATGTGGGACATCCAAGAAGTCTTCTTACAGGAATGGGAGAAGAATATTCCTTTTAATCCTTATTTTATTTCATATTATTTGAAACACAAATTTAATAGCTGAGGTGTCAACACTGTCTTGAACCAAGCTGGTGAAGCAGTGAGCTGGAAAGAATGCAGATTCCCAATGCCCGTAGAACCACCATCCTAGGGCTGTAACAATCTACAGAATTATTTCACAAGAGAGAGAAATAAACATTTATCTTATTTAAGCCATTGTTATTTAAGAATCTGTTTTATGAACCTAAACTTAAACCAACTTGGTAGAGTTACATATGAAACAAATTATTTCATGGATTGACTGCATAAGGATGTTTCACATCATTTCTCTATATATATTCAAATCATAGGGCCACTTAATGTATCTGTTAAAAATCAATTATCCAGTTGTATACTTCGTAACAAATTGAGTGTTCTCCCTAAGGTTTTTGGTTTTTTAGTAAAACAGCTTTTTATGTTTTAACTTACAGCTTTTTTACTGTTCACAGGATACAAATGTGATTCCAAGATCCATTCAAAAATATTTAATAAGCACCAGTATTTTCCAAGAAAGTTCTTTGAACTGGAGATCTAGGAGTAGCATAAAATAAAATAAAATAAAATAAAATAAAATAAAATAAAATAAAATAAAATAAAATAAAATAAATACCACCTTAATAGAAATTGTATTCTACTGTGAACAATAAAACAATGAATAAGATAATAAGTAAAAAAAAAATAACAAGTATAATGGAGAGAAATAAAGCAGAGAAGGGGAAAAAGGAAAGGTGTGGGATGGAATTCGGAGTGAGGGATGAAATTTAAGTAGATTTGTTTTGAGAAGCCTCTCTGAGAAAATGAGATTTGAATAAAGTCCTAGTGAAGATGATGGACGAAGTCATATGGCTTTCTGGGGGAAAAGAAAATGACAAATGCAAAGAACCTGAAATAGGTACATGTGTGGACTGTTCCTACTTCTGAACAGTAAATGAAATGCAGTGAGCAGAGGGAAATGCAGTAAGAGATGAGGTTAGAGAGGAATAAGAGGGTCAAATAGCATAAGGTCTTACAAGGGTCTCAAGAAAATGTAAGAATTTTGGTTTTTATATTAAACAGTTAGGTTTTTTAAAAAAGTAAACACTGAGAAATAAAATATTGAATCTCTGAAATAAGGACAGGAAATTATTCAAAATGTAAGATACAGAGACAAAATTATGGGAGATTAAAAATATGGCTAAAAGTATAAATGCGGTCAAAGTGTGGAAGATAAATTTGAGGATATTTTCTAAAAAAATCAAAAATCTAAGAGATATAAATTTTGAAAGAAAGAATAAACAAACAAACAAAATGATTCTAGGAAATCTAATACCTAATTAATAGTACATCCAAAAACGTGAGAGCAAATAATTAAAGAAAAAGCTCAATAATTGAGGGGCATAAATTTTCAAAGTGAAGTGGCCTACGGATTACTCAGAGGAAGGTTACAAATGATCCATAAAAAATATGCAACCAAGAAAAAAATGAGAACCATACACAAAATGAAGGTCATATACAAATGATCAAACATCAGAATAACATTAGATCTCTTACCAGCAAATCTTGGAGATAGAAGACAATGGAATATGCATATTAGTCAAGATGGGTTGATTTGTGTAACACACTCACAGATGTCAGTGGCTGAACACAGGAATTTTAATTCTCATAACTCAGCCCAGTTTAGAATGGTAGCATTCAAAAGCTAGGTCCCTTCTTATAGTGCCTCTGCTGTTATCTAGAGACTCCGAATATTCCACTGGACCCCCTGTACCAGGTGCAATGCAACAGAGGAGGGAGAGTATGACAATTCATGATGAGGTTGTACCGACCAGGGTGGGAAAGATCACTTAATCCCAAGCACATGGCCTCTTCTCATTGCAAAGAAGGCCCAGAGGAAAATGAAACAGTGCATGACTTTGCCATATAATCCCTCCACAGTTCTAAGGGAAATGATTCCAAACTAGTTCCCATCATCTATCAAGTCTAAAGGTAGATTAAAGAGTTCCTCAGACATGCAAGGTTCAAAGTTATCATCCTTATGCAATTTCTCAATAAACTGTTGAAAGATAGTCCAACAAGAAATAGAAATCAGAGTGTTTTTGATAAGGCAATAAAAAAATAGAAATCAAAGTGTTTGAGGAGAAGAATATTGAAAAGAAGCCTTAAGCTCACAAGGAAGCGGATCTAAGATGACATATGATTTTTCAGGCTTAGAAAGACCAATACGTACAGGAGAACAGAGGGCTAAAGGAGGGGTATATCTGCATCAGAAAATAAATTTGAGCCAAGCCAGCATGGCTAAATCAATGGTTGAGCATCAACCTATGAAATAGGAGGCCGTGGTTCGATTCCCAGTCAGGGCAGATGCCCAAGTTGTGGGCTCGATCCACCATGTTAGCATGCAAGAGGCAGCCAATCAATGATTCTCTCCCATCATTGATGTTTCTATCTCTCTCTCTCCCCCTTCCTTTCTGAAATCAATAAAATTATATTTAATAAAATAAAATTGAAAGATTAGTAATGTATTTAAACTTATTGATAGGGATTTCTTTTTACCTGTAGGCAAAAAGTTTGGTAATATATTAGTGATGTTTTCATGAAAACTAAGCAAACAAGGAGAAGTTCAGTATTAATTGTACAAAAGAAAACTCTAAATTTTGTGGTGGGTAAAAATGTGCAATTATAGTAAAATATATTAATTATATATGAATTAAAATGATATAATCTTAAGAGTTAATCACTCAGCATTGTTATAAACCCACATAATGATATAACTCAGCATGGTGGGTGAGGGAAGAATATGGGCATGCAAGAGGAGGTATTTAAGAGAGCTAAATTATCCCAACCTAAAACTAATATCTGTAAACACATATGTAAAAATACAAAGGTAAGTATCAGAAGAAAAACCTGATCTAAAAGAGCTGAACTTTATGAGCACTGGGGAGTGGGATGTAGGTTTGTTGAGAGGTAAGGAAGCTGCTGCTAGATTTTCTTAAGAGCCTTGTCAAACTATGATCATAGGAAGGGAAAAGCATGCCCTATCCTCTGTAATAAAAGCCTGGGTGGCATCACGCGATGCCCTCACACAACATTGCCACAAGATGGCCACCCTCACGTCAAAACAAGATGGCCACCAAAAGAAGGCGATCACAAGATGGCTGCCACAAGATGGACACCACAAGATGGTCAGCAGGGGAGGGCAATTGGGGGAAACCAGGCCTGCAGAGGAGGGCAGTTGGGTGTGACAAAGCCATCAGGAGAGGGCAGTTGGGGGTGACCAGGCCAGCAGGGGAGGGCAGTTGGGTGTGACCAGGCCTACAGGGGAGCGCAGTTGGGTGTGACCAGGCCTACAGGGGAGCGCAGTTGGGTGTGACCAGGCCTATGGGGGAGGGCAGTTGGGTGTGACCAGGCCTACAGGTGAGCGCAGTTGGGTGTGACCAGGCCTACAGGGGAGGACAGTTGGGTGTGACCAGGCCTACAGGGGAGGGCAGTTGGGGCCATCAGGCTGGCAGGTGAGGGCAGTTGGGTGTGACCAGGCCAGCAGGGGAGGGCAGTTGGGTGTGACCAGGCCAGCAGGGGAGAGCAGTTGGGGGCAACCAGGCCTACAGGTGAGGGTAGTTGGGTGTGACCAGGCCAGCAGGGGAGGGCAGTTGGGTGTGACCAGGCCAGCAGGGGAGGGCAGTTGGGTGTGACCAGGCCAGCAGGGGAGGGCAGTTGGGTGTGACCAGGCCAGCAGGGGAGGGCAGTTGGGGGCGACAAAGCCAGCAGGGGAGGGCAGTTGGAGGAAAGCAGGCCTACAGGGGAGGGTAGTTGGGGGCCATCAGATTGGCAGGGGAGGGCAGTTGGGGGCAACCAGGCCAGCAGGGGAGCGGTTAGGGGGCAATCAGGCTGGCAGGCAGAAGCAGTTAGGGGCAATCAGGCAGTCAGGCAGAAGAGCAGTTAGGAGCCAGCAGTCCCAGATTGTGAGAGGGATGTCCAACTGCCGGTTTAGGCCTGATCCCAAGGGGTCCTAGATTTGAGAGGGTGCAGGCTGGGCTAAGGGTCACCCCCACACACACACCCGTGCACGAATTTTGTGCACCAGGCCTCTAGTTAACAAGTATTTGCCATCCCTGCTTTACAGCTATATTATTTAGGATAAATACCAAAAGAAAAAAAAGATTAATATTGTAATTAAATTGGTAAAGGAGACTTAGGAGAAAATTATTTGACTTTATTAGATTTTATTTATAACTGCATGAGTTAAATTCAATACCTAACACAGAATCAGGGAGTGAGAAGTACTGTTTTTCATTTAGCATATTATTAGATTTTATTACTAGGATTACTAAAGAGGCTTAAAATTCATATACAATTTACACATACGCATAACTAGAGAAAGGGAAAGAGGAAACATTCATAGATTAACTATTATGGAACATGAGAAACAGAGCAAATGTTAAGGAATTAATTTAAAATGTATGTATTTAGTAAAGTCAACTTAATTTAAGAAGAAGAACAAAAATAGTAAAAATAAAATTTTCCTAGTAAATATGCTAAAATATGTTAGAACCTGGAGTGAATGTGATTAAGCTACAAAAAAAAATCAAGTGAAAATTAAGATAATTTCCTTGATTTTTTTTTCATTATTTATTGAAGAGAAAATAGCTAGGTGAAATGGGTGGTATTCTCCTTAAGATATAAAAATGGTATAGTATTTTCAAAATGAAGAGTTTAAAATTGTGTGACGAAACTAATGAGAAAGCTAAAACTCTTGAAGTACAAGGCTTGCACATAGGATTTTACAAATCACTGTGTATTTGGGTTCTCCTTTGGCTGAAGTATGTACTGCTGTTGTAGAAAGGTAAAGCAAAGGTTTGTTAATATAGGACATTGTGAAATCCACAACACAGAAATGAATTTAAATACTTTTTATCATGGAAAATCATGGTATAGTAAGCTGACTTCAACTTTTGTCTTTCCCATTGACTAATTAGATTTTTTCTTCCTCTTTTGTATATAAAAGAAAATAGCCGAAACCGGTTTGGCTCGGTGGATAGAGCGTCGGCCTGTGGACTGAAAGGTCCCAGGTTCGATTCCGATCAAGGGCATGTACCTGGGTTGCGGGCATATCCCCAATAGGAGATGTGCAGGAGGCAGCTGATCGATGTTTCTCTCTCATCGATGTTTCTAACTCTCTATCTCTCTCCCTTCCTCTCTGTAAAAAAATCAATAAAATATATTAAAAAAAAAAAAAAAAAAAAAAAAAAGAAAATAAACTAAATGATCCAGTTCTGTGGCCCTGTAAGAACAATTTTGAGAAGAGTGACTCTTGGAAGTAAAGTCATCCACAGCTGAATATAGTGGAGACAATTTGGGGTGAGAGTGGGTATAAATGTCAACAAGGAAATGGGTAGAGTAGACTTAGACTAACAACTTAGCCAGGCATCCTGTGTTTAGTGATGCTTTGCAATTTTTAGGAATTGTTGTCCACTCTGGGCTTTATTATCTCTTACATTATTCTCCTCAAAATGAGTTTCTTGACAAAATTGCTTTAAAATAATGTCAAATATCAGATTTGGATATTGGGTTAATCTTTAAGTTTACCACTTGCTATGGTCCTCTATGTCCTGAAGAAAGTGACTATTATCTCCATTTTAATTTTTCTCATTTAGGAAACGGAAGGAGAATACTTGTCCTCTTCCATGACAGAATGCAGTATTTATATTCATTGCATCCCCTATTGTGAATAATTTCTATTGTTAAATACTACCGAAGGCCACCTGACACATATTGGCAGTCAAACAAACAAAAAATGTTCAGTCTGTTTCCCTTGCTTCAGCAAGGTGAAAATGCACCATACAGGAACCCTGGGTGCATTTCAGATGAGAATTAGGAGGGTTTTCACAGGGATATGTTTGTGCTGGTGGATACTCAGGGAAGGTTAGAATTATGAGGACCAGTAGAGCAGCTGTATGTCTACATAACCTTGTTCAGGAGGAAGAACAAAACAGACCTGGAATGTCCTTGGTGAAAAGCAGAAGTCACACAGCCAAGTGTGGCCTTGTGTGTGTCCTGTTAAAACATTTTCTTCTCTTGATCTCATTATATCTGATAGCAAATATCATTGGTGTTTTGCTAGAGATATATGACTATGAGCAGGACTAATATTCACTTTCTTACTTTATATTCCATTCTTCCTGTAACTAAACCTATAAAAGCACTGCAACCATTAGCTATCTTCTAATGATTGGAAGGAAAATGTAGCAAAGAGTTGAAGTAACAATAAAAAGGTCATGAGGTCAGTAAAGTGGAATGCTCTCCCACCTACTCAACTCAGTCTATTGAACATCTCTTTTTAAATCCTTCAAGGCCAGCCCTAACAGGTTTGGCTCAGTGGATAGAGCATCGGCCTGCGGACTGAAGGGTCCCAGGTTTGATTCCAGTCAAGGGCATGTACCTTGGTTGCTGGCACATCCCCAGTGGGAGGTGTGCGGGAGGCAGCTGATCGATGTTTCTCTCTCATCAATGTTTCTAACTCTCTATCCCTCTACCTTCCTCTCTGTAAAAAATCAATAAAATATATTAAAAAAATAAATCCTTCAAGGCCTAACTTATTTATCATCAAACAACGAAGCTCTTGCTTGCCACCAAGTCAGGATTCATTTCTTCTCTTTCTTTACTTTAAAAGCAAAGATACTCCTGTCAAATCACCATCTCATATGGGAGAGAATTTATCTCAGTACTTAAGGTTTGCATATTTTGGATCCAGGATCTAAGTTCCTTAGTTCTGCCTACTTCAACTGCAGAATTTTCTTTCTCTAGCTTATGAAATACTCCAATATCCCTTAGTTACAATCCACTTCCTGTGTGCTTACACAGAGTTAATTAACACAAAACAAAACAAAACAAAACAAAACAAAGCTATAAATGATTCTGGTCTTTGTTTTCTCTTCTCAGGTTGGGTTTACATCCTCAGGTAAATATAACTAGAGCTCTTTTCCTCCTATTCAGACTGTCCTTCAGACCTGCTGAGGTGCTTAGATTAACCTTCGCTTTATTATTTATTAAAATGTTGGAGTGTTCAATCAGCTATTTTCTTCTGTTGTTGTTTTAAATTTCTCCTGTAACAGTCATTTCAACTCTTACTTAAAATATTATTTTACCATACATTAGCATAGGTAGAAAAATAATATAATATTAACCTGAAAATTCCTAGGCAGGAACAAATGATCCAGCAGAAAAATTAATAACCCAAATTTGATTGACTTAATGCCTCCCAACTCCTGATGCAGGACCTCAGTTTCCAGGTCAAAATTTCCCCTCAGTTTCCAGGCCAAAATTTCCCCCAGTTCTTTCTAGAAGTTTAGTGGATATTTTATATGTAGTAAAGACAAATGTGTATTTTACTTATTTTTGCATTTATTAAATCATCAAAAGCCTTGTGTTCAGCACACATATGCTCAGGGATAAATTCATTCAAACTTCTCTATTTAAGATTTCCACTGACTGCCCTAGCCAGTTTGATTCAATAGCTAGAGCGTTGGCCTGTACCAAATGGTCCTGGGTTTGATTACAGTCAAGGGTCTTACCTTGGTTGCAGGCTCCTACCTGGCCTGGGCCCTGGTCAGGATGCATGCAGGAGGCAACCAATCAATGTGTTTCTCTCACATTGATGTTTCTCTCTGTATTTCTCTCTCTCTTCCACTCTCCCTAAACAAATCAATGGAAAAATATCCTCCGGTGATGATTAAAAAAATAAATCAATAAAAACATATTTAAAAATATATATACTGACTTGATAAGTCCACACATGCATTTAAAAATTAAAAAATTTAAAAGATTTCCATTGATATTCACTACCACTTAAGGATGTGGTTTGCCCCTTCTAGAGCTGACAGTGATCTCCAATAATATACAGAACAATCCCTATAGCAGGGCTCCTCACACTATCTGTGCTTAAGGAACATTTTCTCCCCTAATGAGACACAAAAACAATACATTTTAAAAATGCAATATAAACGTCTAGAAAAGTAACCTATTCTTGAATGACACAGAAATATCAAATTACTATCAAAGTGCCTGAATGCTTACTCTCAGTATCTATCCCAATAGTGCCTGGATTGGGACCAAATGTAGGCCACACTTTGAGTAGCTGTAACCTTGAGTATGATCTCTTAACACTCCTCCAGCTGCCGCATCTTCACAGGGACAATTGCCCTTCAATTTCAGTCATGCTGCAAAGCAGAAAAAAGCCAGAAGAGAGCTCATGTCTCTAAGTCTGTGTTGCACTTTTGTCATCTGGTCCTTAGAAGTATAATGGTATGTGGATGAGTCTCATAAAGCCCCTTATGAAGAAAGCTCATTAAGTTATTTCTCCTTCTTCTGTTGACTTGGGCCTAGAATATGAGGCCTAGCTGAGTATTGTCACCATCCTGGCATTCCCAATTCTGCTTCTCATCTTCTTTTCCTCTGAGACACTTCCCCAAAGGACAGCCTTCCCTGATTTGTAAACTCATAAAAATAGATAAATCAGGAGTCACTGACCCATCAGTTTATCAGAAATTTATGTTCATCTGAGACTCTGTCTTCATGTGACTCCAATTCAATCTCTGGTAATTCAGGCACTGTGTTAGCCATGTGTGAAAAAGTAGAGATTGTGGGTTATTTTGTCATTCTTTTCTATGTAGAAAAGAAATTGAATCAATGTTAACTACGGGCCAAGTCCTGTGCTGAATGTTTTGCCAAGATCAGCTTCTTAACATCCTCAAGGAACTTTGTGAAATGGCACAACCATCATTTCCATTTTACAAATGAGGGTACTGGTATTAAAGAATCAGTAACTTGACTAATGGTACTCAACCAGTTATCAGTAGAACTAGAATAATTAGTGTTGCCTAGAAAAACAGAAACAAGAGCAAGTAATGAATAATCAATGTGCAAAAACAATGTTAAAAAGTTGATGCAAGAATATAGGTGTTTTTTAATTACACGGAATATATTCCTCTACATCAAAAGCCAGCATGGGGGAAAAATAAGAGAAAGAAGGCAAACACTTATTTTTAGCAATAGCATAATGTTTGCTTATCTGACAGGTCCATCAAATTCCCAGTAAGTGACCTAATAGTCTGAAAGAGGGACACGTTACAGGAAAGTTTGTGATTCTGTTCCTCTATTTTAGGAATGCACCCTACTTGCTTGGCCTGTTGACTTCAGTTCCACCCACACTCTGTTTCAACTCATGTATATTGACTGAGGCCTTGAGAAGGAAATGCTCAGGCACCCATTTCTCCAAAGATAATGGCTCCCTATCAATTTCAGTTCACAGCTGGTTTCAGATCCACTGGGTAGACGTCTGACCCCTGTTAATCAGTCACACAGACTTGGGGTTCTAAAGGTTCTGGAGATACTAACCAGGCCATCTTTTCCAGGTTCCGGCCCTTTGTAGCCAGGGCTTGTCTCTGCCTCCCATTAGTAGTTATACGTGGTCACAGGATTGGCTCCTATTTCCAGGTTTGGAAATAATCCTCTTGAATTGGGCCAGAGGTACTACATATTTGTTTGTCTTCCCTGCTATTGCCCCTACTGCCTTCAGCTATCAGACCAGCTCATTCTTTATGGAGGAGAACATTTCACACAGGTTGTGAGCAGGGTGATATCACACTATATACACTTATTTAAGAATTAGGCCTGGCACTCAGGCTGGACCAACTCCTCATGGGGATGTATTAGTCTGAGCTTCCTTTCTTCTGAGGTAGTTCTTGGATTGCCAACGCCTTTCTGCCCACCAGTTAGACAGGGATAAGGTCCCTGGAGACATTACTTGAACTCCTGGTTCTACATAATCCTGAGTATGTCAGCATTTGTGTCAGCATTTTTTTAAAAAGAATAATTTATTGATTTCTAGAGAAAGAGGAAAGAAAAGAGAGAGAGAGAGAGAGAGAGAGAGAGAGAGAGAGAGAGAGAGAGAGAGAGAGAAACATCAATGTGAGAGTGTAACATCCATTGGCTGCCTCCTGCACACAGACCAGGAGGTTAACTTTTTTTTTTAACTAAATTAGATTGAATAGAATTGTTTTTACTTGCAATCAAAATATTTATGATTAATTATCAACCTAACTAGAAAACTGAGTGTGATCACTTACACTCTAGATTGTGTGCCTCTACCTAGATCTGTGATATTTCCAGACCCATTTTAAACCAACTATACCCCTATTTTCCCCATGTTTCTGTGTTCCTTCTAATATTCTTGTTTGACCAGACTTCTTTTTCTGGATTACTGAAGCTATTCCATCCAGCTGCATAAGATCTGATGTGAAAAGTGGTTTAAAAAGTTAATGAAGCCTTCTACTGTACACATTGCCAATAGATTTCCTAACAGGGCCAACTTAACACCAGTGTAGTAAATCATAAAGTAAAGAACTTAATTTACACACACACACATATTGATGCCAAGTGCATTATTCACAGATACTATAAGAACAGATCACCATGATCAGATTGGAAGAGAAAATTTATGGGAACAAAATAAATGCAAAAGTCAATATTCACAATCAATAAAAATAACTGGTTTAGAGTGAATAGAAAATAAAGTATAATGGGAATAAAAATAATTATATAAAAATTTATATAATGGTATTTATTATATATTATATGTTATATAATATATAATATATAATATATATTATATAAATTACATATATAATATATAGCATATATTATATAAATATATTAGTATGTATATCGTATATATTAGGAATAATTTATACACTAAACTTGTAAAGGACTACAATATGCTTATCAATTAACACTCTTATTAGGATGCTCAATATATGTTTTTTGATGATGATTTAGCAAAATAAATTCTAGAAATTTTCTTGGAAACACACCTTACAGTAAAACAACTTTAATCCTTAGTCTTTTTTTCACTAATTATGTTTGCCTACTACCAACTGGATGAAGGATATCTGTGGAGAGGTTTTTTTGTTTGTTTGTTTTAATTGCTTTATGGAACAGTAAGCCCAAACAATTGAAAGGCAGCAACTGAAATCATTGTGGAGGAGGTTCAATCTTGTAGCTGGGATTGTCAATGCTGCTCCAAGGAGATATGACTCTGCAGGGTAAAATCTTGCTAAAGGTCAAAATGTGAAGAGGGGGAAAAGGAAGGATGCAAAATTACCTTATATAAGGTCACTGTTGAAAGATAAGAGGTTTGGAGGATCAAGGTATATAAGATATTAGAAATCTACAATTTAAGATGATTGAATATAAAGAAAGGATTTTAAACTAGTTAGCGATAGAGAATAAAGAATTTGGTGTAATCAATAAGGTAGCAATCCATTAAGGCCTTTTAGAATAGACACACTGTGCTTATATTAAAAATAGGACTAACACAATTTTGAAAAAATTCCAGAAAGAACAAATATGCAATTAAGACACAAAATTAATTATGAAATAACTCAGGAGAAAGGCATGCTTTGTTTATAATTACTTATTAACATGGTTTTGAAATGTAATTTTAGAAAGAATCTACACTAATAAAAGACAAAGATGCTAATTGACCATACCTTCTCTATGCCCAAGCCCCGCCCACCAGCCAATCAGAGCGACTATATGCAAACTAACCCAACCAAGATGGCGGCCGGCAACCACTGACCTGGAGCAAGCAGGAGGCTTGGTTGCCCCAGCGATGGAGGAAGCCAAGCTTGCCGCTTGCCATGGCCAGCTGTGGCCTCCGCAAAAGGCAACAAAGTTTCAATTATAGAAGCTAAATAAATCACAGATACCTGCTTCTAGCCAGCCTCCACTGGGAGCTTGGGTGGCTGGGGGCTGTGGCCAGCCTGCAAACAGCCATCAGCCCCTCACCCAGACAGGCCAGGGACCCCAGCAGGACCCTCCACCCTGAGGGGCTGTGGCCAGCCTGCAAACAGCCATCAGCCCCTCACCCAGGCTGGCCACACCCTCATGGGGTGAGGGTCCTTGCTGGGGGGCTTGGCCAGTCTGCAAACAGCCATCAGCCCCTCACCCAGGCTGGTCAGGCACTCCAGGGGGGACTCCAACCCTAAAGGGGCTGTGGCCAGCCTGCAAACAGCCATCAGCCTCTCACCCAGGCTGGCCAGGCACCCCAGCGGGACCCTTACCCTGACGGGGGTGTGGCCAGTCTGAAAACAGCCCTCAGCCCCTCACCCAGGCTGTCCAGGCACCCCAGCGGGACCCCCATCTTTATCTGGGACAGCTTTCGGGGCCAACCAGCTGGCCCCCACCCATGCACCAGGCCTCTATCCTATATAATAAAAGGGTAATATGAAAACTACCCTAACAGCAGAAAGACTGGGAATGACTGGTCACTATGACACACACTGACCACCAGGGGGCAGACTCTCAATGCAGGAGCTGCCCTCTGGTGGTCAGGTCACTCTCACATGGGAGGAGCTCTGCTCAGCCAGAAGCCAGGCTGATGGCTGCCAGTACAAAGGTGGTGGTGGGAGCCTCTCCTGCCTCCTCAGCAGCTCTAAGGATGTCCAACTGCAGTTTAGGCCTGCTCCCCACTGGCAAGTGGACATCCCCCGAGGACTGCCAGGCTGTCAAAGGGATGTCTGATTGCCATCTTAGGCCCAATCCCCCATGGAGCGGGCCTAAGCCAGCAGGTGGTCATCCCCCGAGGGGTCCCAGACTGTGAGAGGGCACAGGCCGGGTGAGGGGCCCCCCTCTCCCCCACCAAGTGCACATATTTTTGTGCACCGGGCCTCTAGTCTTATATAATAAAAGGCTAATATGAAATTGTCCCCATGGTTGGGAGTTTGACTGATTGGGAGTTAGGCATGCGTTCACCACCAGGGGGTGGTGTGGAACATGGTGGGTGTTGGCAGTGGGTGGCAGTGGAGGTGCTGCCAACCCCAATGGGCACCAACGAGAGCAGAACCATGGTGGGATGGCTGAGCAGGTAAGCAGGCGGTGCCAGGCCAAGGTGGGTGTGAAGGGAGGCCCTGGCCAGAAGCTGGCAGCTGCTACAGACACTACTCATTCATGAATTTCTTGCACTGGGCCTCTAGTATATTAGAAATATATAAAACATATACCCATTGTTGAGTGAAAACCTAAAGCATATAGGTTGTTATATATATTATAGATTATAGAAAGCCTCAGAAAATGTGGGATTGTATTTTCCAATAATTTATCATCATATACTCCCACATCTATATATACCACCTGCATAACATGCTGGATTCCAGGTAACACCTTTTGGTACTCAAAAGAATGTTCATTATACAGCATTGGGGACACACATTAGTTTTCATTTATGACACAAATCCTGACAGATCGACCCAAGTTGCAATACTGATTTGGAAGGTAAGGTGAATCATTGTGTGAAGGGTTGTAAACTAGTGGCATAAGCAGCCAAAGGGGGAGGGGGAGAGTGGAACCTTGAGGGGGTGTATTAGAAAAAGCATATCCAATGTTACTTATTGTAATCCTATATAATAAAGAGGTAATATGCAAATTGACCATCACTCCAACACAAGATGGCCACCTCCATGTGTACACAAGATGGCCGGCAGGGGAGGGCAGTTGGGGGAGTCCCAGGCCTTCAGGGGAGGGCAGTTGGGGGGGACCAGGTTGGCAGGGGAGGCAGTTAAGGGCAATCGGGCCAGCAGGGGATAAGTTAGGCACTGATCAGGCTGGCAGGGGAGTGGTTAGGGGCAATCATGCAGGCAGACAGGCAAGCGTTTGGGAGCCAGCAATCCTGGGTTGTGAGAGGGATGTCTGACTGCCGGTTTAGGCCCGAAACAGGCAGTTGGACACCCCTCGAGGGGTCTCAGATTGGAGAGGGTGCAGGCTGGGCTGAGGTACACACACACACACACACCCCGTGCACGAATTTCATGCACCGGGCCTCTAGTTTTTATAGATGGTTGATAGACTGATGTTTCACTCTTGAAGGACTAACTAAAGAAGGGATATGCAATTTTTACTTTCACTGAAGGGGATATTGACAGGAATTATTTAAATATGTCCTACAAGCCTACTTTTAGGCAGGCACAATGCTACATGCAGGAAAGACAAGATTTCAAAGTATAGTATTTACCTCCTGGAACTTCTGGGCTGTCTTAGTTAGTTCAGGCTGCAATCAAATAATACCAGACTGGGGGCTTAAGTACCATTTATTTATTTGTCACAGTCCTGGAGACTGGGAAGTCCAAGGTCCAGGTGACAGCTGATTCTGTTCCTGATGAGGACTTCCTTCTGTGTCCTTCTGTGGTCTTTCCTCTGTGCTCAAGCTGAGAGACAGAGCAAGCCCTCTGGTTCTCTTCTTATAAAGATTAATCCCAGCAGAGTAGGGCCTCACCCTCATGACCTCATCTAACCTAATTATGGTCTAAAGGCACCATCTCCAAACCAAATACCAGTCACTAGAGGGTAGGTGTTTATAACATATGATTTGAGAGGCAGGGGAAGATTCAATTCCTAGCATAGGCTAAAGAAGATAAAGATATTGAAATCACAGATTGGTGAGTCATCACAAAGTGGAAAAACTAGTAAAATCTGCCAATTAATAAATAAAATATTACAAAAATTTCAGTAGCTTTAATGGGCTCTTCAGTTGCAACCACGCTGCCCATCTAAAGGCGACCATTTTCCCAGTATCTACCAGCATTAATTATATATTTTTCTCATTGCAAATTTACTTAAATCCCAAGCAATAAATTCCAAATTTATAGAGTTAACATTAAGGCTGCCAGGAGATCAAGGTTAGAAGGCAAGGGAGATGAGGGGTGGAGCAATGGCTTCATTTACCATTTCTCACAGCTATGATGTGAAAAAAGATGCAAAGCAAAATCAGCAAAGGAAAAGCGTGCATGCAGCAAAAGTCTAGAGAAACCCTGGTGCAAGTTTCTGAGTTTCTCCAGTAGAGTCACTCAGGATGCACTCAGTTTCTCCAAAAGGGATGAAATGTCGTCTACCAGGGAAGCTTGCCTGAGCCCAGAAGCCCAAGGTTCTTATCAGAGGCCAGTTATTTAGGCATATTCTGCCTAATATGTACCAAAATCCCAGACACTTGGAAGGGAAGCATAAACCACTTGGTTTGTACAAAGATTTTATCACAGGAAGCCATTCTTTTCACTTAGGGAATGGTGCTCTGAATTAGCTTTGCCTATTTTAAAATTTCACATAATGGAATTGCATGGTACCTATTTGTATCTGGCTTTTCTTCATTCACAATAGCACACTGATAGTCATCTATATTGCTGGCATGTAATATTTCATTTATTTTCATAGCTAGAGAGTATTCCATTGTGAAAATAGCACAATTTATTTACCCAATTTTATTCTGAGTGGTCATTCACTTTTTTTCCCACATCTTGACTATTGCACAAAGTGTAATTTATGAACATTTTTGTGTTAATGCATTGGGATGCAGATATGCACATTTCTGATAGTTACTAGTATGCATCTAGGAATGGAATGCTGAGTCAAGCTATATCTGTGTATTCAGATTTATAGATACCACCATGGTTTTTAGAGTGGTGCTACAAATTTAAACCCCGCCAACAGTGCAGGAGAGCTCCAGTTGTGCTACATCTTTGCCAGCATATGGTGCTTGTAGTCTAATTTACTTGAGCCATTCTGGTATGTGTGTAATCTTATTTAATTGTGATTCTAATTTGTATTTTCTTAAGTACTTTAAAGTGTATTTTTTTGTATTTGGTTATCTGGGGATTTTTTTAAATGTTGAAAGTATATTCTTTCACCCTGTGGCTTGTCTCTTACTATCTTAATAATAACTTTTAATTAAGAGAACACCTTAATTTTAATATATCTAAATTACCAATTATTTCCTTTATAGTTAAAAATAATTTGTTTTCTGTTTAAGAAATATTTACCTACAGCAAAGTTTAAAGTATCTTCCATATGGTAGTTTCTGATAGCTTTATACTTTACCTTTTATATGAAATAGAAATTAATAACCTAATTATAATAATATAATTCACCTAAAATTTGTGGGGGGTTTTTAAGGTGGTAGAAAGGGTTAAAATTTATTGTTTTCCAAAAGGATGTCCAAATGCGCAAGCACCATTTATCCAATAGACCAGTGGTTCTCAACCTGTGGGTCGCGACCCCTTTGGGGGTTGAACGACCCTTTTATAGGGGTCGCCTAAGACCAGCAGAAAACACATATATAATTACAAATTGTTTTTGTGATTAATCACTATGCTTTAATAATGTTCAATTTGTAACAATGAAATTGGGGGTCACCACAACATGAGGAACTGTATTAAAGTGTCGTGGCATTAGGAAGGTTGAGAACCACTGCAATAGACAATCTTTTTCCCATTGCTCTAAAACACTCTGGTGTTATGAGTCAAGTAGCTTTATATGTTTTGCTCTATTTTTGAACTACCTAGTCTATGTCAGTGGACTCTGTCTATATTTCACCCATATTCCACATTATCTTAATTACTGTAGCTTAATAACAATTCTTACAATCTTGTACTGTAAGTCTTAAAATTTGCACCACTCCAAGCTTGTCTTGGTTATTTTGGTTATTTGCACTCCAACATGGATTTTTAGAATCTTATAGATTTCTACAAAATAAAACTTCTGTAATTTTCATTGGTATTACGTTTAACCTATGGATCAATTTGGAGAAAACTGATATTTTCATTTATAAATATAAGCTCTCCTTCCTGATATTAACACTTTCTTTAATTTCTCAAAAATATTTTCTATTTTTCAGTGTAACATTTTGTACAATTTTTGTGAAATTTAATATTCTGTATTCAATATTATTTGATGCTATGACATTTTTATAGATGTTTGTGGTTGGAATGTAGAAATACAATTGATTTTGTTACTCAATTTATATCCAAAGGCTATCTTAACTTTAGATATTAATTCCAAGAGATTCTTTGAGATTCTCTACATGCATACTATATAATCTGGAAAGTCCATTTTTGTTTCTTCATTTTTTAATCTTATATCACTGTCTTTCATGTTATGTTGCACTGGCTACAATCTTGGCTACATACTCATTTGAATTGAAGTGGTGATAGTGGGAATATTTATTCTATTCTTGATTTCAGGTGGAAATCTTACTATAAGTAATTTTTTTTGTAGGTACCCTTTATGTAAAGGAGAATATTTTTCATTTCTAGTTTACAAATAGTTTTTGTGATAGCTGTCCTTTTCTGCATCTTTTGAGATAATCATGTTTTTTCTCCTATAGTTTGTTAATGTGGTGCATCGCATCAATTAACAATTCTCTACTAAACTTTGCATTCAGAAAAAAATCCAACTGGGTTATGATTTTTTTCCCCTATACATCACTGGATTTTTTAAGGACTTAAGAGGACTTGGAATCTTTTCCCATTCTTGTAAGAAAAGAATGTTGACCTTATAAGACAACTTTGAAATCACTCTCTGCCTTTTTTCTGAAATAGTTTATATACAATTACGTTACTATTTCTAAATAATTTGAAGAATTCACTATGAACCAAATACAGTCTGTAGCTTTTCTTGGAATAAGGTTCTTATTTAGAGATCCAGCTAATTTAATAGCTATAGGACTGCTGATTTTTTTTTTTCTTTTGTCTTATGTCAGTTTTGGTATATTGTTAGGGTTGTGTTATTTGTTTTTTTGTTTTTTAAGGGGAAGACTGTCAATTTCATCTAAATTTTCTATATTTTTTTAAAACTTGTTTTCGACTTCTTCTTATCATTTTAATATCTGTACTTAGTGTCTTAGTGGCATCCCCTTTTTTCATTTCTGACAGGCTAATTTGTTCTCCCCATACTCTTGATTAGGCTAAACAAGTTTATCAGCTTTATTGATATTTTCATAGACCCAATTGGGACATTCTTCATCTTTTATGCATTGTTTTTCTTCTACATTATTAATTTCCACTATTATTGTCATTTTTCCTTCTTTCTACTACCTCTGTATTTAATCTGCTGTTTGATAACATCTTGAGATGAATGATTTTAGAATATTAATTCTGGATTTTTTCTTTTATAATATAATCATTTTGTTGTAATAGGAAAATATATGCAATATATTTCCATTAAATATATTTTAACTGCTTCCTATAATTTTAATAGGTCATATTTTAATTATTAATCATACTATTTTCCAGTTTACATTTTTATTTCTTTTTGGATCCATGATATATGCCAATTTGTTGCTCAATTTTAAAACATTTGATGATACTCATATTATCTGTTTTGTGTTTTATAAATTAATTCTACTATAGGAAGAACACATTTTGTACGATTTTGATTCTTTGCTATTTAAGATTTGCCTTTATTATACACTTTACTGTAAATTTTGCTAAATTTCCCATATGCACTTAAAAGCAAAGTGCTGTTTGTGGTTGCAAATTGATTAGAAAAATAGGTAAATAGATAGTAGATGGATAGATAGATAGATAGATAGATAGATAGATAATAGATAGATAATAGATAGATAAAATACAGATAGATAGATAATAGATAGATAAAAGCATTAATTAGATGGCATGTATTTGTGTGGTTTAATTCTTCCTTTCTTACTGATAGAAATGTTTGTTTTGTCAATTAATGATGGAAGTGTTAAAATGAATATTTATAAAGTCTCCCTTTTTATTCTATCAGTTTGAGCTTTATATATATTAAGATATCCAATTAGGTGCACAGAAATTTGTAAGTATTTCCTCTTTGAGTTTTTCCTTCTTTGTTATTATGAAATATCCTTCTTTATCTCAAGTAATGTTTTTTTACCATAAGGTCTATTTTATCTAATATTTATATAACTTCAGCTTTCTTCTGTTTTGCATTTGCAAACTAGATATGTCTTTTTTCCTTTTTTTTTTTACTCTCAATCTTCTTGTTCATGTATATTTGAATAACATACACTATGTTTACATTTATATTGACATTTATATTTTATTTATTTATTCATAGCACTAGGTGCTATGATTTCTTTTTCTTAAGTCTAGTTTGGCAGTCTTTCTTTTAGAGCAGGGAAACTTTTTATGCAAAAGGTCAAGAGTGAAGATTTTAGACTTTGTGGTCCACGCTCAGTGTATGTCATAGTTACTCAACTCTGCTATTGCAGTCCAAAAGCAGCCACAGAGAATATATAACTGAATTAATGTGAATGGGTTCTAATAAAACTTATCTCTTAAAAAAAAGGCAGCAAGCCAGTTTCAGCCTGCAGAGTCTCATCTTCCAAAACTTTTTAAAAGTATTAATTACATTTACATTGGTTGTTTTATCTGATATGTTAGGGGGTTGGGGGTAATTCTAACCTCTTATTTGTTTTCTCTTTTTTCTACTTGTTTTTCATCCCTTTTTCTTTCACCTTTTTTGTTAATTGATAGTTATGAATTTTTTATCTTTCGGTTTTCACACTATGCACACTATACATTCTTTTACTATTCTTTAAATGATTTTGCTGAAATTATAACATACATCCTTGAGACTACTAGGCTCTTATGTACATTAGTTATTTGTTACTTTCTAGACAATCTTAGGACTCTATCTATCTTTGGCCTTTTCTGTTGTTTATTGTCATGTTGCATATACAAGGGTGGGCAAAAGTAAGCTTACAGTTGGGAATACACAAAATACAGTTCATTATTTATTAATTATTATATTATTTATTTGTATTACAACTGTAAACCTACTTTTTCCTATCCCTGTATTAATTCTATATTTTTTCCAAATTACATTATTATTATGTTTATGCATTCACAGTTCAGATTAAATCACATTATTTCTTTCCATAGCTCTTCTCTACATTCCTTATAAAATTTCATGCTTCTATATTAGAAAAATCTATTTTGCCCCAATAACTTTTTTAGTTTTCCCTGTATATTGCTGGCAGTGGGGGCAGGTGGTGACGTCTGATAACTGATACATTGGCTCAGTTTTGTTTTGTTTTGTGTTTTTTTTTTTAAATATGTTTTATTGATTTTTTACAGAGAGGAAGGGAGAGAGATAGAGAGTTAGAAACATCAATCAGCTACCTCCTGTACACCTCCTACTGGGGATGTGCCCGCAACCAAGGTGCATGTCCTTGACCGAAATCGAACTTGGGACTTTTCAGTCCGCAGGCCGACACTCTATCCACTGAGCCAAACCGGCTAGGGCTGTTTTTTAAATCTAAAACCATGAGAACTACCTCAGTTAATGTCCCTTCTTTTTAGGATAATTGCCTCTCAACTTCTGGCGAATGTTTGATGGCTTCAAACGAATTGCATTTTAAAATTTTTGCTGAAATGTTATACCTTTTTTTTTTTTTGGCTGAGAGTGTCGATCTTCAGTAAGCTAATGTAGCATAACCAAAATATTTGTATTGTTTTTTTCTCTTTGTATGTCTATATAGTCTCCTTCTTTTCCCCACTAAACACAGATGAGGGAAAGGAGATGCACAGCAACATCTTCTCCCCTATGTCCTGAAAACACTGAAATTAATGAAAGACAACATGCATTTCAGGTTAAAAAAAATTTTTATACCAGAAGGATCCTGAAATCCTATTTATAGTTAGGTATTGTAGTTTTCATGTAAGCTTTCCTAATGTTCTGTCACAATATTTTAGGTTGATATACATTAAAGTTCCCTTTCCACAGTCACACCCATTCAAAGGAGCAGGCACCTTACCAATACCTTCTTAATGGGTTATTGAATTGCTTATTTGGCCACTTAGTCATGATTTCAAATGCCTGTAACTTCACTTTGCAAAATACACCAAATTACTTCAACCACAATCAATCAGAATAAGTCCACATATTCTGCTAGGCAGTCTTTCAACTATAAGACATTAAGAAATAACTCTTTCCTCCATCTCATATTTTCCATGAAGTACCTTCATATTTTTATTTAATAAAGACATTTTAAAATGAAGATACTTATTTCCTAGCTATATTATGTATCCCCTTTTACTCTTTAATTGCATAACTTAGCTTTCATGAAAATGCATTTTGCACAAAGTAATCATAAATTTCTTTGTAATTTTCATCTCATCATTTAATACACTTTTAAAGTCATCTGTAGTCAACTTTATCCAAAATTTTAAATAAAAATAAAAGGCAATGATATAGGACATTGCACAAATGTTATCATCTTTCATACAGATACCCCAAAGCCCTTTACAATGTTAACCAATGTGTGCTGTGTCCAATGTCGGTTGGGTGGCAACTCTTAGCCAGGAGAGCGCATGAGATTCTCTTGTGATGGTTTTTAAACAAATGCAGCCAGTGTCCTAACACCTTAGGCCCTGGAATTTGGTATGCATGGATTATTAAAGAACTCTGCATATCACTGGGATGCACAGATACTTAAGAAACACGGCTTTAATCACTGGAGGATAAAGAAGAAATGGGACTTGTCTCAGTCAAGTTGAAAAAAACAACAACACTTAAAACTATATAAAATAACATGTATTTAAGAATTGAATTTTCTGGCACAGTGTGAGAACAGTTTCATTAGGAAGATCAGAATTGATCTGTACTTTCAGGAATAGAGGAGACATGCAGAGCGGGCAGGAATGCCTGCAATGGGGAAAATTTTAGAGTACGAGCAACAGCACAGAGACTGAAATAATCATTATTAGGCAATCAGTGCAAAGAACAAGCTAGTTCCCTCAAAGTAGAAACTGTTTCTACCTGTTCACTGCTTTCTACACAGTATTATCACCTGTTGAACAAACATATGAATAAATGAATAAACTAGTCAATCTATCAATAATGAGAGTGACATGTTCTCATGCTGGAATAGTGGAAAATAGGTATGCATATTTAGAACAACATCCAATTATGGATGACCTTGAAAGCCAGCAAAGGGGTTTTTAAGAAGCGGGTCAATAAATAAAAGAATATTTGAGCTTGGTTTATCAGGGGATCAGAAGCAGGCACTAGAGGGGTTCCACGCTTGAAGAGAAGCCAGTTGAAAATGTGCTGCAGTGATATAGGTGTGTGACTATAAGTTTTGTACTATTTTCTATTCTTTTTAAAAATATGTTTTTATTGATTTTAGAGAGAGAGGAAGGGAGAGGGAGAGAGAGAGAAACATTGACGAGAGAAGAACATCGATTGGCTGCTTCCTGCAATGCCTGTCCCCCAGTGTGGATCGAGCCTGCAACCCTGCATTTGCCCTGATATCCTCTTGGTGCATGGGTCAATGCTCAACCAACTCAGCCACAGTGGCCAGGGCTGCTGCACTATTTTCATTAAAAAAAAAAATAATAATGATAAAGCATTCCTACCAAATAAAGAGTGCATGTGTAGTGATAAAAAAGTTATTCAAAGTAATTTCAAATATCACTTAGTTGTTTAGTTTAATATTGTGTGCTATCTAACTGGATGATTTCTTTTTTTTTTTGCCTTTAAATTGCACTTGTTCTCTGAGTTGTTCCTCTTCTACTCTTTCTTCATCCTCTTATTTGTATTCCCTTATTTTGGGGCTTTTCCTCCTTAAATATATTTAGCTAAAAATACCATCTACTAGAAAATTCTAGTTGCTAAGAATTTTATTATAATTTGCTACATTCTATCTGCATGGCATTAAAAAATTCAATTTAGACTTTAATATTTTAGAATTGACTTACCCTAGTTAGAGTGAGAGTAGAAGTATAAAAATGAAACATCAAAATGTTGCTTTAAAAAAAATACAAGATGTTAATGTTCTTAGATACTTGTTTAAGGATATACTCTACATAGTTAAGTTAGTTTAGCCAGAAATTTTCATCTGTTACTTGAAACATTTTTTTAAAGTCTGAACAATATTTCCTAATTTTTGCCTCAAGATATATTTCATAGACTGTTTCTTCACCCATGTTTAATTAGCTTGTCATAAAACTCTAGCGATATGACTTAATGTGTATATTTGCAGAACTACAGGTATTGCATAAGCTGAGACGAGGCGAAATAATGACCATACACTCATATTATACAATATTTATGATATATAGAATGAAAGCTATGAGGCAAGTTTAAAAAAACATAATTAGCAGAACTTTAATTGATGGGACTATAAAAGAAAGAAAGAAATCTAAGCTACAGAATATCCCCAACCCCACCATTACCTGAAGCATGACTGAGGAAATACTAAGACAAGAAAACAAAATATAAGTCCATCTCCCAGATAATTAGATACTTAAGGGAGTCACATTCATCCTTTCAGGCCAATGGGGGAATGATGTAACTAATTCAAGGAATTACCGTCCATCCTAATGGACTAAATGGGTGCAGGGAGGATATATTGCCTCCGCTTCACATTACCAGGAAGTTTCAACTACAGTGAAAATCTATTCATCAGGGGAGCAGAAAACTTGTATTATTATGGCTTAGGGTAGTCTGGAAGCAATGAGAATTTTTTTTTTTTTTATTAAAAAGGCAAAAAAAAAAAAAAAAAAAAAGTCTAATGTATAATTATTGCTGGATTTGAATGGGCCAAAATGCCCTTAGAAAGAGAAATTAAGGGTTTCCAATGGACAAAAAAATATCTACCGCCTAAAAGCTGAACTGCATCAGGGATCCCTGGATATGCTCCGCACCATCACCAATAACCCTTGTGCTTGTTTTGACACCTCCATTGATTAAACAATTAACCTTTGAAAATCCGTGGTTATTTGAAAACTAAGCTTTCTTTTTACGTAGTCTTAGATGAGACGTGGAGAAAATGGTTTGGCACATAAGAGCTACATTAGCTTGAACGTTTGCATGTTTCTGTTCAAGTATAGGCATCTATCAAGGATTCAAACCAAAGTGGAAGAAGAATTTAAATCATGCATGGATCTTAGAGACAGAGAGAGACATCTACTGGTCCATTCATTACCAATCCCCAGCAGCTCCCCCGCCACAGTAATTAATGTAATGTTTTCTCTCTCTACAGCTGACAGCCAAGAGCATAATTAGAGTCTAATAAAACACGGGAAAGTCACAAATGCAAAGTGGAATAAACAGTAAACAGTGAGGGAAGAGGAATCCAGAGGTGTGATGGCTGGGTAATGCCTTAGATAAACTGTGTGCACATTGACACTGTCACGCTCTCGGCAGCCCCAAGTGTGCTGGTAGCCCGGTGCAGACAGACAGCTCGAATTAATCCCAGGAGGAGTGCATGACAGGCGAGTGAAGCAGACAATTAGAATGAAGGAGGAAATTGGAAATGGCAAAGGTGTGAACATATGTCAAATTACAACTAAATGATAAATTACAATTCTGTCATTGGAATAAGCGGTAATTAAGAAAGATTTCAGCTATCCCTCTTGAAAGAGAGAGAGAGAGAGAGAGAGAGAGAGAGAGAGAGAGAGAGAGAGAGAGAGAGAGAGAGAGAGAGAGAGAATATTACATTTTTTTCTTTCCCAGTTTAGATTTGTTTGCTGAATCGCTTCCATCCGTCTCACACATGGGGCTGATCTTCCCGACTTTGGGGCTGCATTATTTGTGTACATTAAGGATAATTCTTTTCTTTCCTCTTCCCCATTTTCCCGACTGGCAGAATGATAGTGTCAAAATGAGCAGGAAGCTGATAGCATCTGATATAAAAACCTGCACTGAGGTTTAAAAAAAAAAAAAAAAAAAAGAGGGTTGCTGCCGAAGCTGCTGCTGCACTCTAATTATTTTAAACAAGCACTGCACAGTCCAGCTGACAATTAGGAAAGTCTGCTTTATGGCTTGGGGGATTCACATGAAACCTCATAATCTCTGTATACACGTCCTTCTCGCTTAGACACTAATGAATGTGGGTGGGGTTTCTTGGCAGTCTTCGGCCACTTAACCACAATTTAAAACAGCTGTGTCATTATCATGAGCGTTTTGAATCCAACATCCCATTCCAATTTAGAGTTTGTAGCACCTGTGGTTGGTTACAACCTCTGGGACCAAGACAGGGAAAGGACAGAAGCAAAAATGCAGCGCTGGCAAAGGCAGCCCCCGAGAGGGCTCGGGTCCCACGGGGCACCGCGTTCCAGGACACGGAGGAGGGCGGCATCTCACAAAGGCGAGTCTCCCGTGTAAACATGAGGCGCCCTGTGCAGGGAGGTGCTCTTCAGCGGAGCCAAGCCAGCAGAGACTAGTTTTCAACTCCTTAGCAAAGCAGACACGTTCTCTTACAGAACCCTGGCATAGGAAAGGGGGGAAGAACGTGACAATGAGAAGGGCCATGCAGGTCCTTGTGCCAAGGTGACGATCTTTGAAAATTTAGCACCTTTCAAAACAGAATTTTATCTGATCATTTTCTACCTGTTAGTGGGTGAAACTGATAATTGTAGAAATGCAGCAATGATCACAATAATAGTCATAGTAGTGATTTACGTGAGGATTTGGATTGAAATAAAATGTCTTAGCATGATAAGCAACACATCCACCACATGCTCTTCTGATATGGAGAGGATCAGCTAACGCTAAATTTTCTCTGCATTATACATGCTTTTGCAAGTGCTTATAACATTAAATAGCTACAGTCTTATACTTACAGAATGAGGCAATGCTATTAGTGTCTTAAAAGGGGAGACTGAAATAGTGAAAGTCCTCTTAGAATATGCAAATATTTACATCATTCCTTTCTCACCCTCCCTGTAGGGCAAAAAGGAGACAAATATCCAAAAAGGTAAATAAAATGCTCTCACAGAGAGGTCAGAAGCCCCAATGATCTTCCGGGATAAATCAATTTCTAGCAGCTGCGGCCAGATATTGTAGTTCAAGGCCTTGAAAGTTTAATTGGGGAAGCATGTTAAAAGTTAAAGGGCCAGAGTGATGTTAATTACATGAGGTTTTCCTTGTAGAAAATCTTCCTGGCACAGTGCCACCGTCCCTCTTTCTTAGATAAGGGTAGAGAAGTGCCTGGGTAGGCACTTCCATATTTTGACAAGGTTTATTTTAAAAACAGTTTTTTGCAGTCATCTGTATGCTTCACAAGTAATAGAGCTGAATGTGTTCACTTATTATATTCATAGCACAGTTTAGGTTAAGAAGCCTCTGACATCGTATGCCAGGATGCCAGAAGGGTCCAAGCATGGAACAAATTAAGAGCTGGGTTTCAATTCTTTCTCCTCCCCGATTCCCCCACTCCACCCAGGAACAGAAGTTCTCTAGGAAGCATGAATATAGGAGTGCAGACTAAAAATAATATTGGACTTTTAATCCAATCAGGAGGAAATATTTATAAAATATAACTTGACAAAATGTAATTAAATATTCATTAAATATGATGCAATTGATTAATTGCCTACATAATAAAAGTTGAATGGGGAATGATGTCAGTCTTCAGATTGTTTACTTTGTAAATACAGGAAAAAAGCAAATCTGAACATGAGAAATCATTTTCCCAAACATATAGCATTCCACATTCAGCTTATTTTCAAGAGACATTTATTATGTGTTTATTAAAGCTACAGACATGAAATGAGACTTCTCAATGTTAATGGTAGAGCATAAGCTCCTTTCATGAAATAATGTATATGAAGTCAGTTGGAAAATTATGTTTTTTAATAGCAAGTTAAGTTTTCACATCTGCCACAACTTTCCAAAGAGAAGACTTATTTTAATAAACATAAGAGGCTATCGAAATTGTTGTGTTGGCAAAGGATGCTGTTCTAATACATG
Organism: Myotis myotis; assembly: GCF_014108235.1. Lineage (NCBI taxonomy): Eukaryota > Metazoa > Chordata > Mammalia > Chiroptera > Vespertilionidae > Myotis > Myotis myotis. The sequence continues at coordinate 89,361,912 of NW_023416313.1, read as the reverse complement.
TTGGTTTAATATAGACTTTACATATGGATGCTATTTATACAGCACTTTCCCCAAGGATGCTCCACCTATAATTTACATGAGATCTGGGCCGGTACAGAAACCTGCATTTTGGACAAGCATTCCAGGTGTCTGGCATGCAGACTGGGACCCTTCTTTGCTGAGGGCCAGCTATTTTGCTCTAGTATTCACTCTCAATGCAACGGGGATTCAAAACATGGGCTTTGGCTAAAGACTGGCCTGGGTGTGCACAGGATAAGTCTCTGCAATGCCTAGAAATAATCATTTGATGTTAGGTTGATTGATGAATGGTGACACCAAAAATTATAACCAGCCTGAGACCTTGCGAAGCTATTGGACTATTCAATAGAAGTCTGGAAAGTCCATAGTGTAGGTGCCAGAGAAAAAAACCTAGAACTAAGTTCAAAACTGATATAGAGCCATCAAAATAAATAAGAAACAAAGAGTGACAGGACAAAAATATTTGCCAGTAATCTAACTGCCCACCATCATACAACTGCACACTATTTACAATAAGGGGTGAGCAAACCACACCCCACAGGCATGCCACCTGTTTTTTAAAATAAAGTTTATTGCAACATGGCCATGCTCAGTTGTTTAAACATCTTGTGTTGCTTCTGTCAAACTACAAATGCAGTGTTAGATAGTTATGGCAAATATTGTCTACTAGAGGCCCGGTGCACGAGATTCATGCACTGGGAGCAGGGTGAAGGAGGGTCCCTCAGCCCAACCTGCACCCTCTCACAGTCTGGGACCCCTCGGGGGATGTCCGGCTGCCAGCTGTCTGACATCCTTAGTGCTGCCGTGGAGGCGGGAGAGGATCCCACCACCGCCGCTGCACTCGCCAGCCATGAGCCCGGCTTCTGGCTGAGCAGCGCTCCCCCTGTGGGAGAGCACTGTCCATCATGAGACAGCTCCTGAGTTGAGTGTCTGATCCCTGGTGGTCAATGCGCATCATAGTTGCCATTCATTCCACTGTTCAGTCTATTTGCATATTAGCCTTTTATTATGTAGAATCCCACAACCTAAAATTGTCAGTATCTAGCCCTTTAAGAAAACATTTGCCAACCACAGATCTAGACTCACTACAGTATATTACCATAATGTATAGCATACGATAAAAATTCATAGACGTGCAAATATGCAAGAATGTGACTGAAGCTCAACAAAAAAGAAGTCAGTAGAGAAAGACCTTGAGATACCCAGAGACTAGATTAGTCATTAAAAACTTTTAAAACTGTTATTATAGAAATCAACAGAAGCTTGTAGAAAAAGATTGCCATAATGAATCTTAATCAATAAAGGGACAACTGAAAATTTTCATATAAAAAAGTACAATATTTGAAGTAACATGTCCACCAAGTAGGTTGAACAGAAGACGGAAGCCTAAGGAAAACAGAATTACTAAGCTTAAAGACGGATGAATAAAAATTAACCAATACTAAAAAAAGACGGGAAACAGATTAAAAAAGAAAATTTCAGGGATCTATGGTATAATATCAAGCAGTCTAATACAGGTATAATCCAAAACCCAGAAGGATATGAAGTTGTGAATTTTCCAGATCTTGGGGGTAGAGGGGCAGGGGAGAAAACTTGCAGATCCAAGAACCTCTGAAAACCTAAGATAAACACTTAACCAACCACATCCAGGTAAATATTAGTAAATATGATGGAAGCTGCAAATAAACAGAAAAATAATATCCCAGTCATGAGAAAAAGAGACATTTTCCATAAAAGGTAGCAATAATGTAAATAAAACAGGTTTTTTACTCTAGACAATAGAAACTAGAAGACAATACAAAAAAAGTACTGAAATAAAAACATGATTTTGAGGCCATCACTTTATTTTTTTTTAATATATTTTATTGATTTTTTACAGAGAGGAATTTACAGAGAGGAAGGGAGAGGGATAGAGAGTTAGAAATGTCGATCAGCTGCCTCCTGCATGCCCCCTACTGGGGATGTGCCCTTGACAGGAATCGAACCTGGGACCTTTCAGTCCGCAGGCTGACGCTCTATCCACTGAGCCAAACCGGTTAGGGCAAGGCCATCACTTTATATCCTGCAAATAATTCCTCAAAAAATAAGGTTAAATGGCCCTGCACAGTGCGGCTAAGTTGGTTGAGCATCTTCCCATGCACAGAGAGGTCACTGGTTCAATTCTGTGTTAGGGTACATGCATGGGTGTGGGCTCAATCCCCAGTAGGGGGCAGGCAGGAGGCAACCAATTGATGTTTCTCTCTCTCTCTCCCTCTCCTTTCCTCTCTCTCTCTAAAAAAATCAATCAAAACATAATTTTAAAAATAATAATAAGGTTAAAGGTAAACTACACCTGATGCAACTTGGACCTATAAGAAGAAATAAAGAACAATGGGAATGGGAAATATAAAATACTAGAGACCCGGTGCACAAATTTCCTGCATGGGAATGGGAGGGGTCCCTCAGCTTGACCTGCACCCTCTCCAATCCAGGACCCCTTGGAAGATGTCTGACCACCTCTTGCAATCTGGGACCGCCTGCCTGCCTGATCACTCCTAACCCCTCTGCCTGACTGCCTGATTGCCCCTAACCACCTCTGCCTGCCTGATTACCCATAACCACCTCTGCCTTCCTGCCTGATCTCCCCTAACGGCCTCTGCCTTGCCCCATACCCAGGACCCAGGATTCCCTCCTCTGGCCAGCTGCAGGCACCCAGGACCCAGGTCAGCTTCACCAGGGCCAGCCGCTGCTGCAGGGGACCATAGGCATGTGACTACACCTGGGTTGCAGCAGCAGCGGCTGGCGCCCAGGACTTCGGAGCAGGTGGTTTGTCCCTCTCCCAGGCTACAGGTGCAGGCACAGCCATTGGAGCCCAGGACTGAGGGGCGTGCGGCTTGTCCCTCTCTCGGGCCACAGCCTTGCTGGTCCCCATTCCTCTCTAGTGAGCTTATTTGTGCCTGGCTGGTCCCCATTCCTCTCTCGCAAGCTCATTTGTACCTGGCTGGTCCCCATTCCTCTCTCCCCAGTGTTGAGTTTCAGTGTTGAGAGCGGTTACTGCATTAGGGTATGAGGGCATGATGACCATTTGCATATTAGCTCTTTATTATATAGGATTATCATTTTACATTTAATTCCATTAAAAGACACTGATTATTTAAAGTAAAATTTATAACATTGCATTTTGATATTAGTAATATATATAGACATGTGATAGTCAAAGGATGAAATTATAATGCATAATATAAATTGGTATATAGTGGAATATAGTAAATTATTCTTACCACTGAGAATACTGTATTAAGTTAGAGTTTCAATTCCCAGGGTAAATGTAAAATGGTAACACAAAGATAAACCACAATAGAGTAATCAAAGAAAATCCTGAAAACATTTTATTAAATAAAATTAAAGATAAAAAGTGAGGAATTAAAAAAAATCAGATGGACAACTAGAAAAATAATAACAAAAAGATATTCTTAAGTACAAACAAACAATTATAATAAGTGTAAATGGACTATATTCTACAATTAAAGTGCAAGACAGAGAGAGTGGATTTTTTAAAAGACCCAACTGTATTTTTTTATTTAAAAAAAAAAACAACACTTAAATTCAAATATAAAATAAATTGGAAGTAAAGTGTTGTAAACAGATTTACCATACAGTTAATAAGCATAAGAAAAGTCGGGTTGCTTTGTTAATACAATATAAAATACTTTAGGTACAGAAGTATTACTACAGATGGACAAGAAACATTTTTACATGTCAATCTGAGAAAGACTGCATATTTCTAAGAGTGCATGAACTTAAAAACAGTGCTTTAAAACACATGAAGGAAAATAATGACAGAACTAAATGGAGAAATGCACCAATACACAAAGACAGGTGGAGTATTTAACACTCCTAGCTTTTAAATTAATAGAATAAGGAAGTGTAATTGTTGATAATATTGAATATTTGAACAATACTACCAACAACATGACCTAATTGATATTTTGAAACATTGCAATCAGTAATTACAGAATACACGTATTTTTCAGTGCACATGGAATGTTTTAAGTGATAGATCATGTGTTGGCTCAAAAAAATGAGCATCAATAAATTTTAACACTTTGAAATATTACAGAATATGTCCTCTTTCCAAAATGTTACTAAATTATAAACAAGTGGCAACAATATGTTTAGAAAACCTAAAATATTTGGCAATTAAGACCTGTGCTAATAAATAACATGGACCAAAAGAAGTAACCTGAAAAACACATTTCCACAAAATCAAGGCCAGAGTTTTTGCTTTTACCATTTCCAATTCAACATGGAGGTCTTCACAGTGTAATAGGGCAAGAAAACAAAATAAAAGTCATAAACATTTAAATCAAAAGTTAAACTTTTCTTTATTCATGTACAATGTTATTAGTACAGAAATCATTGTATATTATCTTTGTAGTAAATGTAAGAAAACATACAACAATACTGCTAGAACAAAAAAAAGTAGGTTTTGCAGGTTTGGAAGTACAAGATTAGTATTAAAAATCAATTGTATTTGGGAAGTTAAATACTAAATTTTTATTTAGAATTAAATCAAAAGATAGATATAAAAATGTTATGAAAAGAAATGTTATGAAACCTAAATACATAGAAAAATATATCATTATTATGATTGGAAAATTTAATTTTGTTAAGATATTTTCTCCAAATTGATTGGTAGATTGAAGGCAACTTCCATCAAAATTCCAAAAATTAGTTTGTTTGTGTATGTATGTTTACATGTGTAAATTGACCATTTATTTCTAAAATTCACATGGAAATGCAAAGGTTCTAGAATAGCCAGGTAAATCTTGAAAAGAAGAATAAAGTTATAGTTCATATACTGGCCATTTCAAGCCTTATTATAAAGCTACAGTTATCAGGGAACATGACACTAGTAGAGGCCCAAGCATGAAATTCGTGCAAGGGGCGCGGCCCCCGCATTCCTGGCTTTGTCTGGAAGGTTGTCGGCACGGTCATCCAGAAGGTCTCTGGATGGTCGTTCTGCTGTTTGGTCTAATAAGCATATTAGCTCTTTATTATATAGGATTATGAAGACATAAAACTGGATCACAGAATTAAATATAGAGAACAGACTAGATTTATGGATATAGAATGGGGTTCACAAATATAAGTTCCAAGGCAATTCAATGAGGAAAGGAAAGTCTTTTCAACAAATGGTGATAAAAACAATAGATTTATACATATTAAAAATAATGAACATCAACACCTACTACATCATCTCCTATACACAAAAATTAATTCACGGTATCGTAGGCCTAGATATAAAAGCTAAAACTAATAGAAGAATATGTTTGTGATTTTTGCATAGGCAGATATTTCTTAAATAGAATAAAAAATCTTACCATAAAATATAAAAAAAATGATATGATGGACTTTATTAAAATTAAAGCCCTGTGCTTATAAAATTCACTATTACAAAAAATAAAATAATTTTCAAATTATAAACCATACAAGAAACTTGTGTCTAAACTATATAAGAAAATTCTACAAATCACAAAAATAAAGGCAAACTACCAATTAAAAAATAGAAAATTGATCTTGAACATATTTCTAAAAAGAAGATATATGAGTGGGCATCAGTACATGGGAAATATGCTCAACATCGTAGTTATTTTTAGTTAAAACCAAAATGAAATAGTATCCCACACTCATTAGATTAGCTAATATGAAAATAGACTGACAAACTTAATGTTGTTGAGAATAGAACATAATTGGAACTCTCAGTCATTGATGCTGGAAATATAGAAACTGGTGATTTCTTATACAGTTAAATATAAAACTGCTACATTACCCAGAAATTCCACTCCTAAAACTTATCCAAAAGAAGTGAAAAAAAATATATTCACAAAAAGACTTACAAAGAATGCTTAGAAGAGCCTTATTTATAATATCAGCAAACTAGAAAAAATTCAAATATCTATCATAGTAGAATAAGAAAACAAAATGTGATACATTTATATGTTGGAATATCACTTAGCAATTGAAAAGTACTACTGATATATACAAAACCACTTATGTATTTCAAAAAAAATTATGTTGCACAAAAGAAGCCCTGCTCCAAAAATGCATGCTGTTTGATTACATTTTTTAGAAGTCAAAAATAGGCAAAACTTATCTTTGATAACAGAAAACAAAACAGTAGTTACCGCTGAGATAGGGTGCAAATTAAATGAGATGGGACACTGGTAAATTGGGTGATATAAATGTCTACCTTGATTGGAGTGGTAGTCACAGAGGTTTATATGTTTGTAAAACCTCCTTGAATTATATCCCTAAGACCTATGTTTACACTGTATATAAATTTTACTTCAAATTGTAAAAATGCTTGGACAGGGCCTTGGTAATTAGAAAGCAGCTGCCACGTATATGTAATAGATAGTCAGTCTACTTCTTCCTGGAGTTTTAAATGTTTCCCTGAAAGCAATCAGGCACTTTGGACAAAGCAATTAACTTTTTCTGGTAAATGGGGTGCTGCTCAATAAAAATGCTGTTGATTTGTTCTGTTCTATCATATGGATACCATATCACGCTTGTCCAACTGTTAGCCAGACTGTAACTATTACAAACAGCAGTAAAACATCATTTTACATAGTAATAATCATCACACCTTAGAGTTGGAGTAGAAGCTTGTTTTAATGAATACAATTACAATATCAACCTTTTTTAAAAGTAACAAACTACTTTAACAGTAGCACTTAACTTGTCTTGATTTTCTGATGTACATGTAAAGAAAACCATCACATGTAATTTTTAAAATACATTGTTTGGCAAAAAATAAAAAAAATCTACAGTGTCCTATTGAAATAAATCTATAAGTGATAGGTATTTTGAATAATAGTTCCTTTTCTTTCTCTTTACTCATACACACAGAAGCCTATGGACCATTTATTGAATGAAATTAAGTAATAATGAGAAAGAAATATAAATGTAAGAGAGCAAGACATAGAAAGAAGGAGAGGAGGTAAGGAGATATATACTGTAAGTTCTAAAAATTGTCACTACTTAGTTTTAAAATGTTTATGCTTAGGTAATCTCAGAATTGTAAATGGAGGTATGGTATTTGCTGGGTTGTGCAGAGTTCAGTTATTAGCATTAAATTTGATTGTTGTGCCATGGATTGCTAAGAATTATTTATCAGGATTGCTTTTGCCAAACTGACTTAACATTAGCTATATATGTTAAGTTACTTGACTGAGATTCAATAATTATATTCATACCAACTGACTAGAAACCAAATGCCTTCTGCTGCTGTCCATATTATTGCAGCATAAGTCAAGAAGTATGCTTTGCCACTCCCCTGTGAAAAGCAACCTAAGTAATATTTCTTGTACCCTGTAACCACTATTCACAAATCTGAAAGAATACTTGTAAAAGTGCAACAAGAATCTTTAAGAAAGATAAAGATGCATCAAGTACACCTACAGCAGAAAGGTATAATAATATTATTTATGAAATAGTTGTAGAGGTCTTAAAGATATGCATATTTCAAACACTCTACAAATCAGTATTGTTTGCTTTTACCAAAAAAAATTTAAATTACAAATGAAGGGATAATAGGTACTGCAGAGCTCAACAATACTGTAATATTTTTTTTTCATTTTAATGAGTTCTGAATTAAAATATTGCAACTTTTATATTCTTTGAGCTTTTTAAAATAGAAACATACCTTTATCTATTTTTCTCTTAAATAGCATATTTTAGAGCAGTTTTAGGCTTATAGAAAAATCAATCAGAATGTACACAGATTCTACATGTACTCAGATTTTCTTTTTTAACATCTTGAATTAGTGTGGTACATGTCTTACTATTGATGAACCAATACTGATACATTATTATTAACTAAAGTCTATAGTTTATATGAGGGTTCACTTTTTTTTAAATATATTTTATTGATTTTTTACAGACAGAAGGGAGAGAGATAGAGAGTTAGAAACATCAATGAGAGAGAAACATCGATCAGCTGCCTCCTGCACATCCCCCACTGGGGAAGTGCCAGCAATCCAGGTACATGCCCTTGCCCGGAATCAAACCTGGGACCTTTCAGTCCGCAGGCTGACGCTCTATCCACTGAGCCAAACCGGTTTCGGCTATGAGGGTTCACTTTTTGTGTTATACAGTCCTATGGACTTTGACAAATGCAAATGTCATGTATATACTACTAGAGGCCAGGTACATCAAAATCATGCACAGATAGGGTCCCTTTGCCTGGCCGGCAATCAGGGCCAATTGGGGTCTTCTGCCTGCTGGCAGGGGCCTTCCTTCCTTCTGCGCTGCCCCCTAGTGGTCAGTGCACATCAGAGTGAGTGATCTAACTCCTGGTCTCCCAGTCAAACTCCTGAGGGGATACATTGCATATTAGCCTTTTATATATATGTAGGTTATAGTATATACAAAATAGTCTCACTGCCCTAAGATTCTCCTGTGTGTACCACCTATTTATTTCTCAACCTCACCTTCCTACCCAATTTTGGTAACCACTAATCTTTCTATGGTCTCTATTGTCTTTCTTTTTTCGTAATGTAATGTATATGAAATTTTAGAGTATGTAGCTTTTTTTCACACTGGTTTCTTTCATTTAGCAATGTACATTTAAGGTGGCTCCATGTATTTTTGTGGCTTAGTAGTTCATTTTTTATCACTGAATAATATTATATTTCAAGATGTCGAATATAATGAACAACATAAACCGATAAACAAAAACAGATCCAGAGACAGAGAAGCATCGATCAGACCATCAAACCTCAGAGGGAAGGTTGGGGAGGGTGGGGGTAAGGAGGAGAGATCAACCAAAGGACTTGTATGCATGCATATAAGCCTAACCAATGGACACAGACACCAGGGGGTGAGGGCATGAGTGGGGGGTCGGGGGGTAATGTGGGGATAAGGACACATATGTAATAACTTAATCAATAAAGAATTTTTTTAAAAAAATGCCGAAAGGACATTTTGACATTCATGAATAAAGCTACCACAATCATTCATGTTCAGGTTTCTGTGTGGACAGAAGTTTTCAACTAAGTTGGGTGAACACCCAGGAGCACAGTTGCTGGATTACATAGTAAGGCTATCTTCCGCTTTGTAAAATGCTGCCAGCCTCCCAAAGCGGCAGCACCGTTCTGCATTTCTACCACCAGTGACTAAGAGTTCCTTTTGCTCCACATCCTAGCCAGCATTTGGTGTTGTCAGTGTTTTGGAATTCAGCCGTCCTAATAGGCATGTTTTGGTATCTTACTGATGTTTTAATTTACATTTCCCTGCTGACATATCATGTGGAACACCTTCTCATACACTTATTTGCCTTCTGTATATCTTCTATGGTGAAGAGTCCGCTCAAAACTTTTGCCCACTTTTTAATTCAGTTGTTGAGTTTTAAGATTATATTTTATATACAAGTCCTTATAAAACATGTGTTTTTCAAATATATTCTCCCAACCTGTGGCTCGTCTCTTCCTTTAACAGCGTCTTTCACAGAAAGGACTTTTATTTTAATGAAATGTAATTTATCAATTTTTTCTTTCATGAATAATGATTTGACAATACAATTGTCCCAGCACCTTTCTTTGAAAAAACTATCCTTTTTTTTAAAATATATTTTATTGATTTTTTACAGAGAGGAAGGGAGAGAGATAGAGAGTTAGAAACATCGATGAGAGAGAAACATCGATCAGCTGCCTCCTGCACATTTCCCACTGGGGATGTGCCAGCAACCCAGGCACATGCCCTTGACCGGAATCGAACCTGGGACCTTTCAGTCTGCAGGCCGACGCTCTATCCACTGAGCCAAACCGGTTTCGGCTGAAAAAACTATCCTTTTTTAATGAAATTACCTTTCTCACAGATCCATTAACTATATCTGTATGGGTCTATTTGTGGGCTCTCTCTTCTGTTCCATTGATCTATTTGTTCTTTCACCAGTACTACGCTGTCTTGATTCCTGTAACTCTATGCTAAGTCTTGAAGTTTAGTCGTGAAGTCTTATTGGTCCTTTTTGACAATGTGTTGGCTACTCTAAATTCCAAGTTTTTTTCCTTTTCATACAAAATTTATTTTTTATTGATTGATTGATGTCAGAGAGAGAGAGAGAGAAACATCTGGTATGTGAGAAACATTGATCCGTTGCCTCCTGTACACACCTAACGGAATGTCAAACCCTCAACCTTTTGGTGTACGGCAACACTCCAACCAACTGAGCCACACCAGCCAGGGCATATAAACTTCAGAATCAGTTTTTCTTAATATTGGTAAAGTAACTTATTGCGGTTTTGATTGGGTTGCACTGAATCTATAGATCAAATGAAATGATCTTTCTCCATTTATGTAGTGATTCTCTGATTTTCTTCATCACAGATTTGTAGCTTTCTTTGGATAGATTTTGTGCATATTTTTTTAGATTTACATTGAAGTATTTCTTTTTTATCCTAATACAAATGGTGTTGTGTTTTTAATTTCAGATTCTAATTTTTCCATTCTGGTACATAGGAAAGCAATTGACTTTTATATATTAACCTTACCTGGTATATCCTACAAACTTGCAGTAATCACTTATTAGTTCCAGAAGTTTTTTGTTTTTTTTTAATCAACCCTTTCAGATTTTCTATTTAAATAATCATGTCATCTGTGAAGAGAGACGTTTATATCTTTTCTTCCAATCTGTATCTATTTTATTCACTTTCCATATTTTATTGAATTAACTAAAATTTCCAGTACAATGTTGAAAAGGTGACACCCTTGCCTTTTGCCTGATCTTGGAGGGAAAGCTTTGAGTTTCTCATTATGAAGTATGATGTTAGCTATAGGGTTTTATAGATACTAGATTGAGGAAGTTCCTATTTATTCCTAGTTTACTGAGAGTTTTTATTATGAACGGGTGTTGGATTTTGTCAACTGTTTTTTTTTCTACATCTATTGATATGATCATCTGATTTTTCTTTTACAGCCTATTGATGTGATGGATTATATTGATTGATTTTGATATGTTAAACCACCCTTGCATATCTTTTTTGAAGTGCATTTGTTCTAATTTAAAATTTTACTAACCATAATTAAATATATGTAAAGGAGTGATTTATAAATTATTAGAGTCCTATGAGGACTTAAAGATGTTTGATGCTGATTAAAAGCAAGAGAAATAACATAAGAACTCTGAAATATCAAAAATCATAAAAAATATATATATACAAGAGCAAGCAGAGACCTGCAATCAGGAGACAGTACTGAAAGATTTGAAGATAAATGTAAGCATAAAGATATAAGTTAAAGGAATGAATTACTGGTGATGAAATAGAGCATCTATGTTTGCCATGTTTTGCATATTTCTACCAAGTGAAATATATGGGGAATCTTAATTCAAAACAGAAATATAGTACAGTATACATTTTTTTCCAAAAATATGTCTTTTCTACTTATTCTTTTTTTGTCAAAACTAGTTTATTCAACAGTTCAGACGATATCAATTCCTAACTGGAAAAATTCCTAAATCAAAAATGAGCTTGATAATCCTACTAAGTAACAATTTCAATTGGCCAACTTATAATACTTAAGAGCTTGGCTATAGATTCATTTTTGAAACTCGGGTCTCACACTATATTGGTTGGATTGCAGAAGAGAGAGAATAAACAGAAGGTTTAGATAGCTTACTCCTCTTTCATGGAAAGGTCTGGGTAAGCTGTCCTGGTCTGGCCTTGTGGTATGACACTGTTAGGCTCTCCGGCCCTTGCATTATGTTGCTTTGTCACACTCAGCACACAGCTTTTCAACATGTGACCAAGAGAGGTCCAGTCCCTTTAAAGATAAAACTCAGAAGTTGAAAACAGCATACGTTAGCTGCAAAGTATTGGCCAAAACGTAGTATCATGGCTCTAACTAATTGCAAGAAAGGAGGAAAAATGTGATTTCTAGCTGAGGTTTAAACCATATGCCTAACTTAAGCTTAAAGGAGAGGGTAGCATGGATATTGGGGGCAGCTACCATTCCCCAAAATACTGCTTATTTGTTGTAGGTAAGTCACTTAAGCTCTCTCACTCAGTTTCCACATTTGTAGACTAGATATGTTGATTAAACATGCACCACGGAGTTTTTCTGAGCACTGACTAGGTGTCAGGCAATAGGTGAGGTGCCGAGGGATATTGATTATTATTATTAATGTCTATTTCTTCACAAAAACAAATAGCGAATAGGAGCCTCACTGGAAAAGTTTCCATTCCCCACTAACATAAAGTTAAATATTTCCCAGGAAGTTTTTCAGGATTTTTGAGTCCAGGATTTTACCACAGTATGAATCAAAGGTATTTCTGTATGTTTAAATGGAAAGCATTTAGCCAAGAATTGTGCTTATTTACCAATAATTAAAATTGACATCACTGTTCCTGTTGGTCTTAGTAACTAAAGGTATACATGTGTGAAACTAAAATACTTTCACACTTTTAAAAATGACTCTATGTGCTCTTCATTTTTGCCTAACGTTTCAAGTATTTAGAAACAGTCTCTCTTAGATTCTGGCATGTCCTCACAAAAACATTTATGCAGACTACTAAGAATTTAGATTAATTTAACTTAACAGTTTTGAAAATGTAACAAAGGACCAAACTGTATGAAAGCTGAAGCTATTACGATACTGATTTTTTTATTTTTATTTTAACATTAGGATCAATTAAATCACAATTCCCAGCAAGCATATTTAGCCCATAGAAACAAGCAATTTTTCCTTCTAGAAAATTATACTCATATTTAATTGCTATTAATTTAACTACCACATTTAAAGTTTGGGTGGGACACTAATAATGTGCCAGATATTTCACATACAATTTTTACTTGAGTGATAAAATTTTTCCAATACAAGCCTCAAACCATAGCAATGTAATGTCTTCAGTGACAATGATTCACTTACCATGAATATTCTCTGCACTCTGACAGAATTCATTATTCCAACTTCAACAACAATAACTGGTCCACATTAGATTACATCACTTTATAAGATATAAGCCATATTTGTACCTTGTCTCTGGCACTTGAGGTTATTATATTGGCTGCACTCCGTTGTAAAAAGTAAATCCATTAAATAAACCACAATTGATACACACTTGAATTGGTATATATAATTTTTGACTTAATTCAAAAAGCTATTTTTATATAAACCCCCTTCCTTTCCTCTCTGTTCATCATCCATTTTCTAAATATACCAATATAAACTTAAAATTCAATTCAGCAATTTTCTTTTTTAATTTTCTAAATCTTGGTCTCACACTTAGAAAACAAACTGTTGTGTCAAGTGAGAAAAATTAAAGAAAAACACACACACCATAATTGGATGCATAACTATATCTGTGGCAAAGAGTGTACCTGCTTTATTTTAATTTGCTGCAAGACTCTCTCTTGTATAGCACCATTCTGCTTACAGTTGAAGGAAACTCTGTACCTGATAGTGACCTTTTAAAGAAACCAAGGACAATCTCCTTCGCAGATTAAAAGACCATAAAAGCGCTAGTTCTGCCATTGCCAGAAGCACTTACTGAACCTCTGAAGAGAATTATTTGCAAAAAACCACACACACACACACACACACACACACACACACACACACACACACACACAAACACAAGACAAGTTTCTATAATATGCATCATCCTTAACAAGAAAACTGGAAGAGAAAGCATATCAAATCAGCTATTATATAGGATGAATTAACAAAAGTGCTCGATGCCTTTGGAGCCAGCAATGTTGTGCTATGGTCATTCCTTAAAAAATAATTCCTTATGTGTAGTCAGCAGGTCTCTGGCCTTTTAACTTTAAACATGCTTCTACAGTTAAGCTGCTCTTCTCTATACTTAACTAGCTGTCCACAGCTGCTGCAAATTGATTTATCCCCAGATAATGGCTGCAGCTGATGACCAAAATGTTACTGTGAAACTCTTTAGCAATTTAAGGTGTGTTCGGTCTAATATAACCTGATTTTAACCCTATTTTAAAATGTATTAGCATCTGCACAAATTCTTAAAAAAGGGTTGTTTTATTTAATATGCAAGTTTTTTTTTTCACCTCATATTGTTTAGACATTGTTTTTTCTTGCAGCAAAGTTTTTGGCATAGCCCTCAAGTAAGTAAAACCCACAGGAATGATACCATGGTATTGGAGCTGAAAACATGCAGATTATAGACAATGCCCAAACTAGGTTTTCTGCAGAAAGCACCAATTCAGAACACATTTGGGTTCAGCAGGCATTACACAGTCCTCACAGTGCCAGTGAAATAAACTAATCACAATGAATCTGGACTAAAACAAAACAAACAAAAAATTACCATATTCTTTCAATAACCTTTAAACATTACAAATATATTTCATAGCTATGTGTAATGTATGTGTATGGTGGAGGAAATCTATGAATAAAATATTTTGCAAGTATGAAGATATATATGATTATTTTCATTAGTCACTAAATGGAATACTTTCAGTGCAGGTCTTTAGGAATCTTTACCAATGAGATTTTTCTTAAATACTCAATCACATGCAAAGTGGATTCAAATTGGTTAAATGTTTATCACTCAGACCATTTTAGGTCTCAAGGAATTACTTGTGAACTATTCACATATGACCAATTTTAACCCAGTGAGGACTTCCTAAGTAAAATGAAACATGTAATTGAGAATATTGATCCAGCTTGGTCAGAGGAAAATTCAATATAGACTCAAAATCTTCCTGAGAATTTGTTACAATATATATAGCACAATTTCCTGCCTCTGTTTTTTAAGCAACAACTTATAGGATAACATAAAGAATTTATTCATTAGTGATATCCAAAATGCCATCAAAGGTATTATAATATTACTAACACTTAATTCACAAAATCACTAAATAATACTTAGTATACCATGCATTAAAGAAAAGGCTATGTCTGATCCCTATGAATAAACTAATTTTTTTCCTTAATGTTTTGTGTGTGTCCCTAAAATATTTGGGGCTAAGGCAATTTTACACATGGGCTGAATTAAACCAATTTTAATGATGAGCTAATTTTTTCAGAAAGAATGCACTTGTCCAAAACCTTCTTTTTTTCACACATGCATTTATGTTCTTCAAAAAATGAAAATGAGAGTACCATCAAAACATTCTGCTGTAGAAAAATTTTGACAGTTCTCTAAAAGCATTAAATTAATTATTTCAGAACTATTTAATGCAAGCATGTCAAACTCAAAGGCTAACACAGGCCAAAGAAATGAGGCCTGTGGCCCACGGGCCTTGAGTTTGACCTGCTTTATTTAATGTATACTATGCCTGTATAGATAAATATCTCAAATATAATATGAATGGCTGCCAGCTAATAAAATCTATAAAAATTCTTAATTCCTATTGTATTAGAAAAATCAGGTATTAGTCATTGCAGTAAATAAAAAAATGTTAAAGGCAGGTATAAATGAAAGAAATAACTACATTGATAAATGTAAAGTAGAGAGAAAGTTAGGTCACTAAATGGAAACATGTATAATGAATCATTTGATATCATATGTAAAAGTGTTTGGTGTTTATTGATAAATGATTTTTAATGGAAACGTTCATATACAAAACATTAGTTTTAATCTGTGAAAAATAAGTGATTCTGTCATACTTAAGACATTTATGTGAAGAGATTATAATTCATCTCAGCTGCTCATGACACTATCAGCAGATATTCTGCCCATTGAGTTACAGACTCTATGTCACAGTGAAAAAAGCCATTGAGAGGTTCTTATTCTGAAATGAATGGTCTTCTCCAAGAATCAGGCACATTTCAAAACATTGACAGTTAGACATAAGAAACTCATACACTTGGGGGGAAGTGATTTCTATAAATAATCTAATAATTTGTAGTCGTTGCTTCGAATAGCTTACAGGCCCCCAAAATTGGTTATGGGTTCAATTGTGCAATTGCTTTGTTTGAATTTTAATCTGTTGAGAAGTAAATCACTGTATGGTTTGATTAACCTAAGAAAACTTCTTTTTCCTTTGAATTGTAAACTAACATGTACCCCCTCATCAATGAGTTATCAACAACATTATTTACAGAAGAATACACTGTATTTAGCTTTTTAAGTAATTAATTTCAATCTATAAAGATAATTTCACTTTATCCTTTTAGATGCCAATTCACTGAAATCAGGAAATTGGTGGGATTTTAATGAATAAGTCACATAGCTTTAAAAAAAAGTTTTCAAAAAAAAAGGTTTTCAATGTTAAACTTAGAATTATACAAGTCCATCCTTGTTCCAAGTGATGTTTTAATTGAAGTAAGTGGAAAGATGTTCACCTATGATAAACAATAAAATCTCAACTGTGTTAACTATTGTTTTGTCTTCTGGGTTATAAAAGGACAGGACTAGAAAACCTCTGGTTTCCTGGTTATTTACCAAACATATCCACCTGCAAAATACCTCCTGCCCCACTCTCATTTGTGGTTCCCAGGACTGCAGCGTTTGGCACGTGTGCATCGACACCCGAGAGTGACAGGGCTGATGTGTGTCTTCTTGTGGTGCAGGGCTCACGGTCATGAGGGAATGGATGTGTAATTCTGTGCGGATACCAGCCAAGTAATATAATGTGGTGCCGTTAGGAACATTATTCATTGTTGATGAACACATACCTTTTCTGGTGAAACACATACATTTCAGAAAGAAATGCATAGATCATTTACGGAAGCACATTTATTATAGCAAAATGTGTACCTCAACTAATGAAACACATAGATCATAGAGTAAAATGGTTATACTTATATTGAGCAGATTTAACCATTTATGGAATCTTTGGGGACAAGCCAGTTCTAGTTAGCAGGCAAAACTAAATTTACAAACAACACACTAAACTTTTTCGTGCATTAAATCTTTATTATTATTATTTTGTATTTCACTTGCCACTTAAAACAAAGGAGTTCTGTGCGACTTTTGCTCTACAGTTTTTTTCTATAATTAATTATGCACGACTAACAGGATATATGCCTTTTAGCATCCTTGGAAGTGTGTTAACCAGCACGAAACATGAGGAACAGGAAGAAATTGAAATATGACGTTAAGGAAAGGCAGGGATTGTTTGGGGGTGCCAATTTATTGCTTCCCTTCAAATAAAATTTAGCACTTGCATTTTGACACAATTGTATTCTAGGACCAGCAGCACATCTTGACACAATCTACCTTTATCTGCAGTAACAAATGCCAAGAAAAGCCAGAAATAGGATGTGAGTCAGTGCCCCTGCCCCTCCGGGGTCAGCAATAAACTATCAATTTCCACTGTATAAATTCAGTTAGCTCCGGCTCTCTATCGCCCTGAGGAATAGAGTGGTGGGTCAAACACTTTGTTTATGACTAAGGAATCCCTCAGCACACCAAGCTTTGACCATAACCCTAACTCACCAGAGCTGGGAACGGATGTGAATTCCAGGCTCTTGCTTTAGTGAGAACATAATTCACGTGGATGAGCACTGCATTGAGGAACTTTGCGAGACTGATCTGATTTGTATCATTGTTCTGTATTGTGTGTGAAAGTCAACCTTCTCTTAAACCTTGCAGAGTGGCCTTCTCCATCTTGTGACTTTTCTTTAAAAAGCAAAACTGAGTTGAAGAATTCTCTTCTTCATTTTGCTTCTCTTTTACTTATTAATACATGTGTGAACAAAGGTACAGAGAAATAAAGGAGGAAAAACAGTTAAATGCAGAAAATAATTCCCAAAGGAAGGTAAGCAAAGTCTTCCTATATGCATAATATAAATACTTTTTTCTTTTTTTATTTATTGATTAAGGTATTACATGAGTCCTATCCCCCCCATTGCTCCCCGACCCCTCACTCATGCCCTCACCCCCCTGGTGTCTGTATCCATTGGTTAGGCTTATATGCATGCATACAAGTTCTTTGGTTGATCTCTCCCCCTTACCTCCACCCTCCCCTACCTTCCATCTGAGGTTTGGTGGTCTGATCGATGTTCCTCTGTCTCTGAATCTGTTTTTGTTCATTGTATTCCACGAATGAGTGAGACCATGTGATATTTATCTTTCTCTGACTGGCTTATTTCACTTAGCATAATGCTCTTCAGTTCAAATGTTTTTATTCTTCATTATTTAATGCAATTACTTGACCCAAATTTTGCTTACCTACATTCAGGGCAAGCCGATCTTAATTTAATCTCGTCTCTATTTTGGAGATCTTCTCCTTGAGATTCAAGACATTATTTAACCTTCTGATATTTGCAGCTGATGTTAGAACTACCATCTTTTCCAACTTTGACTTAAAAACTTGGCTACAAATGTTCACTATATTTGAAAATTTAAATGTACTTATAGCACATCATCATTCAATCTTGCATTTGTTGTTTGTTTACCCGCCTTACCTCATGTTGTACAACCTTGATTCTTTGGGTACAGAGGTGTAGGAGATAAAATTGGATTAAATGGATTATTTAACATAATACACAATAGGTTTTTCTCTGAGTTACTCCACTTTTCCTTAAGTTATAGGAACTCATTTCATTATTCAGTGAACTCTCCAGTGACCCTGGGATTTCACTATATAATTTATGTTTCCTGATACAATTCAACAGTGTAATCTTATGATTTATGTGCTTCATTTATAATTTGATCATCTTAGTATAATGCATGTTTTTCCACATGATTTATGTACTTTGTCCCATAATATATGTGTTTCCCTGTATGATCTATGTATTCATCAGCTATGTACTATGACCCTGGCGGCACATTCCTAGAAAAGGAGGTAGAACACCCCAGCCTGAGGGTAAGTCCTGAGGTTAATTGCAATCAATTCACCTTCCACACAATTACACTTTCATCTGCAGGAGCTTGTGAAGTGAGCATGCTTAACACGACAGCAGCAGGGAGGCAACTGTGCCCGTTCCTTTTGGCCCTAGATCCAAGAAAAAGCAAATTCCAGCAGCAGATCAGGGAATCTGAGCTACACATCTCTGAAAAAAATAATTTCAGGTGTCATTAATTATATTTCCATTTTTCTGAGATAAACTGATCCAATCTATAACAAACACATATTTATGGAAAGATTGGCAAAAAATAAACTTTCATTTCAAGTAATCAGTTTTTTAAATAGTTATTACTGAAGAATTATTGAAACCATTCATAGGAAATTCTCCACAAAGCATTTTTTCTAAAGAATTTTCATTGAACTCATTCATTCAACAAATACAATTGTAACATTAAAATAATTTTGTTCATGTTTTGTGATTTTATGATATAAACACATACTTCAAAGAACAATAGGATAAAAATATAGATAACATTAGATCCCAGCACTCATTGATATGAGTAAAAAGACATAGAAAGAGAATTATGTTAATATTTATTTACTTAAAGTAGAATAATGTTTACTTTAAGAAATTATAATTATTTTAATATTAATTAAATACAGATATTTCTTAAGAACTACCATTTCTTTTTTTTTGGGGGGGGGAATAAATAAACCAAAAATAATGATATCTAATTTGATATTTTCATATACAACAAATTTATTTTCAGACTAATTATAAATTCCATTGATATAACTATTGCTTCCTGAACCAGAAAGGTAATATAAAAATCAAACATTTTTTAAGTCTGAAAAAAATTAATCCTATGAATATATCAAATCTGGACTTCAAATCTGAACTTCTTATCTTCAGAAAAGGCCATAATCATCATTTTTTTATTAATTAAATCTTTATTGTTCAGATTATTACATTTGTTCCTCTTTTTTCCCTCCATAACTCCCCTCCACCCAGTTCCCACCTCACTTCCCACCCACTGTCCTCATCCATAGGTGCACGATTTTTGTCCAGCCTCTTCCCGCATCACCCTCACCCTTTCCCCTGCCAAGAATAGTCAGTCCACTCCCTTTCTATGCCCTGATTCTATTATAATCACCAGTTTATTCTGTTCATCAGATTATTTATTCACTTGATTTTTAGATTCACTTGTTGATAGCTGTGTATTTGTTGTTCATAATTTGTATCTTTACCTTTTTCTTCTTCTTCCTCTTCTTAAAGGATACCTTTCAGCATTTCATATAATACTGGTTTGGTGGTGATGAACTCCTTTAGCTTTTTCTTATCTGTGAAGCTCTTTATCTGACCTTCAATTCTGAATGATAGCTTTGCTGGATAAAGTAATCTTGGTTGTAGATTCTTGGCATTCATCACTTTGAATATTTCTTGCCACTCCCTTCTGGCCTGCAAAGTTTCTGTTAAGAAATCAGCTGACAGTCCTATAGGTACTCCCTTGTAGGTAACTGACTTTCTTTCTCTTGCTGCTTTTAAGATTCTCTTTTTGTCTTTTGCTCTTGGCATTTTAATTATGATGTGTCTTGGTGTGGTCCTCTTTGGATTCCTTTTGTTTGGGGTTCTCTGTGCTTCCTGGACTTGTAAGTCTATTTCTTTCACCAGGTAGGGGAAGTTTTTTGTCATTATTTCTTCAAATAGGTTTTCAATATCTTGCTCTCTCTCTTTCTCTGGCACCCCTATAATTCAGATGTTGGTACGCTTGAAGCTGTCCCAGAGGCTCCTTACACTATCTTCGTATTTTTGGATTCTTTTTTCATTTTGCTTTTCTGGTTGGGTGTTTTTTGCTTCTTCGTATTTCAAATCATTGACTTGATTCTTGTGATCCTCTAGTCTGCTGTTGGGAGTCTGTATAATATTCTTTATTTCAGTCAGTGTATGCTTAATTTCTACTTGGTCCTTTATCACAACCTCGAGGGTCTCAATAGATTTCTTGTAGGTCTCATTAAGTTTATCGGCAGTTTCTAGAAAATTCTTGAAAAACCTTAAAAGTGTGGTTTTGAACTCTATATCCAGTAGTTTGCTTTCCTCCATTTCTGTCATTTGTGTCCTTTTTCTTTGTCTCCACATTTTTTATGCTTCCCTGTGTTGATAAAGTGGTTTTCTGTGCTAAGTGTCCTCTAGGACCCAGTGGTTCAGCCTCCCCAATTACCTGAGGAGGACACTCTTGGTTCACCCCCTTGTGGTCTTTGTGCACAGTCTTGTTGTAGTTAAGCCTTGATTGTTGTAGGTATCATTGGGAGGAATTGACCTCCAGGCCAATTGGCTGTGAGAATCAGCTGTGTCTGCAGTGGGAGAACTTCTGTGCTGGAGCCACCCCTCCGGGGCAAGACTTGCTTCAATGGGGCTTTGGTGCTCACTGAGTCTGCCCCTTTATGGTTCCATGGAGCTGCAAACTGGATGGTCCCACTCTGACCTCTGGGTACACTGGCTCCTGGATCTCTAGGGAGGTGCTAATCTAGCCTCTACCTAAGGCTATCCAGAAAAAGCCTCCCTGCAGGGCTTGGGTGGGGCAGGTCCCACTGGATCAACAGGAGGGGGCTAGCAGTTATGGCTGCTCTCAGAGGCTCCGCTTCTCAGTGTCTCAGCAATCGCTGCAAGCCCCTCCGAGAGAAAGCTGCCCTTGGGTTCCTACCGATGCCAGACAGTCCTGCTTCTCCCGTATGAGTCTGGATCCCCAGAGACTCTCCTGGAACTGGAGCTCAGAGCCTGAGACTCCCTCCCGACTAAAAATGACAACCGCGCCTTCAGCCACCAGCCCGCTCCGTGTGCGCCTCTGTACCTTAGTATTTTACTTCCGCACTGAGCCTCCTCTGAGTCTCAGTATGCTTTTCTCTTTCCTTCTAGTTGTAGAATTTCCACTCAGCCAGCCTTCCTGTGGTTCTGGATGACGTCCGTTCCGTCTTTCAGTTGTATTTTTGAAGTGGTTGTGTGCAGCAAACTCCAGTGTTTACCTATGCTGCCATCTTGGGTTTTTCCCATCATTTTTGTTTTGATCAGTAGGTTTGAGGAAAGGAAAGAATGAGAAAAATCTTGAGCAGTGTTTTATTGTAATAAAATTAAACAGAACAGGTCTTAACTAAGACCATCACTTTATTTGGAAACAACCTTGAAAACTAAGAGTTACTAATCACTTTTTTTTTTTGGTGGGGGGGGGAGGTAATCCTTTAAAAATATTGGCTCTCTGAATTTATAAATCAATTTCCACATGGTTTTAGTTTTGAGAACAGCTTTCTTAAAACTATTGGGGCTATGAATTTTGAAAATAAAAAGTATTATTAATAGGATTCCAAATGTATTTCTTAATGTTTAAGTAAAATATTCAAATCAAATTATAAGCTCTCAATGGATAATCACCATTTTAATGTAATTATTAAAGTTACATTAATTAATATGTTAAAAGTGAAATAACAGACCAACAAAAGATAAAATATATATTAAAATATTTCTTATTTCTGTTTTGTTCCTTTTATCACCCACTATAAAAGTGTACTTTAATCTGATTTAAAATAACACTTGAATAACGTGAGCGTGTGTGTGTGTGTGTGTGTGTTCAAAACCATTATAATTAAGATTTTGAAGATTTTCAGTTTTTCTATATTTGAGAGCATAATTCCTGGGGTCCAGAGTTGTAAAATAATAATAAAGATAAACTTTAATCTATATCAGCAAGGAGTAGTTCTATGGGAAATCCCTGTGCTTTCCTGAGGTAGATAATTAGTAAAACCCAAAAGACAGGATCAAGGCATTCACATTTCCATTCAACAAACATAATTTGAGCACTTACTGCATACTAACTATTGTGTTACTTTTTCAAGAGGTTCAAAAATGAATAAGATTCCCTCACTCCTGAATAAGATTCACTTATGAGGGGATTTAGTTATTTTAAGACCCCATGTTAAGAGCTATGACAAATAAAGGTTAGGGTATTGGAGAGTATAAAATAAAGGCACCTCACCCGCTAGGTCATCTGGGAGTGAAAAGAAGACTTCCAGGACACTTTCCGGAAAGGATGGCACCCAACCGGAGGCATAAAAGACGATTAGAGCCAACTGGAAAGAAAGAAGGTTGCAGAGGTGGGGGTGGGGGGTGGAGTGAATTCTTTTTTAAAAATATATATTTTATTGATTTTTTACAGAGAAGAAGGGAGTGGGATAGAGAGTTAGAAACATCGATGAGAGAGAAACATCGATCAGCTGCCTCCTGCACACCCCCTACTGGGGATGTGCCTGCAACCAAGGTGCATGCCCTTGACCAAAATCGCACCCAGGACCCTTCAGTCCACAGGCCAAACCGGTGGGGGCAGGTGGGCGGGGGGGTAAATTCTAATAAAGAGAATTATAAAAGCAAAAGCCCAGGCAGGTTTATTGAAATGCTAGGGTTTTAAGTGCCTAAAGAGTGAACAGTGCAAAATTAACCTGGAAGGGTAGACAGATCAAATTCCCGGGGACTTGGATTTTATCTTGTAGGTCAGAACTCTCCACCTCTTTTGCTGGGTCTCTCTCTCTCTCTCTCTCTCTCTCTCTCTCTCTCTCTCTCTCTCTCTCTCTCTGAATGGGATACACCAGGAATCCTTTCAGTTTCCAGGTGGGCCCAGAATTAGCCAGATCACCAATATGAGTAGCCACACACCTTACTGTTGTGTCCATTTCTCTCCCTGTACCTCTCCCTGTACTTTAAAAATATGATCATTTCCAATAACACAGTGACATGAAAAAGTTAGGAATCTCTCCGAGGTAAAGGTAGGCCTTAAATAGTTCCTGCCAAGAGGCAAATTTGTGTTGATGGGATCAGCCTGCTCAGAGAGGTAGTCGCCTGTTAGCAGAGGACTACATTCCTTACTGTTGCAGGAGAGAAGACAGAGCAGGGGCACACAAAGGCTGGCTGAGCACGCAGTCGTCAGGTTGGCTTCACAGGGCTGCGAGGCCACACTGCCATCTGCGAGGTAATGAGGGGAGCTGACAGCCAGAATCCTACAGAACACATTGGCAGGAAGAAAAGCGTCCATGGCAATGCCTCGGATAAAAACTGGGTATTTAATGGGAACGTTGAACAAATGTTTCTGCAGCGCTAAGAATGAGGAGCTGGAACTAACGAAGAGCATCCCAGCACAGATGGGCATGGTGCACTCGGAAAAGGCCAGGCATGGTTCAGAGAGCTCAAGAAAAGGAGAAACCCAAAGTTTCTCTCAAAGGAGAACTCTCAAAGGGTTTTCTCCAGTTCTGTGGTGGTGCGGAATGTGCATTTATATTGTATTTAATCTTAGCTAACAAACAAACATTTGCAAGGTTTCAAGAGCTGCTCTAAGTTTTTTTGGTTTTTTTTCCACATATTTACTTACACTTATGGACCTTGAGAAGTAATATATCTGCCAAGAAGGACTCCTCATGGTTAATGGGGCCCAAATTCATAACCGGAGTCTAGCAGCCATTGCTGACAGAGGCCTCTCCCACACACTGTGTTTCAGGGACAAGTCATAGACTGAGCTACCAAGCCTCCTGCACTGCGTTCCTTTTTCTGAGCTGACCCTTAAAAAGGAGTTCCTGGAATTATCGTTTAAACTGCCCAGTCCAATTGGAACCAGGAACTATATCCTTATTTACGCCTTTACCAACCAATAGGTGTGGCTCCATAGTAGCCAATTGGAACGCAAGACCTGGATTAATCAGAACCATGCTATTTGGACCAATCAGAACTGTGTATTTGGATTTCCTATTGGCATAAAAATAGACCAATTGGGAACCGGTGTGAGAACTTTCTCTATAAAAGGCAGCCTCCCATTGTTTTGTTTGTTTGGAGAAGAACGCTTTCAGTTTCCCCAGTTTGCAAACTACTCACGTGAATAAAACTTCTCTTCTACACCTCAGATTGGGGACATTTGCTGACACACCTCATTACAACCCAATGAGGTAGAATCAATAGAGTCTAAAATTATACTGATTATACAAAGGCAGAAATTGGGATTCAGAAATGTTCAAGTTTCAAGATCACCTTGCTGTAAAGCATTAGAGTCAAGATTCACCCATTTGTTTGACTCCATAATCTGTGACTTTAATAACTATGCTCTCCTGTCTCATAGAACTCCACTGACATTTCGTTATTGTAACATATCAAAACATGATACATTTTATATAACTTGATACACATATGCTTAGGTGTATAACATCTATATAGCTTTTGTTTTCTGGTGTTGCTTCCATCTTTTTGATCCCAACAATTCATTTTCCACGTGGCAATAGAGAACACTTCTTAAAATAATAACAATAATAATGATAATACCCATCATTCATTACCTTGCATGAAATCTTTCAGAGGTTTCTCATTTCTCTTAAAACAAAATCTGCAGCAGTTCCTACCATGGTTTACAATCAATCTTTTCCACCCCCCACCTCCCAGGGTCATTACCCGCTCACTTTATCACTCACACACTCCAATTCTCTTGTTTTCTTTCTTCTCCAGACCCTTTGGTGGTTTGCTCCTCCATATGCAGTCTATTCCTCTATGCTTTTGCTGACCACACAAAATTAGCTAAGTCCTTCCCAGGGTTTATATAATGTCAGCTTATGTTATTGCCTCCAAACTATTTATCAGTCTCCGAAACAATTTAATTTTGTGTATTCTTCTATTATTTGTTTCCTATGTCCATAGTAGAATATTAACACAATGAAGGCAGGCAATTTCCATGCTGTTCACTGAGATTTGAAGCATGCTAATATCTAAAATAGTTGACACTATCCACACAAATGGTGCTTTTTACTTTTTAAATAAATAAATGAATTAAATGAATGGATTATCGAAGAAATAGATTCACTAAAAGCTTTCATTCAATCAATCATAGAAGTCTGTTTACCTTCTGAGGAAGAGTCACTTTAATGACTAGCATAAAATAAATGATTTATGAAATTTCCTAATCTTTAGAGGATCAATATAACATAATTCTCAAAACTTTGAAGTCAAGCAGATTGCTTTGAATCCTGACATCTTTAATTACAATCTGTATGAATTTGAATAACTATCTAATCTAGTTATGCCATAGTATGCTTAAATTTAAAATTAGAATAGTTATAGTATTAGCACATGGAACCATGTGCAGACTAAATAAAATCATTACATATATATAATTTTAAAATAAAGATAAATAATATATGAGTCCAAAACATTATTTACTTATTATTTTGGTTAACTTAACAGGATCAAAAATATTTTGCCACATTATCAATTGTTTTAGAATTGGTTGGGTTAGGATAACTGGGTAAAAAGTGTTTTTGCTACACTGGTATCACTTGATACTTTCTCTGAAAATGTGAGAATAAGAAAATAACTGCTTACATTCAACAAATCATGATTAGAATCCAACCTCATTATATTATTTTGGACAATTTTAAAATTATTTAAAAAGAAAGAGTTTAAATATTTTTTTTATATTCACTTGAGTAAACATGTGAAAATTAGCCAACACTTTATTTAGACAAAAAACTATGAAATCCATCCTATTAAATGAATCCTACCAAATGTTTGTATTATTTCCCTACCCCAAAAATACCTCATTGGTCATTTGTCACGTTATACTATTTGAATTAAAATAAGGATAGAATTTTGGCTGACAATTTTCAATAATCTCTTTTAGATTGGGCTCAATTGCTTCTTTCCTGCAGCAACCCCCCTCAAAATAGCATTTCTTAGTTAACTTCTCCTCAAACTAGAATCTTAGAGGGATTACAAGTTAAGAAGAAAATCTCAGGGTATCAAACATGATATATGTATTGATTGATTAATAGTTTTTGTCAGACATTTTTATAATAAATAAATGCTGGAGCCCTTGTCAGTTTGGTTCAATGGATAGAGCATCAGCCTGAGGACTGAAGAGTTGCAAGCTTGATCCCCAGTAAGAGTACAGGAAACAGCAGATCAATGATTCTCATCATTGATGTTTCTATCTCTCTCTCCCTCTCCCTTCCTCTCTGAAATCAATAAAAATATTTAAAAAATAAATAAATGCTGGAAATATTCTTTTTTCAGTATAGGCAATAATAATAAGTGCAATTCTAATGAGATCGCACTTAGGAAACACATCGAAGCAAAATATCCAAGTCAGATAGCAAAGACCCCAATTTCACTGGAATCACCAAGGGTGTGTGATAGGTAGTGTGGTGGCTTTCTCTATTAGAATACATACAGGGTGTCCCCAAAAATGTACACACACTTTAATAGCTGATAGCTGTTAAATGAAAATGAAATGTATGTTAATAAACACTGCCTTTATAATTATTCAAAGTGTGTGTATACATTTTTGGAGACACCCTATATTATCTGTTTTTCTATCATTATTTCCAATCAGGACATTTTTAGAGTAAGCTAAGATTTCAAAACTGAATGAGAACGCGGCTTAGAGTGGACTTTACACTGACCTTGGGATATTAGTCTTTTGGGGAAACCCATGTCATAAGAGTGAATAGGTTAGTTGTGTTCCTGTAGCACCGAATTGTCCATCCAGAAGACACAGCAGGGAATGAACACCAGGGGTCACCAATTATGTTCATCATTTTAAACCTCAGGGACCTTTTCCTCAGCTTGTTCCTTCGCTTTGGGATGTGTGATCTTGCTCGTCACAAGACCAGCTGCTCCTGAGGGCAGTCTTCCCACCTGAATGGCTTCATTTCCAAGTTAAAATCCCCAAATTACGTATAAAATGTTCAAAAAAAAAAAAAAGCCTACTTTTGATTTATCCTAGAAAAGAAGGTTTAAAAAAAAGCGAAGTAAATTAGTCTGGAAGAATGCAGTTATCAAACCAGCTGTGAACACTCTGGATTATAAAACCTGCTTCGCTACGCTTTCCATACTGGTGCACACTGGAGGCTGTGTGGAGATTTAATAACTCCAGAAACATCTTGATGTTTTTTCATTGATCAGATTGCCCTCTTTTCCTTGTTAGCTTTCATCTGCTTAAATGTGAATTTGAATGTAAAAAAGGTTTGTTGAGGCAGCCCATAAAGGAAAAAAAAATATATATATATATCTTTAAAAAGCCCAAGCAAACAAACTGTTAAACTGGAAGCAGCGATATACAACACTGCTCTCTTTACACGAGGCTTGGGAGGCATTTTGCTGAACTGTCTGAGAAAGAGCTATGTAAAGCTAGGGGATTGAGGGAGTTGAAGTGAGAAGGCACAAAATTGTAATGCTTCCCAGAGTGGTCTCGCTCTGCGCCATCCCCCAAGGCGCCTCCCCGCCCCCTCCCCCATCCTCCTCTAATGAGAACACATTAAGCCTTTCTCAATGCCCTGATGTGCTCTTACACTGCAGAATCCTTGCATTGCAATGCACAATGCAGTCCGAGGATTTCTAACATTATAAAGAGAGAGAAAATGCTTTCTAGACAGCTCATCCAACCCCTCCCCAGCGCTCAGCAGGGATTTAAGTGTGTCTACTTCTGCTGAAAGTAAATGCATGTTTTTGCCCCCAACTAAAAAGGACTTTTTCCCTCTCAGCATCTTACTCTTACACTGTGGACACTGTTAGCATTTGGAATTGTAGACCACACACACATAGTTTATGGTCTTGGTTTATAATACCTTCACGTTTCATTTCCTCACACACAAATACACATTATTTTTTAAGCTCTTGATGGAGATAAAGGAAATCTTTAACCCAGCTAGAAAGACTAGAAGCCCAAATTCATTTTAGAAATAATTCCATCACTTATTTTCTATTTTATTTTTTTATTCTCTTAACTACGTAGAGATCAAGTATGACATTTCCAAAAAAATCATTCAAAAAACTTCTACCCCCCCCCCTTTTACCCCCAGATTCTTTGACTTAGCTTGTAGATTCCACGTAACTAATTAAAATGAGGGTGCTTGTTGCTCCAGGATTTCCAAGATTATATAGCATCGTCAGTGAATAAAAACTCTGAATTTTCTTCCCAGGAGAAATTGCTGTCCAAACCCTCACTTTTGCTGTTACTAAGCCCAAGGACAGCTTCTGAGTCAGCAAACAGGCACTATAAAGGATGGCCAGCAGGGTGAGGCCCCTGATCTGACCAGGGGTTAAAAGATAAGACACTGAACCAGCTTCACACTACAGTCCTTGGCCTCTCCCCTACTGGCAGTTTTACCAACATTTATAATAAAAATAAGTACAGCGTAATGATGGCTTTACAATAGAAGGAAGTTTTACTTCTCCGGTGGAAGGAGGATGCATAAAGGTTTGTAGTTTTAGTTTTTAGGTAATTCTTTTGTTGTTGTTGCTGCTGCTAGAAACGTAAAAGATAGAAACCGCCACACACATTTCATCTACTAAAACAAGCTCTGAGCTGAACGTGGAAGAGATGTAATGTCCAATTTTTAAACTTCCATCAGGACAGATAGCTAGTAGGGTTGATGCCAGATGGGATTATATGACAGAGAGATATGTGGTGTGGGCTCAGGGTGAAAAAAGCAAAGTAAATTGTTAACTGGTACCTGGGCAGTGGAACTCCAGTCAAATTCAGGAGATCAACCATCAATACTTGCACTCCCCTTACCCTGTGCTAACAATTTGTTTCTGAGAGGGAAAACATGCCCCTCCCCCTTCAGGCCAAAATGAACAGATTCATCAGTTTCTGGCCATCTCCCTAGCACAGACACAGGGCAGTTCAGAAAGAAGCCATCAGGCAGAATGTTGGGCACCTTGAAGATAGAACTGCTGGATGAATGATTTCCTGTTTTTGTTCTTTCCCAATTATTTTGTGGTCTCTGTCTCCCAGGTGGGACTTTTATCTAACAAAATTTATTCAAGTCCGCTAATATTTATTGACTAACATCTATGCACAAAGAAATTAAGAAATGTGCTGACAACCAGTAAAGGTGTGTGATGTTATCATCAAGGTCTCCTTGCCATCTGTTGTGCAAGGTTTGTACCCAGAGCTGTGATAAAGGTGTTTGCTCCCACACAGTTCTCTAGCTTTTCTGATAGATTTGCACCCAGTCCTGAGTGTGTCCTTGCTTATTCCAAGATCCTACATTCATGATCACCCACTTCCCCTTTTCAAACAAGAAGACACCTCCCTCAGTGAAAGAGCACACAGAGACCCTGAAAGTCATCTATCTATATATATAAAAGCCTGATATGCAAATTGTCCCTGTGGGAGTTCGACTGGGAGACCAATCGCTTGCTATGATGTGCACTGACCACCAGGGGCTGGTGCAAAATGAAGGGAGGCCCTGACCAGCAGCTGGCAGCTGGCACCTGGGGAAGGAAGTTTCCAGGCGGTAGCCGGAAGGCCCCGATTGGCCCTGATTGCCAGCCAGACCTAGGGACCCTACCCATACATAAATTTCATGCACCAGGCCTCTAGTCCTATTTAATAAAAGGGTAATATGCAAATAGACTGAACCACAGAACAAACAAACAACCAATCAAAGCATAATATGCTAAGGCTACTCAACTGCTTGTTATGACATGCACTGACCACCAGGGGGCAAATGCTCCGACCAGTAGGTTAGCTTGGGGTCTGGCCAATTGGGACTGAGCGAGATGGGCTGGACATGCCTTGGAGCCCTTTTGCAGTACCTCTCTGCCCCAATCATGCACCAGTGGGGTTCCTCAGCATGGCCTGTACCCTCTTGCAATCCGGAACCCCTCGGGGGATGTTGGAGAGCCGGTTTCAGCCCGATCCCACAGGCCACTCCCCTTGGGAGGGCACCAGACACAGGGCTCATGGCTGGTAAGTGCTGCTGAGGCAGCACAAGCCTCTCGCGATCGATCGGGACTGATTGGGCACAAGCCTGTGGCAGGCACAGTGGGGCTGCAATGAGCGGGAGAGGCAGGCAGGAGCTGCAAAAGGCATTGAACTGTGGGTTTTGGCCTGATCCCTGCAGGCCACCAGGAGGGACCCCACCCATGCATGAATTCATGCACTGGGCCTCTAGTGTGTGTATATATATATATATATATATATGCCTAAGTGACCGTTACAACCATTTGCTATGATATACACTGACCACCAGGGGGCAGATGCTCAACACAGGACCTGCCCCCTGGTGGTCAGTGCTCTCCCATAGCCAACTTCCCGCACCCAGCCAACCTACTGCAGTCCCTCTCCCAGGCTGACAGGCCCCGATAGGCCCCGATTGCCAGCCAGGCTGAGGGAACCCACCTGTGCACAAATTCGTGCACCAGGCCACTCGTTTATTATAAAAGTTGGTACAGCATGCAGAATCCCCAAATAAGGGAGGAGCCACCTCCACCAAGGCAGAGGGAGTCTTGACCAAAGACATGATCCAATACTGTTCAAACTCTACCTTGGGCTTTTCTTTAATTGGTCGTCACGTACCCTATGATCGGTGCCTGCAAACATGACTAATTATACCAAATATTCTGTTTTGTCATGCAACGATTTGAAATTAAACCAAGTTCATGAGAATGAACACAGGCACATATACACACGCACTCTCTTTTTTCTAATGAAAGGAACTTCTAACTTCTACGGAGTTATCCCCTTGGTTTTGTCAGCCAGCTGGCTGATTCAGTTCACTCTGGATTTGCGGCACCTGCTTCCTTTAATCTGAATGTTTTCGTGCAGTCTCTTCAGACCAGAGTGATCTGAGTGAGCACCTCTTGGATTACCTAGTATCCAGGTACTTCTTAATCCCACATTTTTCTGGTTGCTAAGAAGAACCATTGTTTCTTCTCATTTTGAGTATTCTTGCAATTCCACAAAGGAGTCAATATAGGAGGGGAAAGCGGTGTGTGCTTTGTCTGGCTGTTAGGCAGCAATATAGCCAAGCATTCCTGACAGTGGGCATTTCCCAAAACAGATCTTCACACTATTCCCCAAGTTTTTAAATTATGTTTGAGGTTTTATTTTCATCCTTCTCCAAACATAATGGCTCTCTTTTATTGGCTTTTGCTTAGTTTGAACATATTAGAAAATAAAAGTTAACACATATCACTGGAGACAGGCCTGAAAAACTAATCTGAATGTTTGGCATACTTCAGTTAGATAGTCTGATGCCAAAATTCTCTGTCTTAATGGGATATTTTAGTTATTCCTCTCTGATAGAACAAACCTTCACTAATTAAAAAAAAAAAAAAAACACCTCAAATTCACCTTTTTTTGTAGTTACTTGTTATATCATTAAGGATACGTCTTGATTGCATATCCCTACACTGTTTCTTTCTTTTCTTTTTTTTTTTGTCTTTTATGTTTGTTTGGGGTGACAGAGAAAATAGTCTTGTTCAAAAGTCACTCCACAGAGGCAGTTATTTTTTTGGTCTGATTATTAGTAATCATGGGAACAGTGCATAGAACACCTAAAATTTAAACGCAGTCTAAGGAAGACAATGAGCCTTTGTGTCTGTTGCGTGAAACCTCCTATTTCCCTTTGTTGTCTGAGCGTATTTCACCCTTCTGTCAAAGTGTGTCCACCCTAACCTTTCCTCCGGCGCTGCTGGCGTCTCTCCAGCCTCCACCACGCCTGTTTGACTCGCATCTGACACCTTTATCTGATACAGTCACAACACCCCTTTGCATAATGAGCAGGCATTCCCTACCCATCAGAAAGGTAATTTCAAAAACGTGTAAATTTTTGTTTTCATAGACGTAACAGGATAAAGGCAACTTCTGCTCAATTAAGCCCCAGTGTCAGGGACGGGGGAGGGGAGGAAGGGTTCTTTTCATAAAGGCAGGCTGGATGCTCATATCATAAACCTGGAGATGCACATTTGTGATCCCCCCTCCCCCACAGACAGAGATCTTTAAATAAAGATGTCTTCATCTGAATTGACCACCGTTTATAAAAGCAAATCTGGTTGGGGCTCTGCTGCTTATGCGGAAGGAACATTCCTCCCCATTACAAGGGCATTTGCACATTTATAGGAGGAATAAAGAAAAAGATGCATGATACATGTGAAGGAGCCTTCCCTGTGCCATCCAGAGAGAGAAGAACTAAAAGGATTATAAAAGTTCAGATTAAAATGATATAAAATCTAGCATTTGGCTCCAACACTAGCGCCTTGGTCCTCTGAAGCTAATCTGTATGCACTCTGTGACCTCCTCGCAGCGAACCCTGCTAAATATATTATTCCCACGGGGGCTTTCACTGCTGCTTGGTGTCAGAAATCAATATGTATGAGGCGCGTGGACGGGAATTTCTAATAGATCTGCCTGGCCCTGTGCTGCTTTTCAATATCTGCCTTGGACTATTAGTGCCGCCTCGGTGCCTGTGAAATAACCGAGATAATCTTTTAAGGTGCACTGTTAAGGTGGAACCTAAATGTTGCTGTTTCAATTAAAACAGAAATTATATTCATAAATCAGTCGGGTCTGGGTAACCTTGTATAGTCACTCCAGAAGGCTGATTAGAAACAAGCTGGAATTTAAAGCTTTAAGGAGTGAAATGTGCTTTTTAACTTCTATTTAGACTTTGGAGGAAGATACTATATTTTAAAGCTAATGATATATTATTTGGGGAAAAAAAGGGTATCCGTTTGAAAGAAATTTAGGAAGCTCAGAGTTTTACAACTGAATGGTGTTTATTTTCTTTGATTACTATACTTAAAAGAGGGGGGGAAAAAAGGTCATATTATATGTAAAGCAAAGTCATGGTTCCCATAATAGATGAGCACACATTGGTATATGGGCCTTTTTCACATAATTTATGCACTCCAAATTATTGCATGAGTGATTATTTTTGGATAACTGCACAAATTAATTTTATCACCATTGTGCAATTATGTCATGTCATTATTTGTACTTATATCTGTCTCTATAGTTATGTGGAGATAAAAGTGAGCAAGAAAGTGGTTCATTAAAGTTCCATGGTACCCACCCTCATTGATGAACATCCTCTCTCCTTCGGTAGCTGGGCAGCCTGAGCGCCGTGCAGGACAGCGGGCTCGGGTCCCAGCTATGTCCTGGGAACAAGGCGCCGGTCTCCTGATTCTCCTTTCCCTCTTTGTTTCCAGGTTAGTGCTCAGAGAAAGCTGTTCCAGCTCAGTGCACAGAGGTGCCGCTCACAGAAATAACTGGCCTGGCAAAGGTGCTTCATTATTATTAGCATGAACGGGGGAGAGGGCAGTGGCCTGTAACCCAGGTATGCATTTATCTGGCTTTTCACACAGCAGGGTTCAAATCCCTATGAGATGTGGCAAGAAGAGAGGCCTCAGCCAAGAGAGTCACCTTCAGATCTGTTGCCCTGTGAGGCTGTCACCCTACTAAAGGTTGAAGAACTGGCATATAACTATGTGTGTGTGTTTTTTTTTTCTTCCCTTCTTTCCGGCACACTTCACTTAGCACAGCACAATCCACCTGACAAGCCTCCCAAACCTCCTTGATGGCTTGTCTGGCCTTCTCTGGATTGTGTATGAGGCCTTTAAGGTACAATCAGGGATGTGGGGCTGGAGGGCAGAAACATTAAAAAGGAAGCAGTGGGCTGGTAACCCTCACTCAGGTCATTAGGAAGCGGCTTCCATATGTAACACCTTAATCAATAAAGAAAAAAAAGTATCCCAATCTGCCTAAGCTGTATTTACGGTACTGTTGAAGCAAATGTTTGAGGGGAGAAAAGTACATACTCCTTTTAAGAAATATTATTTTTTCTCATTTACTGAATATTTAAAGATTACAATAGGTATTAAGTTTATTGAGCTGTGAATATTATTTATCGGCATACAGTCCCCTAGACAACATAGAAACAACTCCCTTTTGAGGCAGTTCCCTTGCAGGCTGACTTTGTTGTAGAGATGCTGACCCACAGATAAATCCTCATGTGTTCTATAAAAGCGCTTCTGAATTATTGGAAATAAAAGAAGAGCTAAAAGCTTAAGAAACCAAATTACTCTTTAACTTCTTTGTTGAGGAAATGGAATTCCACATACTAACTGTAGTTAAAATATCACCAGAACCCATAAATAAGATGTACATGTTTATAAAGTGTTGTGCCATCATAGTCATTTTCCTCCCTCATCCAGGATGGAGACAACAAGCCAGCTCAATTTTCAAATGGGCATATAACACAAACAGTGATGATCTAGCATGAGAAATCCCTGCAGCTTCATCTATTAGAGAGTCCCTCCCCCTCCAAGTTCCTCCCTCTCTCAGCCCTTCAATTAGAGATTTGTGAAAACAAACAATCTATGTGTTTTCTGCACCTCCCAGGGGGCTATAATGCTGTGAAGCAGTGGTTATAAGCTTTCAGCAACATAAGGGGAATGAAGGTGGAGTTTTATAAATGAGGACTTTGAACAAAAATTTTTTTAAAGGAGGGGCAGGAGGAGAGAAACAACCGCCTAGACCAGTGGTTCTCAACCTTCCTAATGCCGCGACCCTTTAATACAGTTCCTCATGTTGTGGTGACCCCCAACCATAAAGTTATTTTTGTTGCTACTTCATAACTGTAATTTTGCTACTGTTATGAATCGTAATGTAAATATCTGATATACAGGATGTATTTTCATTGTTACAAATTGAACATAATTAAAGCATAATGATTAATCACAAAAACAATATGTAATTATGTATGTGTTTTCCGATGGTCTTTTTTTTTAATTTTTTTTTTATTATTATTAGTTAAGGTATTACAAATGTGTCCTCATCCCCCCCATTAACCCCCAAACTCCCCCCCACACACAAACTCATGCTCCCATCCCCCTGTTGTCCATGTCCATTGGTTTGGCTTATATACATGTATACAAGTCCTTCGGTTGATCTCTTCCCCTTACCCCCACCCTCCCCTACTTTCCTTCTGGGGATTGATAGCCTGATCGCTGTTTCTCAGTCTTTGGATCTGTCCCTTTCATCAGTCTATGTTGTTCTCTATAATCCACAAATGGGTGAGATCATGTGGTATTTATCTTTCTCTGACTGGCTTATTTCACTTAGCATAATGCTCTCCAGTTCCATCCATGCTGTTGCAAAAGGCAAGAGTTCCTTTTTTTTTTTTTTTTTTTTTTTTTTACCGCAGCATAGTATTCCATTGTGTATATGTACCACAGTTTTCTAATCCACTCATCTGCTGATGGGCACTTAGGCTGTTTCCAAATCTTAGCTATGGTGAATTGTGCTGCTATGAACATAGGGGTGCATATATCCTTTCTGATTGGCGTTTCTGGTTTCTTGGGATATATTCCTAGTAGTGGGATCACTGGGTCAAATGGGAGTTCCATTTTTAGTCTTCTGAGGTAGCTCCATACTGTTCTCCACAGTGGCTGCACCAGTCTGCATTCCCACCAGCAGTGCAGAAGGGTTCCTTTTTTACAGGATGTATTTTCATTGTTACAAATTGAACATAATTAAAGCATAGTGATTAATCACAAAAACAATATGTAATTATGTATGTGTTTTCCGATGGTCTTAGGCGACCCTGTGAAAGGGTCGTTCAACCCCCAAAGAGGTCTCGAACCACAGGTTGAGAACCGCTGACCTAGGCAGTAGTGTTGAACTACCTACTTCAAAACTGGCTGAATAAGAGTAAGTGTTCTTAAGAAATTTTACTAAAGGTAAAGTCAGGGTAAAAAGGAAGAGTTTCTGAAGGTGACTTAGCAATATATTGGCTTCTAAGTCTAAACCAAGCAAAATATATATTATAATAAGCAACAATAACAAAAATGTGTGGTAAAAATGAGCATAGACGTAAGAATGTTAATGGCAAGAAGAAAAAATGATAATATCTTTGTTTAATGTTCTTACCATGGTAGTTGGAAAAAAATACCTTGTTGATGAATTTGCACCATATTTTGTGGCACTTTTTTGACAATGTCACCACATTTATACAGGGAGGGGCAAAGTAGGTTTATAGTTGTTCATGTGGAAAATAATACAATACCTAATAAATAATAATACAAGAGTAATCTCTTGTATTTACTTACAACTGTAAACTTACTTTTGCTCACCCTATATCTATCATGAGAGATACATTTAAGAATTACATTGTATAACATCCTTATCCTCATTAAATTATCAATTACCTCTGTAATAGCCATAACTAAATGAGAAATAACTAAATAACTTGGAATTTCTCATAAATCTGTGTATCTAGCCAAGGAAACAGAACCTTTTTTGTTTTTGTTGTTAATAGATCGTCCAACATAGTAGTTAAAATAATCAAATCTGTATTTTGCAGTCAACATTATTGATGTAAACTTCACCAACAGGCCAAATTAGGATAATATGTGTTCAACCATTTCTGCTGCTACCTGGGATTAGAGGTAATACAAAACAAAGCATGAAACTATTATATAGGAAGAGTCTGAGCTCATATTATAAAAGGGCAGCTTTATATCTTGACATTTTGTGCAAATCTAGCAGAAAAAGTCTTTGTTCCACAAGTTCCGTGCTTTCTTCCAATGATAGGAATATCTTATATAGAGATTTAATATGCAATATTATTTATTTCTATCTTAATTAGTTTTCTTTTCTCTGTTAATTTCTTTTCCCTTTGCCTCAATATTTTGCCCCATAAGAATATAATGTTTGACTAAATAGATCACAAATACAAGGAATGATAAAAGAGTAGAACAAGAAGTACAAAATAAATGGGTTACTTCTCCCTATAAAATTATAAACTCTTAAGAACATTGACCACCCATTGTTTTCCTTTATCCCTCCATGGATCCAACTAGAAAGCTTTTATTTGGTATATTTAAGTCTCAAGTCAATGTGACAGGCAAATCAAAGGACTAATAGAGTGAAGTGACCAAATAGCATTTATATTCCAATAGAGGAGAATGACCTGAAAAAGATATTTAAATTATTACGTAGGAAGTTCAATGTACTCTCTGGTTCTATGAAGTCTGGTTTTCAATGTTTGACTTATCAATAACCCCAATACACAGTCTTGCTCTGACACATAACTAGTCATCAGTCAATGTCCAATCAGAAAAAGAGAAGCCACTCACGGCATTTCTGGGAGATGGGAATTTAATGTCAGGATCTCATTACCAGGGAGTTAGAATTGCTGTAGGAAGAAGAAAGTTCTGCTGAAACAATACAATATGGAGAAGAGGATTACCCAAAAAGCGGTAATCCTCTTCTGAGCCTGTACTCACTACTGCTCTGACACTATTGGAAATGTACCACCAGTGAAGAAACAGACCCAGGAGCATACACCGGTGCCAGTCCCATTGGACGTACTGCCGCTTCTGCTGTGGGAATGGACACTGCCTGAACAGGAGCTCCTCCCCCCGCTCACTGCCAAGCCACTCTGGGAGGCATCTCCTGCAGCTGTGAATGGGAAGGGTCAGGCTTCCTTTCTCCTTTTGTCTTCCAAACTCCTATTAATGCCTCCCATTGGCAGAACCTAACTAGGAGCCAGCTGACAGGGAGTCTAGAAAAGTAGTTTGCAGGCTTTCAGCCTGCTGAAATGCAAAGGAGTTCAATGAAGGGTGGGAATAAAGCAAAGAGACAATAGGCAAATAACCAGCACAGTAGCTTTTCATGTAACATTTGTTGAGTGAACAATAGAGGTATATAAAGTGTACAGATGTAATAAAGGACTGGTAATCTAGCCTAGACTCATGTTTAACTCCAATGATTTCCAAATGTTTTTGGCAGCAGAATCAATATTTTTCAAATGAAATTTTAATAAAAAGTACTAATACACATTAAATGACCAAAGCAGGCAAGTAAATTATAAGTTTAGATGTATTATATTGCAAGTTATAACTACCAAGAAGATGTTAAGAATAAATAAAGCTGTTTTGCTAATGAAAACTTTTTATATGAAGGTTTCTAGATTATGCTTACAGTCAAGATTCATATAATTCCAATCGACTCAAGAGATTTCCTGAAGCACCTATGCAGAAATCTAGTTTCAAGGAGCATTTAGAAATTTCTGTTCTAATCAAAATGGTAGATATTTCCAAATTATAACAGTTATCAAAAAGCCTACAGTGAATTCACTACAGTGAATCTTAATTTTAATATAATTCACCATAACAGGGATGTATATATACCCAGGTGATATTTAGTTCACCAGAACTTAATGACTTCATGCAGTAAAAGCTTTGAAATATAATGTCTTATAATAGGCAGTCAATAAGTTATATTTATCTATGACATTTAGTATGCATCATCTTCATTTATAGGATCTGATAGATGAAGAGAGTCTGGCTTTGCCTACATCACTCCCCTGCTCAAATAATTTCAATATTTCTCCAAATCCCACAAGATAAAGCAACAAATACCCAGCTGGCCTAGAACTTAAGGACTTACAATGTCTGAAATGTAATTAATATTTCAATCCTATCTTTTAAGATTTATGTTCATGAATCCTCTGCTCCAATTCATCGGTTCCTGCAGATTACTCACATTTTTCTGCCTTTTCATTTTCTATCCCAGCATTTCTTTTATCAAATTGTTCTCCTAATTATACTCCAATATATTCCTAAACTAGTGGCCCGGTGCACAAAATTCGTGTATGGGGAGGGGGTGTTCCTCAGCCCGGCCTGCACCCTCTCCAATCTGGGACCCTTCGAAGGATGTCCTACTGCTGGTTTACAGGGATCAGGCCTAAACCTGCAGTCGGACATCCCTCTTGCAATCCAGGACTGCTGGCTCCTAACTGCTCACCAGCCTGACTGCCTGCCTGATTGCCCCTAACCACTCTGCCTGCTGGCCTGCTTGCCCCCAACTGCCCCTGCCTCCAGCCTGCTTGCCCCCAAATGCCCCCCCACCAGCCTGATCACCCCCAAATGACCCCCCTGCTGGCCTGCTCACCCCCACCTTCCCTCCCAACTGGCCTGCTCGCCCCCAACTGCCCCCCTGCTGGCCTGCTCACTCCAAACTGCCCCCCCCCCCGCTGTACTGATCACCTCCAACTGGCCCCCCTGCTGGTCTGCTTACCCCCAATGGCCCCACCCCCCACCAGCCTGCTCACCTACAACTGCCCTCCCCTCTTGGCCTCTAACCACCTCTACCTCGGCCCCAACACTATGGCTTTGTCCAGAAGAACATCCAGAAGGTCTCCTGGAAGGTCTCCCAGTCTAATTAGCATATTACCCTTTTATTAGTATAGATCAGTGATGGCGAACCTATGACACCCGTGTCAGAGGTGACACGCGAACTCATTTTTTTTAGTTGATTTTTCTTTGTTAAATGGTATTTAAATATATAAAATAAATATCAAAAATATAAGTCTTTGTTTTACTATGGTTGCAAATATCAAAAAATTTCTATGTGTGACACAGCACCAGAGTTAAGTTAGGGTTTTTCAAAATGCTGACAAGCCGAGCTCAAAAGGTTCACCATCACTGGTATAGATAGAGGCCTGGTGCAAGGGTGGGGGCCAGCTGGTTTGCCCTGAAGGGTGTCCCGGATCAGGGTGTGGGGCAGCCTGGGCAAGGGGCCTGTGGTGGTTTGCAGGCCGGCCATGCCCCCATGGGGTGAAGGACCCACTGCGGGAGTGGCCAGCGTGAGTAAGGGGCTAAGGGCTGTTTTCAAGCTGGCCAAACCCCCTTCAGGATGGGGGCCCTGCTGGGGTGCCTGGACAACCTTGGTGAGGAACTGATTGCTGTTTGCAGGCTAGCCAAGCCCCACAGTGGGGACCCTCACCCCATGAGGGTGTGGCCAGCCTGGGTGAGGGGTTGATGGCTGTTTTTAGGCTGGCCACACCCCCTTTAGGGTGGGGGGTCCCCATTGGGTTGCCTGGCTAGCCTGGGTGAGGGACTGAGGGCCATTTTCAGGCTGGCCAAGCCCTCCGGCGACGGAAGCTCCCAGCCTCTCCTTTTTTTCTTTTTCTTTTTTTATTCTGGGATTTATTTACCTTCTATAATTGAAACTTTGTAGCCTTAAGCGGAGCCCACAGCTGGCCAGGGCAGGTGGGAAACTTAGCTTCTTCCACCGCCAGGGGCAACCCAAGCCCCCTGTTTGTTCCAGCTCCATGGCCGCCGCCATCATGGTTGGGTTTATTTGCATACTTGCTCCTGATTGCCTGGTCGGAGTGGCTTGTGGGCTTGGCTTGTGAGTGTAGCGGAGGTACTGTCAATTTGAATGTTTCTCTTTTATTAGATAAGACTAGAGGCCTGGTGCACAAAAATTTGTGCACTCGGGTGGAAGGGGGGGGTCCCTCAGCCTAGCCTGTGCCCTCTCACAGTCTGGAACCCCTCAGGGGATGACCACCTGCTGGCTTAGGCCCGCTCCCAGGGGGATTGGGCCTAAGATGGCAATCAGAGATCCCTCTGGCAGCCTGGCAGCCCTTGAGGGATGTCCACTTGCCAGCGGGGAGCAGGCCTAAACTGCAGTCGGACATCCTTAGTGCTGCTGAGGAGGCAGGAGAGGCTCCCACCACCACCGCTGTACTGGCAGCCATCGGCCTGGCTTGTGGCTGAGCAGAGCTCCTCCCATGTGAGAGCTCACTGACCACCAGAGGGAAGCTCCTGCGTTGAGCGTCTGCCCCCTGGTGGTCAGTGTGTATCATAGTGACCAGTCATTCCCAGTCATTCTGCTGTTAGGGTCAGTTTCCATATTACCCTTTTACTATATAGGATAGAGGCCTGGTGCATGGGAGGGGGATGGCTGGTTTGCCCTGAACGATGTCCCAGATCAGGGTGGGGGTCCCGCTTGGGTGCCTGGCCAGCCTGGATGGGGCTGATGGCTGTTTGCAGCTGGTCGCACCCCCTTCAGGGTTGGGGTCCCAACTGGGGTGCCTGGCCAGTCTGGGTGAGGGGCTGAGGGTCGTTTTCAGGCTGGTGGGTGACTGAAGCTCCCAACCTCTCCTTTTTTTCTTTTTTTTTTTTTAATTCTGGGATTTATTTACCTTCTATGGGTGTCACTGGAACTGAGAGCCAGCTTTAGCTCTGAGGCTTGGCTCCAGCTCTGAGACCTCAGTTGCTGAAAGCAGGTATCTGGGTTTGTTTGGCTTCTATAATTGAAACACTGTTGCAGCTTCAGCTCTGAGGCCCGGCTGGCTGAAAGCAGGTTTCTGGGGTTTGTTTAGCTTCTATAATTGCAACATTGTTTCTTAGAGTGCAGCTCAGAGGCCGGCAGCAGCAGGCGGGGAACCTTGGCTTCCTTCATCACTGGAGCAAGCAAGCCTCCTGTTTGCTTCAAATGCCTGGCTGTTGGCTGCCATCTTGGTTGGCAGTTAATTTGCATATTGCCCTGATTAGCCAATGGGAAGCATGTCAGAGGTACGGTTAATTACCATCTTTGTCTATTATTAGATAGGATATACTGCAATGGCTTTCACTGCAATTTCTCATCCATTTATGAGGGTGTGTGTGTGTGTGTGTGTGTGTGATTTGAAAATGTTTAATTGAATTTCAGACCACCTTTTACCAAAATTCAACTTTATTATTTTTTTTAAAAAAATATTTTTATTGATATTTTTAGAAAGAGAGGAAGGGAGAGGGAAGAGAGAGATAAATGTGTATGGAAGAGTGGAACATCTATGGGCTGCCTCCTGCACACCCCCTACCGAGGATTGAGCCAGCAACCTGGGCATGTGCCCTGACAGGGAATTGAACCAGCAACCTTTTGGTGCACAGGGTGATTGATGCCCAACAAAATGAGCCACATCAGCCAGGCCTCAAGTAAACTTTAAATACACACTAAAGATGACACACCCAGTAAGCCATGAAGGCAACTATTAAGTACATTTTACACATAAGCATCTATTACATAGCTTAGTACTCAGAATTTGAACTAATAAAAATTTTTAAAATAGTATTTCTTAAGTTTTAGACATTCTAAAATTTGTAATATAATTTCTACGTGTGATCAGACCTCTACCTCTTTCTCCTCACCATGGATAGTCATAAAAAACAAATCAAGGTCCTTTTATTAACTGAACTTGGGATTACTTTCATAATCCTTCTCAACACAGTGCTGGAAGCAGCCATTATTCATCAGAATGGGAAAGGAGATATTTATTTGCTATCTATTGATTTCAAATCATTCACCTGGTCTTTAGAATATGATAATTAATATTTTCATTTAACATTTAATGTGAGTTTAACACTTTGCTCACCAACTGGACTATAATTTTTGTGAAGAAATGGACAAAATCTATCTCCCCAGATTATGCAGGGATCTACACATACTAGGGAATAAATAAATATTTGTTTAAAATTATGAAATCCACACAGAAGCAGAAAGCTGTAGTTTCAGGGTATTCTGATTTATTTCTACAATGTAATCATATCAAAAAGTGTGCTTAGAAGATGCTAAAAAATTACAGTAAAAGGTGTTCTTGTTGCTGGATGTTATGCTTCTATAGAGCATGCTCAGCTGAAATTCTTAACAATCTCTTGAGGCTAACGGTCAAATATAATCTCATTTGTAATGGTCATATAGTCTCCTGCTGTCCCTCTGCCTTTACTTCTGTATTATTCTACAATTTGAGTTTTCTTTCCATGCTCTTAAAATATAGCAGAGAATAAACAGTTACAACATTTTTTTTTGTATGTTAAAGTCACACATCCAGCCTTGTCCAGTCTTACAAATGACAGTGTGATCAGCTCTCCTTTAAATGCCTTATAAAAACAAGCCTTCATTGAATGAATCTGTAACTAAATATTAATGTAATTAGCAGGACAAAGGAGAGTGATATGTATTTTCACTGACACTTATTAACAAAAGTCATAGGAAGGCTTAGGGGTGAGTGTTCCAAACATAATCACATTGTCACTAAGCAAAACACTATCACTTGACTTTGTAGCTAGAAGGTCCTTATTTTTCCAGGAGCAACAAGATGACAGCAGCTGCACTAGGACTGAAGAACTCTTTTCCTGTGTTTGAAAATGGCACAGCTCTCTTAGAAAAAAAAAAAAACCTTCTTTTTAATCATCTTTCCAGTGTGCCTCTAAAAAAAAAACCTGGAGGAAAGTGGTTGACTTGCAAAGTTTGGGACAGACTTTTTCTTCTATATTTTTTTCCTTCATAAAAATAATGAGTTTGATAGTGGTTAAAGTTTCAAGAGGAGTCCAGCCAGGATCCCTCTAGCAAACTCTCATTCATCATGCGTGGCTTCTCTATCATATCTCCTTGTAGCTAGATAATCCCTTTCTCCTTTTGGCTCGCAGAGCTTTACACATAGTACCTCATTAACTTCACAGAGGGCTGTGTGAGCAGGGGAGAAGGCAAGTAAACCAATACAAGCCTGGGAACTGGTTGCCAAGTGTCAAGCGATGAACATGTGCCCCTTATGCAACTGAGTTCATAAACCAAGATTTCCCATTGTTTCTTTTACTCTTACATCTGTTTGAGAGTTCATAAGGCTTTGTATATGTATTGTAGACAGACATGTGGATTAATTCTCTAGGAATGATCTTTGGTATATATCCACAATAATTTCAGCAAAAATAATTTTAATTAACTAGCTACTCTGGACAAACTTTATACCAAATAAAATGAGGTATGTAATTATGGAAAACAGTAAAAACATATTGTAAGAAAAAATCCCAAGCACATCTCCAAAAAAAATAGAGTTTCTGAGCTTCTTTTCTGAAGTTATTACCCATGTTATTAGAATAGTGGATATAACACAACTATAAAATAGCTTTAACCAAATTTCTGCAGCATGTGTATTAACTTCCCTGTGACAAAGTATTTTCTAGATACTCTCTAATATACTTTTTATTCTTTCAACTTCATTTAAATTTTAATTCCATATAACCAATCAGATCTGAGTAAGTGAATCACTCCACTTGTATTAATAATAAATGTATATCATTTGAATTCTGTAATAAGTACAACATAGGGACTACAAATTAAGGAATGCAATGTATTACAATCATCAAAGAGTTTAATTCTCCTTGAGTTAATCACTTATATCTCTACTTTTCAACCTATCCTTATTTTCTCCCTGTCTCAAAAAATACCTTTATCATAATCGATCAAGTTGGCTCAAGTTGTAGCAGTTGACTCCTCTCTTAGCCTCCCACACACCTGGAAAAGTCCTATTTATAATACGTCTTTATCAGTTTGGGAATCAAACTCACTGTCATTACCCATGTCCAGGCCATCATTGTCTAGACTAGAATCTGAATTATTTACCATCTTTACACTGCTTCTCTCGGAACCACTTTTAACAGTTTCATACAAATCTGTCTACTCAAAGTTTAAATATAATATTGCCTCACTTCAACTCAAAAATTTTCTCTAGAGGAGACACAAAATGGTGGCCAAAGAGGCAGACGTGTCAAGGAGCTTCTAAATTGAATAACATCCACCTGGAATTGG
This sequence comes from Myotis myotis, assembly GCF_014108235.1. Taxonomy (NCBI): domain Eukaryota; kingdom Metazoa; phylum Chordata; class Mammalia; order Chiroptera; family Vespertilionidae; genus Myotis; species Myotis myotis. The sequence continues at coordinate 89,316,922 of NW_023416313.1, read as the reverse complement.
AGAAGTGGACACAGCTGGTGAGACAATACACAGTCAAGAAGGGCAGAGGATGCCTGGAGAATGGTAGGATCTGGAATCTGGGCTGGAAAGAATGGCAAGACCTCTGAGCTGAGAGGGTCAGAAGGAAGCCTCATGGCACCAAGTCTGTGTCCCTGGGGGACAGACATAGCATCTGACTGTGGAAAGGAAGTCCACAGGTGCTGGCAGCAGGGAATTCTAGATTTAAGTACACAGCCACAAGAGGCTTAGCTCAGAGGGGACAGCCTGAAGACTGCCCAAGTCATGTGGTGCCAGGGGGAGAGAAACTCACAGTGGCACAGTTATTTCCCCTCTTTGTGGACTTTGCTTTTATTCGCTAAACCCAGTTCATAGGGCCTTTCAAATACAAACACTCATCCGTGGCTGAGGTGCAGGTGGAGGTGGGGAGAGGCTATGGAGAAGAGCAGGTCAGGGAGAGGTGACTGAGAGTCCGGCACTGGGATATTCCTGACCCTCTAAGCAGCCATTTTCTCCCGAAGAGCTAGCTCCTCCCAGCAGTCTCCAGTCAACCAACACAGCCATACCCAGACTACACCCTGAGTGGTACAAAGGATGCAAAAAATCTGAATAGCCTCTACGAGCCCCCAGGGACTGGGTTGAAGAGAGGCCATTTGGTCCTGGAAAGCAATACAGCAACCTCCCTAACTATGGCCCTGTGAGAAACAACCGCTTGAGAGATTAACATTGGGCAGACAGGCGAAGTGGGCATATTGGTCCTGCCTGCTTGCAGTCAAGGTGGTGGAAATAGACACAAAGAGAGGAGCAGGGGATCGCTTGGAACTTCAACACAGTGCTGACTACCAAATAGGAAACTGGGAAGTGGCAGACAGTATAGAAGAGTGGGAACTTAAACCAACCCCCATGGGGCTGAAATGAACGACACTTCACTTTTTTATTTTTATTATTTTATCTTTTATTTAAATTTATTTTTCTTTATTTTCTTTGTTATTTGTTTCTTTATTTTTTTATTCTTTTTGCATTATTTTTCTTCATTCTACCTTTATATTGTTATTTTATCTTATTTTTTTAATTTTTTAATTTTTAATATTTTTTCTCCTATCTGTTTCTTTTCTTCTTATCCACTCATCCTGTTTCTACCTCCTCTATACTAAACTGAGGTCCTCCCCATATTCATTGAATTCCTTAACTTTGCTTTCTGTAAATAAGCTCTGCCTCTACTGATTCTGCCCCCACTGTCTTTTCTGGTTTTTTGTTGTTTGCATTATTTGGTTTATCTGTTTGTTCTGTGGTATTTTCTCCAAAAAGAATATATATATATATATATATATATATATATATATATATATATATATATATTCTTTTTTTCTTATTCTTCCCTTTACTTCTTTTTCTTTTCTCTCACCATTTGTTCTTTCCTCAATATTATTTTTGTACTCTTTTCTCTCCCCTAATTCTCTTTTCTCTGGTGGTCACTTATATTGGGGTTATTGGTGTCATGAGTACATTAGTGTTTTGTCCCCTTAGTGTCATGTCTTATTGAGTTGTATTCTGTGCTGTGCTGTTTGGTCAATGTGGTAGAGAGCGAGCCACATAATCAAACACCCTGAGAGGTGACTCTATACATGAATGGGACAATAACACTCAAGACCTAACTACACCAAGAGAACCCAAATAGCCCAAGTAGGAGGCATCCCCAGGTTGCCCAGCCCAGAAACTGGAGAGATTGCGCCACTGGGTCCCACTATATAAGGCATACTCAAAAAATCTTGGTGGCATAGCAGTTTAATCTGATATGTAGAAACAATGGAAAAGGACTAGAAAAAATGGGGAGATAATGAAAACATACTCCATTCAAAAGAAAAGAATGAATCACCAGAAAAGGGGGGAAAAAAGAATTGGAGGCAAGCTTTTTGTTAGAGAAAGCATTCAGAGCAATGGTTATAAGGACAGTGAAAAGGATGGAAGACAAATTCAACAACATGTGTAATAATCAATAGGAAATAAAGAAAAATCAAGGGGAAATGAAGAATGACATAGCCACAACAAAGAACACAATGCAAAGTTTTCACAGTAGACAAGAAGAAGCTGAGGATCACATCAGTGAGTTAGAAAACAGGGTAGAAAAAACCACCCAAGCACAGCAGCAATTGGAAATAAAATTTAAAAAGCAGGAAGAGAGCTTAAGGGAGCTTTGGGGCAACAAAAAATGAAACAACACCTGCATACTAGGGGTGCCAGAAGGAGAAGAAGCAGAGCAAGGAACAGAAAACCTGTTTGAAGAAATGACAGAAAACTTCCCTGATATTGGGAAGAAAAATGTCAGACAAGTCCAAGAAGCACATAGAATCTTAAACAAGATGAATCCAAAAAGACTGACCAATTTAATCATAATTCAATTGGCAAACATCAATGATAAAGTAAGAATCTTAAAGGCTGCCAGAGAGAGACAGAAAGTTACCTACAAGGGATCTCCCATTAGAATACCAACTGATTTATCAACCGAAACACATCAGACCAGAAGGGAATGGAATGAAATATACAAAGTCATGCAAAGCAAGGGACTGAATCTAAGAATATTATACCCAGCAAGGCTACCATTCAAAATTGAAGGGGAAATCAGGCGCTTCAGAGACAAAAAAAAGACTAAGGGAGTTTATTACTACCAAACCAGTAATACAAGAAATACTAAAGGGTCTGCTGTAAAAAGAAGAAATAGGAAGGGTAGAAGGAACCCAGGCATAAAGAATAAAAATGGTGACAAACAAGTGCCTATTTACACTAATAAAAGAGAAACATGCAAATTAACCATCACTCTACCACTCCACTACACCCATAAGCCACATCCACCAGCCAATCAGAAGTGAGTATGCAAATTAACCCAACTATGATGGCGAGGCCACGGAGCTGGAGCAAGCAGGAGGCTTGGGTTGCCCCCGGCGACGGAGGCAGCCAAGGTTCCTACATGTCCTGGCCAGACGTGGACTCCGCTCAAGGCTATGAAGTTTCAATTATAGAAGATAAATAAATCCCAGATGCCTGCTTCCAGCCCAAAAAGAGAGGCTGGGAGCTTGGGTCACCAGGGATGTTGTCAGCCTAAAAACAGCCATCAGCCCCTCACCAAGGCTGGCCAGGCACCCCATTGGGAACCCCACTCTGAAGGGGGTGTGGCCAGCCTGAAAATGACCCTCAGCCCATCACCCAGGATGGCCAGGCACCCCAGCGGGACCCCCACCCTGATCCGAGACACCCTTCAGGGCAAACCAACCGGCCCCCACCTGTGCACCGGGCCTCTATCCTATATAATAAAAGGGTAATATGCAAATTGACCCTAACAGCAGAATGACTGGGAATGACTGGCCACTATGACACACACTGACCACCAGGGGGCAGACACTCAATGCAGGAGCTGCCCCCTGGTGGTCAGTGCGCTCCCACAGGGGGAGCTCTGCTCAGCCACAAGCCAGGCTGATGGCTGCCAGCACAGCGGTGGTAGCGGGAGCCTCTCCCGCCTCCTCAGCATCACTACATATATCCGACTGCAGTTTAGGCCTGCTCCCCGCTGGCAAGTGGACATCCCTCGAGGGCTGCCGGGCTGCCAGAGGGATGTCTGACTGCCAGCTTAGGCCCGATTCCCTGGGGAGTGGGCCTAAGCCAGCACGTGGACATCCCCCGAGGGGTCCCAGACTGCAAGAGGGCACAGGCTGGGCTGAGGGACCTCCCATTGTGCACAAATTTTTGTGCACCAGGCCTCTAGTCAATAATAATTTTAAATGTAAATGGATTAAATGCCCCAATCAAAAGACATCGAGTAGCTGAATGGATAAGAAAACATGACCCATATATCTGCTGTCTACTGGAAACCCATCTCAGAACAAAGGATTAACTCAGACTGATAGTGAAGAAATGGAAAAAATAATTGTCAGGCAAATGAAAATGAGAAAAAAGCTGGGTAGCAAAATTTATATCTGACAAAATAGACCTCAAAGTGAAGGCCATAACAAGAAATAAGGAAGGCCACTTCATAATACTAAAGGGAACAATTCAACAAGAGGATATAATTCTGCTAAACATATATGCACCCAATAGAGGAACACCCAAATACATAAAAAACAAACAAACAAACAAACAAAACCAAAATAAACCAAAAACAAACAAACAAAAAAAAACAACTCCTGGAAAATATCAAGGTTGAGATTGACAGCAATACAATCATAGTAGGGGACTTTAATACCCCACTGACATCACTGGATAAATCCTCTAAAAATAAATCAGCAAAGAAACAGAAATCCTAAATGACTCACTAGATCAGATGGAATTAATTGATATCTTCAAAAAAATTCACCCCAAAGCTACAGAGTATACATTCTTCTCAAGTGCACATAGGATATTTTCAAAGATAGACCACAATTAGGACACAGGCAAAGTCTTCAAATTCAAGAACATAGATATCATATCAAACATCTTCTCAGATAAGAATGGCATAAAATTAGTAACCAACTACACTAAAAACAATGAAAAAAATCAAACACTTGGAGGCTAAATAGCATGCTATTAAACAATGACTGGGTTACCAAAGAGATCAAAGAAGAAATAAAAAACATCCTGGAAACAAATGATAATGAGAACACAGCAATCCAAAATCTATGGGACACAGTGAAAGCAGTCCTGAGAGGAAAGTTCACAGCACTGCAGCCTACCTCAAAAAACAAACAAACAAACAAAAACAACAAGAAAAAATGGTAATAAATTATCTAACAATGCAACTTAAAGAATTAGAAAGAGAGAAACAAGTAAAGGCCAGAGTAACCAGAAGGAAGGGAATAATAAAGATCAGACTGGAAATAAATGGCAGAGACCAAAAAAACAATACAAAAGATTAATAAAACCAAGAGCTGTTTATGTGAAAGGATAAACAAGATTAAAGAACCTCTAGTCAGGCTCACCAAGAAAGAAAGAGAAAGTATCCAAGTAAAAAAAAATCAGAAGTGAAAAAAGTGAAGTAACAACCGACCCCACAAACATACTAAGGATTGCAAAAAATTATTATGAACAATTCTACTGCAACAAACTGGACAACCTTGACAAAATGGACATATTCCTTGAAAAATACAAGTTTCTAAAACTCAATCAGGAAGAATAAAAAAACCCTGAATAGACCAAAAAGTACTGATGAAATTGAAACAGTAATAAAAAAAAAACTTCCAGCAAACAAAAGCCTTGGACTGGATGGCTTCACAGGGGAGTTTTACCAAACATTCAAAGAAGAACTAAAACCAATCCTTCTCAGACTATTCCAAAAAATTCAAGAGGAAGGCATACTTCTCAGCTCTTTCTATGAAGCCAGCCTTACCCTAATCCAAAAACCAGATAAAGACACTACAAAGAAAGAGAATTACAGGCCAATATCTCTGATGAACACAGATGCTAAAATCCTCAACAAAATTCTAGCAAATTGGATACGCATTACATTAGAAAGATTATACACCATGACCAAGTGGGCTTTATTCCAGAAATGCAAGGCTTGTACAATATCTCTGCAAATCAATAAACATGATACATTACAGAAACAAACTGAGAGACAAAAATCACATAATCATATCAATTGATGCAGAAAAGGCATTTGACAAAATCCAACATACTTTCTTGATAAAAACTTTCAGCAAAGTGGGAATAGAGGGATCATACCTCAATATAATAAAAGCCTTATATGACAAACCTACAGCCAACATCATACTCAGTGGGCAAAAAACAATCATTTCCCCTAAGAATAGGAACAAGACAGGGATTCCCAATTTCACCACTCTTGTTAAAGAGTGTACTGGGAATGCTAGCCATAGCTATCAGACAAGGAGAAAAAAATGAAAGGCATCCAAAATGGAAAAAAAGGACTAAAACTGTCATTATTTGCAGATGACATGATATTGTACATAGAAAACCCTAAAGACTCCATCAAAAAACTATTAGATTTAATAAATGAGTTCGTCATGCAGCAAGATAAAAAATTAACACCCAGAAATCTATGGCTTTTTATACACCAATAATGAATTCACAGAAATAGAAACTAAAAAAACAATCCCATTTTCCACTGAAGCAAAAAAATTAAGATACCTATGAATGAACTTAACCAAGGAGATAAAGGACCTGTACTCAGAAAATTACAGGACACTGAAAAAAGAGGAAGACATAAAGAAATGAAAGACTATACCATGTTCATGGATTGGTAGAATCAACATCATTAAAATGTCCATACTATCCAAAGCAATCTATAGATTCAATGCATTCCCCATTAAAATTCCAACGGCATACTTCAAAGACCTAGAACAAACTCTCCAAAAATTCATGTGAACTAAAAACAAACCCATAATAGCTGCAGAAATCCTGAGAAAGAAGAACTAAGTTGGAGGGATCACAATACCAGATATCAAACTATATTATAAAGCCACTGTCCTCAAAACTGTCTGGTACAGGCAAAAGAACAGACATATAAATCAATGGAACAGAACAGAGAACCCAGAAATCAAGCCAAGCCATTATGCTCAATTAATATTTCACAAAGGAGGTGAAAGTATACAATGAAGTTAAGACAGTCTCTTCAATAAATGGTGTTGGGAAAATTGGACAGATACATGCAAAAAAATGAAACTAGACCACCAAATTACACTATACATAAAAATAAACTCAAAATGGACTTAAAGTAAGATGGAAAACCCTAAATATCTTAGAAGAACCCATAGGCACCAAAATATCAGACATAAGTCATAGCAATATCTTTACCGATATATCTCCTAGGACAATGGAAACTAAGGAGAAAATAAACAAATGGGACTACGTCAAAATAAAAAGCTTCTGCACAGCAAAAGAAACCATCAATAAAACAACAAGAAAGCCCACTGCATGGGAGAACATATTTGCCAATGTTATCTCTGATAAGGGTTTAATCTCCAAAATTTATAGAGAACTCATACAACTTAACAAAAGGTAAAAAATCCAATAAAAAAAATGGACAAAGGACCCAAATAGACATTTTTTGAAAGAGGACATACAGAGACCAAGAAACATATAAAAACATGTTCAAAGTCACTAACCATCAGAGAGATGCAAATCAAAACAGCAATGAGGTACCATCTCGCACCTATCAGAATGGCTATCATCAACAAATCAACAAACAAGTGCTGGAGAGGATGTGGAGAAAAAGGAACCCTTGTGCACTGCTGGTGGGAATGCATACTGGTGCAGCCACCGTGGAGAACAGTATGGTGTTTCTTCAAAAAATTAAACATGAAACCTCCATTTCACCCAGTAATCCCATTTTTAGGAATATATTCAAGAAAACAGAATCACCAATCAGAAAGGATATATGCACTCATATGTTCATAACAGCACAATTTATAATAGCTAAGATTTGGAAACAGCCTAAGTGCCTATCAGTAGATGAGTGGATTAAAAAACCATGGTATATCTACATGATGGACTACTATGCTGCTGTAAAAAAGGAGGAATTCTTACCATTTGCAACAGCATGGATGGAACTGGAGAGCATTATGCTAAGCGAAATAAGCCAGTCAGATAAAGATAAATATCATATGATCTCACTCATTTGTGGAATATGATGAACAACATAAACTGATGAACAAAAATAGAACCAAATACATAGAAACATCAAACAGACTGTCCAACCTATGAGGGAAAGCAGAGAGTGAAGGGATAAGAGATCAACCAAAGGACTTGTGTGCTTGGATAGGAGCATAACCAATGGACACAGAAAATAGGGGGGTGAGGGAATATGATGGGTGGGAGTGGGGGTGGGATTGGCTGGGAAGAGGTCAATGGGGGAAAATAGAGACTCATTTAATATTTTAAACAATAAAGAATTTAAATTAAAAACAAACAAAAAAATTTTCTCTAGCACTGCATTTTCTTTAGGATAAAGTTGAAACATAACATAAAATGTCTTTTATAAAATAGTCCTATTTCCACTCTCCAACCTTATGTTTAATTCTACTACCTCCATGCATGGCAAAGGCTGCTGTATACTCATTAAAACCCATTTATTTTTCAACTGTTCATAGCTAGACTACATTTCCCAGCATCCTTTGCCATTAGCTGTACCATATGATGAAAATCTAACCAATGGAATGTGAGCAGGAACAATGTCTTTCCTGAAACAGAGTGTTAAGACATGAGTTTGTCTTTCCCCTGGTAACTTTTCCCCTCTGCCTGCTAAATAAAGGGGACTTTGGGTGCTTACAAAGGATAAATATATAAGACAAAAAAAAGCATAGATCCCTGAATTATTACATGGGAGACTGCCCCACCAGGAACACTGTCAGTGGGTTAGAATTTGCGGTTTATCTTTAATAGCACTTAGCATCCCCTTAGTTTCTACAGGAGTTTACAGCCTGACACTAGTTACCTTATTTTTCTTGGAATGTTTCAATTGTTCATGCCATTCCATGTTTGACACATCCCCTGCCCTCCTGTTCCTTTAATTTCCCTCACTTCTGACCACCTGTCAGATTTTAAACTAAACTTCATTTCTTCTAAAAGCCACCCTCCCCCAAGACCAAATATGTACTCCTCTCATGAGATTTCATAGCACCTTGTGCCTATCTTATTTAAGCACTTGTCACATACACTGTTTTATAATTGCTTATTTATTGGTCGATTCTACTAGATCTAGCTAGCTATCTTCTCAAACGTGTTCATTGTTATATATTTATTGAATATATTCTTGCACTTATTCACAAATATTTATTGATATTTTATATGCCAAGCACTGTGCTAGACAAAGTGGGTATAACAGTAAAAAAATAAAAATAAAGTCCCTGCCTTTATAGAGCTTAGTATATAGTGGAGAAAATTATATAAATTATGACAAAGGCCAAAAAGGAAAGTTACATAGCAAGTAAAAGAGCACCAAGGATGGGAGGACTAATTTGTGTGGACTTGAATTCTGAAATATGGTTTGCTCTAATTCGATGGGCAAATTCCCTCAATCATGAATTGTAAATAAGAGGACAATATCAGTATAACGTGGAAGTTGCATTGGTTCATGCACAGTTTTTTCTGCGGTGTAGTATTATTTTGTTTCTCTAAGTTCTCACACAGCTAAACCCAGCAAATGTGTACCGGGATATCATCCTGGGAACAATGGTTATTCATCCCAAACTCTGTCTTGGAAATGTATTGCACTGTCTTTGATAATTGTGCATTTTCCCCTTATCTTAGTGACCTCAACCTTTTGTTAAAATTCTTCCATAAATCTACCTTCACCTTTTTTTAGAAGGGTAAACTTCCTGTATTTACTCTAGTAGTTCTTCACTTTTAAGGAGCTTAACACATCTTTTAAAGTGTGTTAGTATTTTTATAAGAATTGTTACAAAACTACGAAAGTTTCAAGTGGTCTACCCTGAAACCTATCCTCTCGTATGCCCTGCTGTTCTTCTGTAAATGTTACAGAACACAGGGTTTTTCAGGAACCTGTATATTGTATTTTAGCAGAAACCCCCTTTCTATGCCCTAGCTTCTTCTTCCTTCTTAAATTGATTCCATGGAGTTTCCTCTGTAAATTAATAGGTGCCCTGCTGTTGCCATACACCAAACATCGGGCATGTCATTTGGTTCCATCTGCATACAGAAAATCTGTCCAAATCTACTTGTCTAGCTGTGAATGTGGCCTTTCCACCCAACTTGGAGAGACTTTTCTGTACGAGGCACTTCAAACTGTATCTACTGTCACTAACAGAAATGAAATGTGGAGAAGACAATTCAGCTTATCATCTTGCAGTGACAGAGCTCTGTGCCTGGTGTCTTTGTCACACTGGCTAATGCCACTATATCAGCAGCCAGCTACACAGGAAATCTTGGAGTCATTGTCAACTCATCACTGTCCTTTGTTCTGTGGATCCATTTTCTTTAACTCTTGCCATAATTGTACTTATACTTCCCAAATAAGGTCCTTCTTCACTATGGTTTCACGTTATCCCATTCTTACATGTTTCATATTAAATCCTCTCATTATCAGGCTTTGTGGATCCAGTTACAGTGTGACACTGGAAAATGAATGAGTTCTAGGGCCAGACAGATCTGCATCAAAATTTTAGTCTGTAGGACATAGAGCAGATTATTCCACCTCTCTGGATTTCTATTTTCTGATGTACAAAATGGGAATAATAATGTGTATTGTGCACAATTGTTATAATAGTTGAGTGACTACTTATAAATTAAAATGCATATGTCAAAACTCCTGAGTAATAAGATTAAAAGCAAACAATTGGACCAATATCTGTCAAGAAATTTAAAGAATTAACATCATATTTTAAAAGGTTTTAGAAGCTGTTAAGAAATAGACTGAAAGTCCAGTATAAAAATAGACAAAAGATAATGAATGAAACCTAAAAAACTAAATATAAGAGACTAAACTTAGAGAAAGATTTTAATCATGCCAGTAACCAGATAAATGCCAATTAAAATATCTATGAGATATCATAAAATTAGTGAATAATAAAATAAGGAAACTCAGTATTGAGGTGAAGATGTATTAAACAGAGACACTAATGGTTTGTTTAACTGGTATACACTATCTTGAAATCATTGTCACAAATATTATTAGAGGATTTGCTTTTTAAAATTTTTAACTTAGTAAAGATGTTTCCAGAAAGCTCATACCATTGGCATTCTCAGAATCCATCTTTAATAGGAGGAAATATTAAATATAAGTCAACCTTGCCATTAAATTATGATATATTAGAAGCCCAGTGCACGAAATTTGTGCAGGGGGGGAGTGTCCCTCAGCCTGGCCTGCACCCTCTCCACTCTGGGATCCCTCTCATAATCCAGGACCGCTGGCTCCTAACCGCTCACCTGCCTGCCTGCCTGATTGCCCCTAACCACTTCCCTGCTGGCCTGATTGACGCCTCACTGCTCCCTTCCCTGCCTGATTGCCCACAACTGCCCTCCCCTGCTGCAACCCACCTCCTACACCGGGCCCCACCTTTGTTATGTGTGTGGCCATCTTGTGACAGCCATCTTATGATGGTGATCTTGTGACAATGTTAGGGTGTGACGACCACCTAGGCTATTATTAGTATTGATGAAATTATATAGCTAAAATAATTTTTTTAGCTAGTGCCCTTCGAAAATGAGTGAATTTTAAATAGACCTTGAGCATGGCTTGGTCCCACTTTATATGATAGGTTTACTATGTAAAAATCAATTAAAATCTAACTGTGAGATGTTCATACATTTATATGCATGAAACATACTCACTTTGTTTAGCAGTTAATCAAGAGAATACTGTGCAAATATGTATTTTAAACTAGGTTACCAGATGTCTAGCAAAAAGAAGAAATGTCCCTTAAATCTATCTTCATACCCTTTTGTTGCAATAGTCTAAGATAAAATCTTAGGATCTAGTGCATTTGCTATTCTTTTATTTTTTATTTTATATAATTCAATAATTTTAAAATTTAAGGTATTTATTATTTTAATCCATCTCATTTCCTAAGGTAGCCCCATTACAATATTTATTTGAAATATCCACCAATTTAATCTAATATCCTAATTTTTACTATTCATGATCCCTCATATTCTCTTTATCCTTAACTTACTTATAATGTTACATCATTATAATCATCATATTACATGAATGTAGCTCCCTAGCCCCTTCTATCTCTTCACAGTATTTCCTGCTAAATCTAACTCTCTATTTACCTTGGGTTACACTCCTCTGGTGAACATGGATGAAGGGAAAGTATGTTTTACTTTTAATCAATGATCACAAGCTTCAAGTGAGCTCTGTCCCAGCCTCTTAAACCTTTACATTTCCCAAATTTACTTTCCTATTCTCCTATACTTCTACCTATCTGCATTTTCCCCTCCTTTCTCTTCCAGTCACCGACACCACACTCTCAGATGATGATTTTGTTTCTTATTTCACTAAGTAAATAGAAGCAACTGGAAAAGAGCTTTCTTATCTTCTTGCCACCAGATTTGCATATAATTTGATGATGTTGGCATTCTGTCAGATTCATTTCTTCTCATCTGCAGAGTGAAGCAGGCCCACATGATGGGTCTACTTTTATTCAAGTTCTTTCCTGAAAGCTAACTTTAAGGCTTCAGCAAAATACTCAGAAATTGGGATTAGGATTGTAAAGGGCTTTCCTGATTAACTTTTCTTTTCTTTTTTTTTTTTTTTTTTTAGAAAATCTATGAATGCCTCCAATTGTTCCTGTGAAAGTCAGCCATAAATTATTATATCATGGTATCATCTATCTAGTAAGAATGTTCTAGCTTATGGGTCATGTTGCATAATGCATAGCATTAACATTAATCTAAGAACTCTTAGCTTTGCATTTTCCTTCACAAGGCATTTCCGATTCATTGACTTAGATTACAATTCAGAAAACTACTATGGAAGTATGAAGCAGGAACCTGGTACAAATGCCCTGTTCTGTTTCCAAATTAGTTTCAAGATCTATACTCCTGTGTAATACTGAACTGTAAGTGAAAATTGTGACAGTTCTGAAAGACGAATATGCCAGTCTTTGGAACTCTGGTTCCTTAAACTCAGCTGCAATGTGCCACTATGTGGAATAGTCAAATGATAGTGAGCAAATACTACAGTAGCAGTCAGAGTGAGGACAAAGTAAGTTTAGGTTAAGAAAATAAAAGAATAAAAAAGTTAACCAAATGAAATTTGAAGCAGTTTATAAACATGTGAAATACATAAGGTTGCATTCTTCAAAATAAAATGTTTTAAATAATGGCATATTATAAAGTACAGTGGGGCCTTGACTTACGAGTGTCCCGACTAACGAGTTTTTTGAGATACCAGCTGTCTCTCGGCCGATTTTTTGCATTGAGTTGATAGAGTAATTCGAGTTAACAAGCTCTTTAACGAGCTCCTTAAGGAGCTCGGTCTCGGAACGAATTAAACTCGTAAGTCAAGGCCCCACTGTATAGACAGACTTCTCTATCACTGGAACCATTTTAATGGATTCCAAGGGTCCTTTGTCTATATTTTTTCTGAATTTTTTATTTCTTGCTCTATGTTTATAAGTATTGCTAAAAGAAAGCAATCAGATGGCAGTATGAGTACTAGAGAAGAGTTAAAAGGTTTGAATTCTAGCCTCATTTGTACTAGTTTATGGTGTTGGGACCTTAGCTAACTCACTAAGCCAGACTTCCTTTATTTGTGTAATTGGGAAATTAAGAGGTCTATAAGCTAGCTATGTGGTACAGAACTAAGATATGTGAGAAATTAATTATCAAAATGCTTAGCATACTCTGAATATTAAATAACTTTATTTTTTAAATAATTACATAACTTTGGTTGTATTATCCTTGCTCCTCTTTTATTGGGTGAGACAACATTCCTAAACAGCTTCATCCATTTTCATAGCAGAAGCTACATTTATTTTGCGGTGATGCTCAAACCTATACCATTGGTCCAGAGCTCTTCTGAACCTCAGTTTCTGCATGTGAGTGTTGCCCAAAAAGCTCAACTTCAATGTGAACTGTGTATTCTTATTATTTTATGGCAAATCGTATCCTTCCCTCACACTGAAAGTCTAATGAAACTGTACTACCAAACACCAAGCCAGAACCTGGCATCATCCTAGGGCTCTCATTTTCTCCACCTCCATTTCCAACACATGGCCAACTTTTATGAGTTCTGCCCTTTTACCATCTTTTTATGTTATTATTTATTTAATCAGTCTCTTTCCTCTTCCCCTGTTTCTTTGTTCTTTGTGTCTTCATTCTTGTTCTCCTTCAAATGTCACCAAAGTTCTCTGTCTAAAGACAAACTCAGTTTTCCACTATTTAGCATACCAACTTCTCTCCCCATGACATACAGAATGAGGTCCAAATTCCTTAGCATGACATATTAGACCCTCTAAGATCTGCAGACTTTTCTGGACTTACATGTTCCTTCTCCCATGGTAAGCTCTGGCTATTGTAGTTAAACACATTCACAATAATATCCCAGGCTTTCTTGCTTCACCAGTTCTATTCTCTCATCGAAGAATTACCTTTCTACCCCACTCTCAGCCCCATCCTTCCATTGACCTAGTGACAAACCAGTTCACCTTTCTAGGCACCACTCAAACATTACTCCAGGAAGACCTCTCTGATCCCCTCTTCCCAGATAGAACCGATCCCTGTTTTATCGCGTGACCTCTCTGTATCTTATATCTGTTCCTATCCCATGTTCATCATTTCTGTGTTTACATGGTTGGCTCCATTTCTACAGTGGACGTTCCTTAAAGGCAACACCTGGATATAATCCCTCCACATGGTATACTCAAAGCCTGTATCAGGCAGTTCAGGAGACAGTTGCTACACACGAAGCTTGTGATTTAAGGAGTGCTTAACCATGAAACTTACATTAAGAGATGTGGCAGGAATGTGGGAGAACAATAATGGACAAGTCAGAACTTGGAAGCTAGCATAGAGGATAGCCACACTGCAGGATAAGAGGAGGGAGTGATTACAGAACCCAGAGAGAGAAGTTACAGGAGGAGGACCTCCTATGGCACAAGCGTGGTGGCCTTTTCAACAGAGAGGCCACCACCTCAAAGCAAGCCCACAGGGAGAGAATTAAGGTTACAAATACTCCTGCTTTAGTGTCCTCCCTCCCTGTATTCTGAACTCATACCAGAAGCCAGGGGAAATGCAGCCCATTGATGTAATCCATATGGTTAGCCTTCGGTGGGGGTAGAGGAGAGGAGATGGGGTAGGTCACACTGGAACAGCAAAGAAAAAAATATAATGCAGGGTCTCAAAGGGCTGACAGAGCCTTGTAGCTTAAAGAGTGTATGCTGAGTGGAAATGTATTGCATGAGTATTCAAGTGCTTTCTGCAGCTTGTGCAACATGGACAGTGAGGAGTTAAACACAAATGCTCTGAAATAGCATTTCTGCCAGCTTTATACAGGATTATGTTGTGCAGCCACTTAGCTGCTTCAGCAGAGAAATGCTTTAAAGGGAAAGAACAGGCGGCATTGGAGAGAAAGGTTTTGTCATATTTCCTGGGGGAGAAATGTATTCCTGGTGGTTTTACCCAGAAGGTGGTATTTCTGACAAAACGGTGATGTTCACGGGGGATAAATGAAAAAAAATTAGGAAGGCCTGCATATGTCCACAAATAAACAAGTAGATCTAACAAGAATGATGTCTAAATGAGAATGCCAACAGCACAAAGATAAAGAGAAGTGAGTTTTAGTGATAGGTGGGCAGAAGCAGCAGCAGCATGACTAGAAAGGAAGGAGAAGATGGAGAAATAAGGTGAGATAATAAGGATTTACTGCAGGAAAAGCAGGCAGTCGTATCAGCAGGAAAATGAGATATCTGCAGAAGGAATCTGTAAATCTCCCACAAAACTCATAACAACTGTGAGCGCCTTGGAATAGCATGTCTGCCAGCTTGGAAGATTGTCCAAGAAATGACAGCCTGCTCAGCCCGCAGGATCTGCAAGGACAATGTAGGCTCTTAAAGGAAGACAAGGAAATATGAGCAAAACTGAGAAGATGTGGACCCTGGCTTTCCATATTTTAACAAAGGCATTCCCAATAATTGGTAACAGATAGTTTTTATTAACTGTACATGTACAAATTAATTGTTTGATAAACTGATTATCATTTTTATGTTCTGTAAATAGGGAACTAGTTTCAAATAAATCAAATAGTTGATTTAAGATTCTAATCGGGTGGTGTAAAAATATCCTAACTAGGCATTATCTATGAGATAAATGCATAACTTCATCAGTGCTAAGAAGAAAATATTATATAAAGCAGTGTGACATAGTGCTTAAGACCCTGGATGTCACGTCAGACACATCTTTATGTCAATCCTGGCTCTGCCAATGAGCACTTAGTTACGTTGGTTTCTTCTTCTGTAAAATGAGGATAATGCAGTCCCTCCTTCAGAGGTTTCCTATGAGGATTAGAAGAGTTCAGATATTTTAACTTGTACATAGTTAGTGAATGTTAACACAACGTGTTGAAATACTAAACTATTATCACTTCTAATGGAGCCTACGTTTCACTCGTTTTGCGGGGGGTTGAAGGAAACTGTAAAAATTGTAACAGTTTGAAGTTTGCATAATATTACACAAGTTAAGATATTATTAGATATAATTATCTATGGTGTAGGAAAATTCATCTATAAAGTAGTTTTATTGTAGCAATTTTTAACACATCAACATGCCATATCTATATTGGGTTGTTGGGTCATCATGTAGCATTATAATTATAGCGGTAGATTAACTCACAATGTTATTTTATGAATCAACTATATGTTAGTCCTAAATTATAATGTCATCAAGTATCCAGTTTTTTGAAGCCTATTTTCCTTGAGTTATATGGTTTTTAACAAATAAAATAGAGTGTAGAATATCATATTTGTATTATCTACATTTTAGTTTTGAGAGTTATTCCACTTTACAAATAAACTTCCTGTGTGCATAATGGGTAGTTAATATTGACATTTTCTGACTAAATAGATGACACTTGTTTTTATAAAAAGTATGGTATAAGTCCAGAACTAGAAAACATGGAAATAAAATCTTAATAATTAATCACTTTTGGTTAAATGAAAGTCTTTGTAAATATAACTGATGCATATAGCTGTAAAATGAACAGGTTTTAAACATTGAATTAACCAGTGTGAGCCACAGAAAACATTGTAATACATTCCAAATTCCCACACCACACTTCCCAACCATTTCCTCCAACAAGATGAAATTACAGGCAAGCCAAAATCCATTCTTACATAAAGTAACGTTTATCATTGTGGAATTTATTTGCCATAAATTAAAAATTTTGATTTTTGAGTCAAAATGTTGGATATTTTACTGCACATTTCTATTTTCTCTTGATTCATTGTAGACAAATATTAAAAAAATATATCACCTTTTCAATCAGAAAAAAAGCAACAACAAAGGAATAGATTGATTATGGAGCTCTTATTAGAAGCCATTGAGTCTGCAGTGCACTCAGAACCAGAGCACCTTCTTGGTGTTTTCCTGGTCTTTGCCACACATAGCCTGGTGAGACCTGAAGAGATCGGAGGTCAGATAGTTCAGGTGTTTTAATCTAAAACAGAGCTGTATCTGTGCTGTACCTGGAATGTCTCTAATGCTAAGTTCAAAGACGTTCTTCTGTTTCAGCATCCCTGAATAAAATGCCACACTACACTCTCCCCCACTAACTGTGACTCACTGAAACAGTAACAGGGCTTCCGAAATTGGGGAGTAAAAGGAAAGCCAAATGAATATGCAATTTTATAAGAACACTCAAGGATTTCTACTAAGTTTCCTAGAGTAATGGACCCCTCCTTCTACCGATTCTCACTACTGAGAATCTCTGGATTACAAACAAAAATCTCATGATGTTAAATGGGAAGTACTTCTTGTGAAAAGTTGCAAAAAAAAAGAGAAAATAATATTTAATCTGCATAATCTAAAATTTATTGAGCACTTACTCTGTTGAACACTTTTGAACACTTTAAATGTATTGCTTCAGTTGAAGTTCATAACAACATTAAGGGGTATGATTTTCAGTCTTACAAGGACAGTGCCTGGGCACACAGAGGATAAAATAATTAAGTGAGATCATAGAACCATGATCCTATTGCACAGAAATTGTATTTTGGCTAAAATATAAACAAACATGATTTCTTAAAATGACATAAAGTACTTTTTTTATTTTTTGCTTTACCCGCTATGTTCTTGCTTACACTGTCAAACCTGTCACTCTACGGTGTTTTCCTTGCCTGGCTGCTATTCATCCTCTGAGCTTCAGCTTGGTCACAGCCTCCTTCAAGACTTCCCTGGCTAAACAAAAGGCATTAGCCATGTGCTCCCAAGTAGCACATTCATAACTCCAATGGCACTGTTTAGTCCTTCTTCTCCAACCAAGTTCTCCTGGTTGCCATGGTCAGGCTCTCGGCTCGGTATCTGTGTCATCTAAATTGCTTGTTTTAAGAATCTGTCTTTGATGGCAAGCCTTCTTCCATTTTGCATCTCCCAACTCTGGTAAAATAGCTAGTACATGGTGTGCTTAATATTTTTTAACTGAAATAAAGATTAATATGTTGTGCCTACTTACATCAATATTAGTGATTCCTAGCAACAGATCAGGCCTGTTAAGGAGACCAAGAAACCGTAGGGAGAGTTTCAGACAGATCTGTAATCCTTTGCTATAACCAATTTCCTGTAATTTCTTTAATGAATACCTTCAAATATTTTTAAGTACTTCTATGTGTCAAGCCCCATGTTAAGTACTAAGAGAATATAGGCATCAAAAATGAATAATGCTTATTCCCAGCTCACAAGGAGCATGTAGTCTAGTGAGAACAATAGTATATGTTCCAGGCCATTTAAAATGAAAGTAGCAACGTCTACATTAATAAAGCCAGAAGGAAGCACTTTGAACTAGAATAATTAAAGTATGCTTCCAGTGAAAAGAGCCATCCAAATTTCAACTTGGATATATAGGAGCCCAATTGGTAGCCAAAAGAAATTTCAGGAACAGAGAGGAGCCTAAACAGAAACATTGCAGAGGGAAAATATTTTGAGATATTAACTAAGGTTTGCCTCTGGTAATGTGTTTCCTTTTTAACTCTTTGCCCCCTTCCTTATTCCTCCTCACACATTAGGGGAGAGATAGGATATCACAAAACATAAAGAGTTTTTCTTTATGTTTTGTGATATCCTATCTCTCCCCTAATGTGTGAGGGGAGATTTTCAAAAACTAAAGATTTTAAATCTCAAAAGGCAAGGCTTTTACAGTGAAAGAAACTAAGCCCTGAACCATTCGAGGCATAAAGTTTATGCCATAAACAAGGAATAAAGGACCAGACCTCCTGACTCAGACTAAATAAAGATTCCACAGACAGAGAAAAAATGGGAGGTAACCCAGGAGGAAGCTGGGGCTTAGATGCTATTAGGTTCCTAAGGAGGACCCGTCGTATTCCATCCTACCTTGACTTTGGAAGGTATAATTAAACCTTTGGGGTGAAGATACCCCAAACAGGATGGGACTATTCCAACCCAAGTATTAGGACAATAAGAGCCAGCCTTGATCAAGTACTTAATAGGACCAGACATTATTCTTACCAATTGTTGTCGTAACCGGATTATAAGGGATTTACTGTAATGGTTGCCGCCATTTTAGGTAACAGACCTTGGTTACAGAGAGGTGAAGTAAGGTATCCTAGGTCATTCAATTAGAAATAGCAGAGGTGGTATCTGAATCCTGATAGTCTGATTCTTAACAGTGCTCATAAGCATTGCGCTTTCTAATGAAGACACAAAATTACCTGATCTAGTTTCTAACACCAGCTAGGAGTACAGATCAACATGAAACCAAGTTCAGTCATAGAAAAAGAAAGAAAGCTGCATTTTTTTTGAATGACTGAACTGTGGGCATTATAATGATAATAACAGGCTTTAGGTGAATGATCCCTTTTAATCCCTCCAATGGCCCTGTGAAAAAACACACACATTATTATAAATTGAAATATGCAAAAGGGGAAGATCAGATATATTAACTTGTCCAAGACAACATAGTTAGTTGGTGGCCCCGAAGTATTTGAGCTCAATCTGACTCCCAAATGCACGGTCTCAATGACGATGTCATCTATTTGTTCAGGAAATGGCAACTGAGGTGTCCATGAAAATGCACTGCCTACATCTCTTGCTATGGGGAACAGAATTGACTGATGGCCCCAACTATTGTCCATCGAGGACAGGTCTACCACTCATTCATTCTAATGCCACACCTTCTTCCAGATGCTTCCAGGTGGGCCTCCTCCAATGTGGGTTGCTCAAGGACTCCCATTGGCCATACCAAATCTTTCTTGGAACTATGCTGCGATCTGAGTCTCTTCCTACCTAATTCCCCTTCCTTGCCTCTCTCCTACCACAGCTGTGAAGTCTATATCCTGGTCTGAAACTTTCCCTCACATTCTGCTGCTTCTTTACCCATTGAATCTCTTGCATGTGTAACCCTCTTTTGGCATGTGCTTCTCTAGGGACCCCAAATAACACAAGTGGTACTGACAGTGGTTTGAGAAAACAAGTGGTAAGACAGGCATTTGGTTAGGGCTCACGAACCACCCATGCTGAGTGGAAGGTGGGCCACAGAAAGTCCCTGGCACAAGGCCCAATTGCTAAAGACTTCAAGGGGGTGATAATGGCTCAGGCATTAGGAAGAAGGTGGAGTTGGCTGCTTACTGCTCAATTGTATTGATATTGACAGCTGGAAGAATTCCTGTAGCCTACAATAAGCCCTTGTCTCCTAGAATGGAAAAGCAGAGCCGCTAAATAGCAGACCAAATATCTGATAGAGTCACGAGTTCCAGAGACCTTAAAATACTCAAAATGGAATACCTGTTACATTAAACTCAAGGCTCTGGTTGGGAAAACCTGGGATCTTAAAATAAGGGATAGGGACACACAAGATGTCCCTGAGGATGTTGGCTTTCCCCTGATCCCTCCGAGCTTACAGAAGTAGTTTAAATGTCCCTTCCTCCCCCACTCCGGCCTAGAATATACGGCAGAGACCACTCTCCTGCAAAGCAGCAGGTGTCTCCCTAAGGACCTATCCCCACCTGCTTTTCTGGCTCCCAGGACTGTGACTAAAGTTAAATGCCCAAATTACACAGCTGGGTGTTGATAAGGGAGGAAAAAGGCTATAGCAGAATGCACTTGTAAGATTTAGCTAGCATGTGCCAGCAAGAGCCAGGAAAGTAGCTCTGGGATTGCATTTAGAAAGTACTTAATCAAGAGGGTCAAAATGTAAGACTGGGTAAAAAATAATTCATTGATTTGGGGCAAGGGGGGGCGGAAAGGGGCACTTTCTTTGAGACTTAACTGTCTCCAGATTGTGCACGCTGACAAAGGCCCTCAGGGAAGGGGAAGATCAGCTGCTTGCGTGGATCAGCCTAAGCAGATCCATTGTGGAACAGGGCTACAATTCACCATTCATCCTACAGATGTGCAATCCTGCACGCTCTTTACCCAAGTGTTACACATCCATTGTTTTTTCGAAGGTTCTCCCCACCTTCTTCTACTCCTTTTCATAGTAAAGTTCTGGTACCTCTAATCCTGTCATATTGTCTACTTCTAGGTGGACCTATACTAACACAAAAAGTAAACACAGCTGGTTTTTATAGGCGTAAAATTAGGAAATGAGGACAAAAACTAAGGTCTGGATCTAATCATGTGCCTTAAAAGCCAGATGAGAAATCATGTTTTCACTCCCAACTGAGGTGTTATAGTGAGAAAACTAATGAAGATTTATAGTAAGCATGTAGCATAAACAAAGGTTTCTATGCATATAAGTTGGGCATCGGGGTAGGGAAAGACGAAAGGACTGAGAATCCAACATTTGAAAATTATTTAATTTTTTTTAAACTTGAGGTAACAATGCATATATTCTTAGTGTTAATAGGTGAGATAGTTATATTCAAATGCTTAACTAAGCCATTGGCAAATAATAGGTCGGTAAGTCCCTTTTTTATTTCTCCTGGAAGCAGTCCCAGAAACCCGAAGCCCCAGTAGGAGGCTTTGTCATTCACCTTTAGCAGTGTTATGGTGAAATAAGAGATGGAACAAGGGTCTATTTAAGTTAAGAAATTGTCACCTGATTATATACATGAAAAATGATTACATTTACAAACAAATGTATCTCATTTTTAAATGAATCAACACAAACTTGATATCTGATTAAAAATCATTAGGTAGCCCTAGCTGGTTTGGCTCAGTGGATAGTGTGTTGGCCTGAGGACTGAAGGGTCCCAGGTTCCATTCCAGTCAAGGGCACATGCCCAGGCTGCAGGCTTGATCCCCAGTGTGGGGTGTGTAGGAGGCAGCCTATCAATGATTCTCTCTCATCATTGATGTTTCTATCTCTCTCGCTCCCTCACTCTTCCTCTCTGAAATCAATAAAAAATATTAATAAAAATCATTAGATAATAGTTAAGAAAGAACAATTGGTCACTAGGTGAAAGAGCTTTTATGGGGCTGAGGCAGGGTAGGAGGGTGACCACAACGGAGTTCACTTCTTTCAAAGTTGTTAAAGTTTGTTTTATTTTTATTTTTGTTTCCCAGTATTTTTGATTTCTTGAAATATTTTATTTCTTACAAAATAGAAAATAATGCATAAGAATATTAATCATTCTTTTAAAAAATCAAAATGAACTAAAATAAATGTCATGCTGATACAGAAAACATCTAATATAAATGAGGCTTATTAAAATGTATATTTGTTTGGAGTCTACTTTAGTTGTATACTTTTTTCAGTGGGAGCTCTAGAGGAATATGACATTTTATATCATTACCTAAGTTTGTGAGCTATTTGTGACATTTATTCTAATTGGATAATTAAGAAATCTGTGTGAAATGCATGTTAAAATTGGTGGTTAAAAACTGATTGTATTTTGAGATTTTGTGATCTTGTCTTAATTCTCTGAAACAAATCTTCTTATATATACTAGGAAACCTGTAGCCAATCTTCTACACCGTCAACATCTGTACAGATTTCTGTGAAGCAGTGGAGCAACAAGGAATAGAATTTTGCTGGAAAGTCTGTCAACTCATTGCAAAGTGTCTTCTCTCTCCCAGAAGTGGTGCTGTGCTCATGTAGACCCAATCAGAGACATGATGGCCCTGTGTGTGCTGCGCATCGTGTGTGTGTTTATGCATAAACATGACTAATTAATAAAAATGGATCTTTCAAGTTAAACAGAGTTATCACATAATTATACGGAAATTAATTATCCTATTAGAATTCCAGTGGAGAACTCAGTTTCTCTTTTTTCTCTCTCCTGCTGCTTCCTTGCACATTAACCCTTTAATAAAACATAACATCATAACATTTTATGTACATTTTCCATAAGGAATGTATGCATTTCTTATGTGTTAGTGGAAGTTACATATAATAGGTAAATAAATCAGTTTTGACTTAAATTAATAATGACTGTTGAGCCCTGGCCAATGTAGCTTAATGGTTACACATTGGCCTGAGGACCAAAGGGCATGTACTTGGGTTGCAGATTTGTTCCCCTGCCCAGGTCCTGGTGTGTACGGGAGGCAATCAATCTATGTGTCCCTCTCACATCAATGTTTCTCTCTCTCCCCCTTCCGCCCTCCCTTTCACTCTCTCTGAAATCTCAATGGAAAAAAATATCCTCTGGTGAACAAAACAAAAACAAACAAAAATGACTGTTGAGCCCTGGCCAGTGTGGCTCAGTTGATTGAGCATTGTCCTCTGTACCCAAAGGTTGCCAGTTCAATTCCTCATCCAGAGTCAGGGCGGCAGCAATGCTCCTTTCTCTCTCTCTCTCTCTCTCTCTCTCTCTCTCTCTCTCTCTCTCTCTCTCTATATATATATATATATATATATATATATATATATTAAAAAATTACTGTTGATCCTTTTCATAATATTTGTCATCATTTCCCCATCCTACTTCCTTCTTCCTTTCTCCCCTTTTTCCTTACTCCCTTTTCCTTAAGGCCTTCCTCAATTCTTTGCCTTCCTCAAATTCATTTTTTTCCTGCCCAATACCAATATCCCTTTTTGTTTCTGATAATCATACCCTGATTTTTCCCTGGAGAACTACTTTTCTTTCATTCTCAGTAAATGCAATTAGGAGAAGCTTATTTCCACCCAGAATGTAAGATTAACCAAAACTTTCCTCTTTATAGTGACTGCCTAAGTATTGGGCATATAATCTAATTTTGGATGATTGAATCCATGAAGAATTAATTGTGGAATTCTTGCTAGACTCATGAGGGAAAAAATAGTCCCCTATAGAATTCCTAGCAGTGGAAAATAAATATTTACAGGTGCTAGAAGCCTCAACATAAAAAGATAAGGCCCCAGATAAAGCCAACGGAAACTACCATAGTGATAGAATAAGAGAAAATCGTGTAATCATTGTTTTACTTTTTCCTCAGGACTTTTCAATGATCTGAGATAAATTTCTCTTATTGTTTAAGCCATTGTGCATAGTTACATTTTCTACCTTTTTTTTTTTAGGACTAAATGACTAAATATGAAATAAAAGATTCTGAACAGTGCCATCCATTCTCATAGAAATCAGGACTTCATTTACTCTTCTAGGAAGCAGGAAGGCTAATTATATGAAATCAAGCGATCTTATTTGATGGTTCCAACATAACAGCTCAAGAAAAGAGTGAGAAAGTTAGGAATAAGGTTATGAATACATCAGAATAAGAATAAGGATACATTAGTTTTTTAATGGGACCTTATGTTTATTTTTTTTATCCTTTCCCTATACAACTCTGCTGTAAATTGTAATTTAACTGTGAGCATAAAGTAAG
The DNA here is from genome assembly GCF_014108235.1 of Myotis myotis. Classification (NCBI taxonomy): domain Eukaryota; kingdom Metazoa; phylum Chordata; class Mammalia; order Chiroptera; family Vespertilionidae; genus Myotis; species Myotis myotis. The sequence goes on along the minus strand of NW_023416313.1, from coordinate 89,292,568 downwards.
GAGTCACACACTTCCTTTTTAAATGTTCTAGGACTTCTAGTGAAATGCCCTTTTTCACATTATAACCCGTCATTTAAAATCCTATGTACTCACTACTGAATAAACCAATGAATAGACTGCTAAATTAGGCTAACCTAGAAGTAATTTGTTTAGTACTTCTCTTTTTAAATGTAAGCAGATGAGACAGTTGCCTACAAGTATCAAAATGATCAAAAAGAGTTATTCAGGAACGCTCCAATGATACTGAAAAGCTTCACTGTCTGGAAGTTCACAAAGTAAGACATATTAACTTCATGTCAGGAATAAAATGCAAATTTATCTTCCAATCACAAATGATATTTTAGAGCTTACTATTGGTGGCAGTTGTAAGGACAATTTAAGAATTCTAATTAAAGCTATTTGAAGCAAATAAAACCTATACCAGATTCTTCCATCTCATGCAGTTTCTATCTATTAAAGACAGAAAAGGATCAACAATAATTTTTAATCTAAACCAAGAACAGGTTTATTTACCTATTGCATGCAACTTCCACTAATAACATAAGGGATGCACACAGAGATTGTGTAATGCAGGATCCAAATGTACAACATTGGCAGTGTGTGTGATAATTACCGACAAGAATTAATCAGCATTCCTCAAGTCATACACAATGCAGTTAGATTAGAAACAGCAAATCTGTTCAAGTAATGCAAACAAGCTGCATAAGAGGCTAAATAAGTAAAAGTATATCATCAGCCATGACTCAAATTACATCTTTAAATTGTGTGCCAGCTTCCTTTAAATTAGCCATGTAGAACTTGTTCTCTGACAGACTTTATAAATTGGAAAGTACTACATCTTCTCAGATTCACAATTTTTTCTGGTATGGGAATACATGTAATAATGCAGCATGTAAATTAACTCTTACGTGATGCAACAGGTACAGTGCTGTGGATACTTATGTGATGGTGAAATCTGTTGATAAACTTCAGAAGTTCTACAGCCATCCAAGGTGACAATGTTGACCAAGCTCCCAAAGAATATTGTAGCTTTATTGTTAAATTCTTTCCAACCCAGTTTCTTTTAGCCTTGACATTTCCTAAGATTCTCACCATTTTCTACCAAACTCTAACATCAAGCAGCTCTGTTATGTTTGTATTTTTTCTTGTTCTGAATATATTGAGGGTCCTTGGGATGTTAATGGGCTGGAATAATGAACATTCAGTTCTTTCAGTTTTGTAGCTACTCCTTGTCTAGTCCTCAGCACTCTGGTGGGGAAGACGCAGTGGTGAACTTATGGTCTGTAGAGATTTCTGTCAAATGGTAGGCTTGAAACTGAAATTTTGGTATAAAGAAATTCTGGCACAAAATTATTTCTTTTCCATACAAAATATATAGAAACACTTCTAAACGTGCTCCTTGTAATCCACTTAGGCTATTAATGAAAATGTGTATGACTACTCTATCAAGAATCAAGGGTAAAGGAACAAAAAGTATTAAGAGGTTTGCACTATAATATCTTCATAATCATGAGCCAGCGTTTTCCTTTGTGAGGGAAAGTGTGGGGAAATCTGAAATCTCACAATTTTTTTCTGTGACTGAGTCAACTAAACTTAATCCCAATTTGTAGTTTTGACATCTATTCACTTTCTGCTCAAACATTTTAGTCCCTGGAGATGTTAGATAAGCAATAATGGTTTCATCTTCTTTAATAGAATTGCCAACAAAATATATATGAACAGAAGAATAAAATATGTTATACTAAATACAGTATAATTATGCTTAAATTTTAATGCAATAGTTCTGATCAGAATTAAACTTTTAATTTGATGTATTTATATTTGTGTTAGCAGAAAAGATTGTTATATGTAACTATTAAAATATTTTTGAATAAACTTATAAGTAAGTGTAAGCTTTTGTGTGCAATGGAGATGGAATAAATTGAGAGGGATGAATAGTCACCTGTGTTTGAAGGGTAAGGATTGGGATAACTAAAGGCCAAAAGATTATAAGACACTGGGAAGAAAGGGAAATAGAAGAATTTACCTGCAGAATTTTTCCTGGGTTTTCATTTCTTCTATATTGTGGTCAGTGTGGGAGGTGGACAGTAATCAAATAATGATTAGACTGAAGGTAAAAGTACAACTGCTATAGGTGACTCCCAAATCTGTCCTTGCCTTTTCTCTCCCTATCTATCCACACTCACTCTTTTGATAATCTCATCCAGGCTCATTATTTTTAAATATCATCTATATTCCCAGGTTAAAAGTCTACCTTGAATTCCAAGCCCGTATATCTAATTGTATGCTTGTCATCTTTATTTTTTTAAATATATATATATATATATATATATATATATATATATATATATTTGATTTTTTACAGAGAGGAAGGGAGAGGGATAGAGAGAAACATCGATGAGAGAGAAGCATCAATCAGCTGCCTCCTGCACACCCCCTACATGGGGATGTGCCCACAACCAAGATACATGCCCTTGACAGGAATTGAACCCAGGACTCTTGAGTCCACAGGCCGGCGCTCTATCCACTAGCCAAACCGGTTAGGGCTGCTTGTCATCTTTACTTGAAGATCTGAGAAGAAGCTTAAATTTGATATGTTCAAAACCAAAATTCAGTCTTTTCCATCTCATTAATTGGCAACTTTACTTTCCACTTATTCACATTAAAAACACTGGAGATTCCTGCCTGTCTACAAATTCTATTTCCTTTGTTTTAAACTATATGCTGAATTTAATCTCTTCTTGCAACCTTTCACTGCTACCACTCTGGTTCCACCATCTTTTTTTCACGTGGATCATGGCAATGGCCTCCCCAAACTGGTCCCCTTTCCTCCATTCTTGACCTTCAATAGTCTATTCTCCACATAGTAGCCAACGCAGTCTTTTTGTAATATATATTGGTTCATGTCTCCCTCTAATTGAACTCTACAAAGACTTTCTTTCTCACTTTGAGTAAAAGTCAAAGTCCTTAACAGGACACTACATAATCTTGTCTCTCTTACTTTTTTAACTATGTTTTCTACTATTCTCTCTTACCAGTTGCACTGCAGACATAATGGGCTTCATGCTGGTCCTTACAAATTCCAGGCTCATTCTTGCCTAAAGGTCCTTGTACTGACTAGTAGGCTGTTTCCAAGATATCCATATGGTTTACTTACTTCCTTGCCTCCTTGGGGGTCTTACTTCAATTGTTACCATCTCAGTTAGGCTTTCCCTAAACTACCCATTTAAAATTCCAATTCTCTTCATCATCCTCTCACCCCATTAGTATTCCTAATCTTCTTTTTCCTCCTTATCTATATTAATAAAAAGGTAATATGATACTTAGACCAGATAGAGTGGACATCTTCAGGACATCCTTCCAGACAAAGCCACGGCAACTGTGAGGGCTGGGGACAGGAGGCTGCGGCAGCCAGCAATGACAGCAGCAGCAGCTTTCTGTTGATTGGCCCAGTCACCTCCCACGAAGGGAGGAATGGGCCTAAGCCATCAGTAGGACATCCCCTGAGGGATCCCAAGCTGTGAGAGGGGAAGGCCAGGCTAAAGGACCCCCCCCCCCCCAGTGCATGAATTTTTGTGCACCAGGCCTCTAGTATTAGCATAATAGCATATATTACCATGGGATGTCTTTCTTTACTTGCTTCTGAACTCTTTCCACTAGAACACAACAAACTCTATGGAGGCAGAGATTTGTGTCTTACTTGTATATGAATATACTAGAGGCCCAGTGCACAAAATTATTGCACATGGGGAGGAGGTCCCTCAGCCCGGCCTGCATCCTCTCCAATCCAGGACTCCTCGGGGGATGTCTGACTGCCTCTCGCAATCTGGGACAACTGGCTCCTAACTGCTTGCTTGCCTGCCTGATCACCCCGAACCACCTCTGCCTGCCTGTTCACCCCTAACCACCTTTCCCCGTCTTCCTGATTAGCCCCTAACTGTTCCCCTACCAGCCCGATCACTCCTAACTGCTCCTCTGCTGGTCTGATTGCCCTTAACCGCTTCTGCCTCACCCCACACCTGGGACCCAGGATTTCCTCCTCTGGCCAAAGGCACCCGGGACCCGGGCTTCCCTCCCTCTGGCTTGCCACAGGCACCCAGGACCCAGATCGGCTTCACCCGGGCTGGCTGCAGCCACAGAGGACTGTGGGTGGGCAGCTTCGCCCAGGCCGCAGCCACAGGTGCTGGTGCCTGGGACTGCGGAGCAGGTAATTTGTCCTTCTCCCAGGCCACAGGTGCACAGGTGTAGATGCAGCCACTGACACCTGGGACCATGGGGACCATGGAGCATGCGGATTTTCCCTCTCCCAGGTTTCAGGCACAGGCACAGCTGCTGGCACCCAGGACTGCAGGGTGGGTGGCTCGTCCATCTTCCGGGATGCAGGCGCAGCTGCTATTGCCTGGGACCATGGAGCAAGTGGCTTGTCCCTCTCTTAGGCTGCAGCCTGACTGGTCCCCATTGCTCTCTTGTGAGCTCATTTGTGCCTGGCTGGTCCCCTTCCTCTCTCGTGAGCTCATTTGTGCCTGGCTGGTCCCCTTCCTCTCTCCCCAGTGTTGAGTGTCTGAGCCGTTATGGCATGACAGCGTGAGGGCCTGACGACCATTTGCATATTAGCTCTTTATTATATAGGATTCTAGTTGCCTAGATTGGTGAAGAGCACATAAAAAATGTATAATATATATTGAATTAATTCATTAGTAATTTTATGAAGAGCTATAAGTTACTTTGAGAGCCTATAATAGGTGAATTTGACATAGTCACAAAATTTAGGTAATTTTTCCTTTTAAAAAATGAAGTGTTAAATTCTGAAGAATGATTAGCCATTACCCAGGAGGAAAGATAAGACAATAAAATTCTAGGTATTAAAAACAACATAAACAAACTTTCCTGAGGTGCGAGGGAAAACTCATTTTACAAGTGTAAGGATCAGAAGAAAGTCTAAGTGGTTGGAATGCCAAGAGGAAGGAATTACATCTCTTGCCACTCCTCCACTATTTTTATTTATTTGTGTATTTAATTTGACCACTTAATTGAATTCCATCATGATGGTAAATGTGTCAGGGACCATGTTTTATTCAACTTGATATCCCCAGTGTCTGAAATATTGAAGATACACAATACTACTAGTTGAATAAATAAGAAATTAAATCAATTTCTGGTTTGCCAACACACAAAAATATTCACACTGATGCTCTGTAGACATTATGAAATTGGGCGTTTGTGGGATAAAGACCTATTCCATAATGGTTAAAGTGTATTGCCATCTATTAGTAGTTGGATGTGGACTTGAAGTTCAAATATACATACATATAAATAGACAGCTCAGTAGTATACAAATATACCTAAAATGTTCAAATTACATGAAGATAAAGAATGCATTTGGGGAGCAAACAGTACTTATAATTTTCAACACAGTTGCTTCAATGTCTGAAAGTAGGGCATAGAGAACACATTAAAGAGCTCATAAAAAGCTCAAAAGATTGCATGAAGCTTTTCCAAATTCTCTTATTCTCAGAGAGTAAGTATTATAAGATGCTGAGTCATCAAATTCAACTGCAACTGTACAACAGTGACATAATCTTTTCTCCAGAAGATGTTTAATAGCACATGGTTCTTTTGCTATTGTGGGACATGACTTCAACTCTGTTGACTAGGAAAAAGCATGCAAGTACACAGATTGAACTATCTCTACCCCACACATAGTAATTCAATATTCACAGATAAAATTATATTTATAAATAAAGTTATAAGTAAATTTACAAGGTAATTTATGAAATGGTGAGAAAAGTTCCTGAACAATACAATGAATAAGAATTTCCAGCTCCATATGCTTTATGATAATTCAAAGATTAAATAGTACCATTTAAATATTATTTTTAACACCCCTTCAGTTTTTCTGAAGCCATATAATTTTAATTAGAAGATATTTTTTCAGAAAAATAATAATCAGATCATAATTCAAACCGAGTAGTCTTCTAGCATCTTATTATTAAAGAAGTTATGTAATTCAGTCTTTTGTTAGAAATGCTTTGTATGTGTCCATTGGTTAGGGGATGAGGACATGAGTGGGGGGCGGGGGGCAATGGGGCAATAAGAACACATATGTAATACCTTAATCAATAAAGCAAAATATTTAAATGCTTTGCATGTAGTTTATATATGATAAAAGCAGCTTTTAAAAATGCTATTTTGAAAAAGAGATCTCTGCTTCCAATTTGTGAAATGACACCACCGCTAACCAAAATGATTTTTGTCATAAATAACATGTTGTAAACAAAGCGCAGACTTAGACTAAAAAATAATTTGGTTGATATTTCATTTTATATAAATACACTGAAAATAAGAAATATTGATTTAAATATTGGCCAAAAAATCTGAGTTGCAAAGGACACAAAGATAGATCTCAAGCCAAGATATTAGAATAAAGGATTAGAAACTAAATTTCCAAATAAGCAAAAATCTCCCATATTGTTATGCTACTTTTTTATTTTTTATTTTTTTTTATTTATTTATTTTTAAATATATTTTATTGATTTTTTACAGAGAGGAAGGGAGAGAGATAGAGAGTTAGAAACATCGATGAGAGAGAAACATCGACCAGCTGCCTCCTGCACATCCCCCACTAGGGAAGTGCCCGCAACCCAGGTACATGCCCTTGACCGGAATCGAACCCGGGACCCCTCAGTCCGCAGGCCGACGCTCTATCCACTGAGCCAAACCGGTTTCGGCAACATTTTTAATGTAAACAATTAAAATCTTAAATTTGTGTGCATTATGTTTACCTAAAATCACATTTTCTCTGTATTAGAAAAGACAAAGAGTGGAAACGAGATGGAGAATAGCTTCTGCATAAAACATGCAAACAAAACCAGCTTCAACCAATGAACACCTTGACAAAATATATGACGCTGCAGAAAACCATACAAAATTATCTGGCTCAATGTCTAAATAAGTTATAGAACTGCCCTTTCCCTTTTTGGTTAATTTAATGTATTCTGAAGAATTACATATGAGCCTCCAACTATTTATATCCTTGAAATTTTCAGGTAAGAAATCATTATGTATGAAAATCCAGTTTCATATTATTGCAGTATTGTTGTTTACACCAAAATATAATAAAAAGCATAGTGACTCACCTGAAAAAATGCTGAGAATCCAGGGTCTTTCATAATTCAAGTTACCTAATTCTTCTTTATCACCCTATGTAACCTATGTAATCCAACTCTATGGCCATGGCCAAGATATTTTATACTTGTGATATTATACTAATAGGACACATCTTGAAATTCATAAAATTACAAAAATCTTCTAATATGGTATTTTCTGTGGACATAAACTGAATTGTTTGAAGTCCCATGTTTGCAACAATATTAAAGATTTCCAAGATATAAAAAGGAATCCTACATTTCTTCTGGTTAGAGGAGAAATTGAAGAAAAAGAAAAGATCTTTGTTCTGAGAAGCAGTGAAATAAGGGCTAAGCACATTCACCACCAAATAAGCAGCGTTGGTGGACACAATATTCCATAGTAAAAAAGCTAGCAATAGCAATGTAATCTCAGAGAAGTGCTGGGAGTGGCTGAAGAATTCCGGTGTTGCACATTTCTGCTTCCAGGTACTATGAACAGGATTTTTCATTCACAAGAAATTCATGGGTTGCTTTCTCCTGGCATATGATGGAGAGGAAGGGAAAAAAGTTTGGATATATTTATTTTTTACTTCAATGGCCTATTAAAGCTTTCAACAAAAATATATCCTTTGGACATGTGAAAATAATCATGTTCTTCTTTTTTCCCCTTCTTTAAGTGTATGAGAAAGGCAAAATATATGAGGAAAAACAGAATGAACAAACTGGTATAGTTTATGAAAGATTTATATACAGTATTCATTTTGCTAACATAAGGGCAAACGTAGAATTATAAGCTTTTATATCATAAACAAAATTAGATTTTTCAGGGTCATATGCTCATTACTGAAAAATCCCACAAATAAAAATTTGTTCATGGAAAAATAGAGATACTTTGAATACTAAAGTCCTTTATTCAACAACACATAAATTTCACAAAAAACAACTTTACTGGGCAAATTGAATGTGTTTTTTAAAGTTTTTTTTTTACAGTTTTGTACATGCCCTATAAGTAATTTTCTTTAATAAATACACTGTTTTCCAAAACTGCTTTTTTTTTTTATAATTGCACAAGCATACATACACCTTACACAAATATCTGTTAGAAAATTTAATAGATAACTGCACAGTTCAGAATAGGAGAGCACTGTGAAATGAGTACATTTTGTGGTCCATTCCTGAAACTTCTCTGACTTCCTTGCGATTGTGAAAATTGAACCCCTTCTAACATAGTAGCTGTCTTCCATTCACCAGGAATACAGATCTCAGTGTGAAACTGCCAAATTTAATAAAAACAAAATCTGAAACATTTAGCTATTACATGAAAACCAACTGTTTGATATCCCTGTGATCAAAGACCCACTACGGTTTTTGCTGAACATATTTGACCCTAAATGGTGTGTTCATTTAACGGCTTTCCTTTTTTCATTATTTGATTACAGATACTATCAGCTTAAACACTTTCTATGCTTTAGGATTAATTGTACAATTTACATGTCAGGGGTTCTGAATCAAAGGAAGGGGATATCCTTTTCTTTTAGTGATTAGTTAATATTAATTCCTAGTCAGCCCACCATCTCTTGCTCCTTATAAATGTTTAGAAGAAGGAAGTTGTGTATTTGGAATTAAGCAACCAGGAGATGTCTTTATACACTCTTACAATGGAGGAAGACATTTTTTCTTCTCCCAAGCATTGGTACATTTCTACTTGGTACATATGCCTCCCCTTGTACACACACAGATAGAATTCATCACAAAGCCACTTTAGCCTGAAGGCCTGGAAAAGAAGGTTTACATTATGATGTTCTTGTGATGTTAGGGTGCTAAGTGACAGATGACAAGGAAATTGACACCCAGAGATTTTCCATGCTCCCCCAAAAATGCTAACAGAATATAGCATTTCCACATCTACACCGAGACAAAGCAAGACTTCTGTGTATGTAGACGGCTCTTACAAACTATTTTATTTGACTTAGCTGATAGGAAATTTTTAAGGTGTATTGATAGTCCACCCGATCTATATTCCATTTTTATATTTTAAATTTTCTTGGTGCTGAATATAAAACATACAGTGAGGAATTTTAAAATTTTAAAATTTTGCCTTTCATTGGTATTTTAAAAATCATGAAAATGTAAACCTTTAAATCATTCCCTTAGGGTTATAATGATATGCTTTACAGCTCTTGGTACATAGACTTAGAGAAAGGAATTAGAGTGAGGCCAGAAGAGTAGTATCCTTCTTCAACATCATCAACAAGAACTTTATATGCACTCTACATTATATAAATAGAGTTTTAGCAAAACCAAAGAAATGGGTAAGTGTAAAAGAACAATGTCAAGAATAAGAACATATAAGAGAATTAAAGAAAAGCTATACATTTCCATTTTAATAATCAACAGATTTTCTTTCATTAAAAAGTTGAATTGACATGTAAAACACCACATTTTACAATATACAGATTCATAAGTTCTTTAAGAAAACGAACAAACAAAAACACATCAAGACATGCAACACTAGCATGTATTTTAGACTCTTGGTACATTGCTATGAGATCTTTATATGTTACTGTATGCCTAATGCAGTCTGAAGGGAAAGAAGTTTGCTTCACTGCTGTAAGAACAACCATCGTTTTCCAAAAAGCAAGGCAAGCTTCCCATTCAAGTGTGAAAGTTAGTTTTCACTTACTTGTAAAAATTATCAAATTGATTTTAAAAATAAGTAAAATAAAAAAGAACTAGAAATAATTCATATAGCTCTCTTTTCCCACAGCTGGAATAGAAATACTATCTAGAAATCCTCAAAGGAATATATAGCAAGTGGAAAGTGATCTCAAAACTAATATACAGCATGTTTTAGTTTGTGATTATTTAATTCTGTTCTCTAAACATGGATAGGTGCAACAGATAATAAAATTTCCTCTAAAAGGCTTTTGGACCATAATTGTGGACCTTGCATTCATATTCCAGGCAAGTTAAAGCACACTTTAACATTGGCATTTGTCAGCACCTTATCCATCCCTCCCTCCAGAATTCTTATGGTGAATGCTCCTTCCATGTTTTTTTTAAAATCTCCTCTCTTCTATTACTTCCAATTCAAAACTAGAACTAGCCTTTTAAAATTATTCATCTGCTAGGCCTTCTAAAGTTTTGCAGTCTTTTGCATCACCCTTTCTCTTCCCAAGTTATTTTTCTTCACATGATACATTTTGCTAACATTTTTCAAAAGGCTAATGGATGTGTAGGCAGAAATAAGTGGATAAAAAAACAAAAAATGACAGTAACATGGCAACTTTGATTCTCTATGTGTTTTTGCTAAACTCTATTTTATTGCTGAAGTTGAACAGTCTCTGACAAAAGAAAGAAGAAAGAAAGAGAAAGAAAGAAAGAAAGAAAGAAAGAAAGAAAGAAAGAAAGAAAGAAAGAAAGAAAGAAAGAAAGAGGGAGGGAGGGAGGGAGGGAGGGAGGGAGGGAGGGAGGAGGAGGAAGGAAGGAAGGAAGGAAGGAAGGAAGGAAGGAAGGAAGGAAGGAAGGAAGGAAGGAAGGAAGGAAGGAACTTCTTAGGTATTATGTCATCACAAATCATAATTGTCCTATTGGGACAGCCTTAGGAGCCCCAACTGCCATAAGCAAACCAAATTCTACGTGAAAAGGTAGCCCGGGTCCTATGAAACATACTCCTTTGTGTTTAGGGGTTGTTTACATTTATGGAATTCTCTGGAACCACAGCATCCTTGATGACAAGAATGGGAATGGGAGCAATGGAACATTCCACTGAGGGCCTAGGGGAAGGCCACTGGTCCAAATAGGAGGCTATGAGAAAGGAAGATAACAAAAGATTAAAAAAACCTCACTTTTATGAATGTGTTTAATTCTTTTTTACTTAAAAATATACCTAGCCATGTCTCAAGGCAGAAGCTTTGATATGTTCAAAATGTAAAACAAAACTACCCATTTAATATCATACATGGAGTTAAAACATGTGGATACATTTTATTAAGTGTTTATTTTTCCTACCAAAAAAAAAATAAAAATAAGGCAAAAAATAAACAAACAAAAAATACAGCCCCTGCTGCGCTAGTAAAAAACTCAGTCATGGATTTCTCCCCCTACGATATGATACTTTATTCTGTATCCTAGAAAACACTGTTTTAAAAAAATTTATACAACTGATTCTGCATGTTCCAACTACTCAGAGTACTCCGCCTTACAGTGCAACCCAAGACAAGTCAACTACACTAAGTATTTGGGAGGTATACCCTTCTGTACAGCTCGTTTGTAAGCAATGCAAGTGCATAACCACTACTCTAATATAGTGCTCAAAAGATTAATTGAAACTTTCATCACATCTTCCCTCCTATAACAATACAACTGCAGGTAATTGCCGGATGCATCATAATCTTTTCTTCTTGTGAAACTTGGCATCGAGTCTCTACTGAAAGATGCATGGCAAAACATGCCACCGCTGTTGCTGCTTCTAGAAACAACTGGCAAAAAATATTTAAAGCTAAAATTTATTGCTCCCGATTTAACTCGCAGAACCATACTGTTGTGTACAAACTGTTAATCTCCATAGATGCTCAGACGTGATTGTCTCCTTGTGTCTAGACACACAAAATACAAGCTGCTATCTGTACAGTTTACAGTACTGAAACACATATATTTGAAAATGAAGTATAGATATGTACTTTGCAAAGATACATGATTTTACAGCAGGGGTTTACCCAAACTTATTTTTTACAGCCACTTTCAAAATAGACAACAACTTCACTAGTATAGCTAAATTACATCAAAGAATCAGTGTATCCAAAGTAAATAGACTGGCCAATTCCCCGAGCTCCCAGATTATTTTGATATGTCTTTTTTTTTCTTTTCTTTTCCTCTTTTTTTTTTTTGAAGAAACCCCTATACATAAAATGAAAATAATATCTGGATATTTTCTTCAGTGGTGGACTAAGCAGTTCCTTAAAACAAGACATTAGTTTGCCCTTCACTTCCAAATGCCTTGAAAATAAGATAGACTACTGCTTTAAAAGAACCATCGGAATGCTTCGGCGCTGGGAACAGGTGTTCTCTATAAAAAAAGAGCAAGAAGACAAGTTAAGCTTACTTTCTATGCCAATATAAAATTAGAATTTTCTCCTTTATTCTTCAGCAATAGCTTTAGTCAGTAAGGTACAACATAATGACTTGTATATTTCAACATTTAATAAAAAATAGATGGTCAATCTTAGAACACTACAAAAATTAGAATATTGAATTTAATGCTAACTTACTAAATATAATGATTAAAACTCATTGGTCTAAAAATAGAGGAAACACAGTGTAGAACAGGGATAGCTATTAGAATGAATGGGATGGTTCATGCCATTAATAATAGGAGGACCAGCTAGCAAGTGTCCTTAAAATCTGTACCTGCTACATACACATGCACCCTCTGTAAGACCAATGTTTAGAACTCAGTGAAGTAATTTCTTTTTTGTTCTGGAGAACTTCTTTTATGACAAGACCACAATAAATATTACATAAATATTACTTCTATCACTTAACAACTATTAATGCTAAATATTCCTACAGATAATCTAATCAGAACTAGACTGACAAAATATATCACTATTTTAAAGTAAGTCTGCATATTAAATAAATTAATATCATCTATATGAAACAAACTTATACTAACAATGATTGCCAATGGACCATAACTACCCTTTTGTACCATAAAAATACTACCATATTCCAAAGGAATAATAAACTAACACCAAAAGTTTGAGCAACTGTTTCAACAAAAAGCTAATAGTTACAATGGTTTTTTTTATTCAATCGTAGTTAAACTGTTGAATTTTCCTCTATATATTAACATTATAGCAATCCATCATGCCATACTCTTTTTTATAAAAGAGAATCCCATAGGTACATATTGAAGGTACATAAGAAACAAGCTAAGAGTAAATTTTCTCATAAGGGCAAATGAGAGTTAATTTTATTCCTTGTTAAACTAGTCCAACCAGCCTGTGTAGACTATAAGATGGCTGCTGAGGACAAATAAGTAAATTAATTGTATGTTGACTGTTACAAAAATATTGAGTTAGTATAGAAGAACATGTACACACACACACACACACACACGCACACACACCTTATAGAGTGTTAACATACAGTGTTAATAATATTTGAATTTCGTATTTCAGAAAATACATAAAAATTCCTACCACAAATACTTTTTGATAACTGGTTAGCTTTTATTTACTTTCTCACACATGCCTTATTCGATTGATACAGTCCTGTAGTAATGTTATCTAAAAGTAAAATTAATAATTGATCAAGATGTTAACTGAAATTTAAATATGTAAAATAATCATTTTGGAAAGTAAAACTGTTTTCACTACCTGTACTTAAAATATTTTTTTATAAACTGTCCTCAGAGCCAACACAATAAAGTTCAACATGAATGTGGTAAGAACAAACTAATAGTATCTAATCTCAATTTGCATATAGGTATATATATATATAAACCAAAATATTTAACTTGTGAAGTATTTTCTGCAAGCACAAACTAAAAGGTCGTTGCTCCCACAAAAATGCTACTCATTTTACTAATCTTTTACTCCCCACTCCTATGGTTTCATCTGTTTCCTTCTCTTCAGGTCACTGTGCGTACCTGGAGCCCTATTCGTTGCTTGGTTTTTGAGAAAAAAACCTGTTTACTGCTTTCTACGCTTAACTTTTGAATGATAAATGTAATAATGATAAATGCTCCTACATGCACTTAATCATTATTAAAGGAACTATGAATAAGAAACAATATATTCACTCTAATATTTATGCTTCACACACACACACACACACACACACAGTAAATGCAAACTTAGTTTGTAACGGATGCTAACTTGCTGCCTGATGCCAACTAAGAATAAATTTTATTTATGTATGCATACTTATATAAATGTAGTCATTTTTAACAAGTTAGATCCAAGCATATCCATGCAATTACAGATTCACATATGAAAAATAAAACATGTGCATTTATATTCTCATATATTCACATTTACATGTATAGTATATGACATAGAGATGCCAAATTTACTCTCAGATGCCAACTGGAAACAAGATTGTAAATATATGCTTATATAATTTTGTATCTTGATAAACATATGTTTATGAATATAAACAAAAAATACATGGAATACATTTTTTAATGAGATGAACTCCTTATGTCTTAGATATTTTAAACTTTCTTTCCAGCTCTTTGCTCTGCCTGTGACCCTTTCCACTACTCACTGTTATTTATAATATTTTTAAAAAGACAGCTTTATGAAATGCCATTTGGGCTGAAAGGTCAATGTTGTGAGAAAAAAGATAAGCACTTCTCAATGCTTGTTGGCACAAAAATTAGATAATGCAATGAGAGAAGCAGAGAGCTGGTTTTCTATATTAACAAGATCTGTCACAAAACAGCTCTGTGATGTGGGCATATTACTGGGCATACGTTGAAACCAGCATATATCTCTACATAAGGATATGGACAACCCACTGCCCCAGGGAAAGGAAGAAGGTAAGCAGGGAAACAACTCTTAAAAAATATTTCTCTCTTATATTAATATCTTTGATTGAGGTCATAAAGCCTAAAAAATGATTGGGTGGGCACCATTTAGAACAAATTTTCAAGGCATTCACCAGAAACTTGAAGTGATATTTCTCTAACAGTTTTACTAATAAAAAGTAACAAAGCTCCTTAGTGTCCCATAGGCCACAAAACACAGGATGCAGAGCCAATCTCCTGCCCAAATTTTATTGGGCTCATTGGAAATTTATGTTAGGCCTGGACTAAGTTCTTTTCAGGATGGGTGAAGCAACACTGTAATATATTAGATTAACATCAGGCAACATCTTGGGTTAAATTACAGGTTTCAGATTGAACTAATTTGGGGATATATCTTCTCTAATTTTGTCAGCGGATGAGGTCGTCTTTATCAGAGGGCTTCCATTTTAAATGGGTGGGAGCTCTAGGGACCAATGTGGGGGATTATGCACCCCGACCAGCTAGCTACCTTTAGGATATATAAATTCAAGAGTCCCAGCTGGGGAATCACACTCTTGATGAGATTACAGTGACTTTCTGGATCTCAGTGATGCTTGCAGGAAATCGTTATCCTGAGTGACAGGAAAGCCAGATTCCCCAGGAAGAGAAGGGGGCGGGAGGTAAAGAATAGAATTGAGTTGATGGGCATTGTTCAAGGCAGCCTTCACTGCTCATGCAGGTGCAAACACTGACGAACAGCAGTCTTGCTCCCAGGAGGCCTGGGGAGCAGTCTGCAGCCCCCCTTTCTCTTTCCGGTTCTGCTGTAAAGCATCGTGTTCCAGAGAATTCATTCCTATATGAGCCAGATATGAAATGACCTTCAAGCTTAAGTGAATGCCTTCTGTTTCCCTCCTAAATTACCTTAAAAAGCCAGCACATTTCTTTGAATAGAAGAAAGATATAATCCAAGTCCAAGCACATTTTACACTTACTTTTATATTTTTTTAAAAAGAGAATACATATCCATGTCCCTGGAAGAAATGTAATTCGGCTTGATTTTCATCAAATCAGCAATGAAGAAATAATTAAATGACATAAAATAAATAAGATTCCCAAAAGCTGGCACTTTAAGGATTAAGCATGTTTCTTTTTTTATTGGTGTCTGCTAAGCAGTCACGGGGACTATGGTATCTTCTGGCTGACCAGGGCTTTACATTCTCTTGTTAAAAATATATCAAGCTTAATAAAAACTTACCTCCTAAAAAGTGAATTTGGAGTATCTACAACTTTGTATATATGAACTATATTGGATTGACTATTCCTATCTAGATACAATATGTAAAATGTAGCAGTATTCTGGACACAATAAAATGCATTATTTTTAATAGAGCTAGACATGAGTTTTCAAAAAGTAGCTCAATGTTAAAATTTACTTCAGAATGCATGTTATAAATTGAGATAATAATTATGACATAAGCAAATTCTGTAACTAAAGTTAAATATATCTTTATATTTACTCATACACTTCGAAATCCAAAAGTCTCAATGATTTGCCTATGCCTTCAGAATTCTACTGTGAAACAGGATGACTCTAATGCAGTGATTTCCACATGGAAGTCAGTATTTTAAAGTACCAATATTCTTACACTAATTAAAGAATAATTTCCTCCAATCCCATTTTTATTAATAAAAGAAATATGTCAATCAATAATTTTCTGATTCCCATATATAATGATGCTTATCTAACCAAAAGCAAAGACATTTGAAACTGTACTTAGCCAATGCAGCCTCTTGTAAACTATTTTGAAACATTGTTCTCACTATGAGAAGTTCCACTATAAGTTTTTAAACTCTTGGACATCCAAGGCCTTGGAATTGGAAACACCCGCTGCATTTGATTTGCCTCTTCATGCTAGAATTTGAAAATCTTAACAAACCACTGATGTGGCAATAAAACGTATCTGAATCAATATGACAAAAGATAATAGTAAGTCCTATTGCTTGCTTTTAGATATTTGATTATATTTGCTTCAAACTTTTGGATTTTTTAGATGAACAAAAAGAAAAGAATCCCAGGTGGTAGGGAAAAAAATACATTTTTCATTATTTAATTCACAATGATGCTAAAATATCAAGTTATTTAGGTTAACCATTTTACTGACAAAATTTCAAAACCTACCTGGCTAAATGGAAAACTATATATATATAAAATGAATGTGAATACACACACACATGCATATGAATACAAATCTTTGGATAATTAATTGGTCTAAAATGATACCTAGCAAATGTTAGAGATGCCCCAAAATGGTTTTAGCAGAAATATTTTCCCAGATCCTATTTATAAATAGCATATTTAAAAATCATAATCCAGCAACTATAACAGAATAATTAGCAAGCGCAGATAGAGCATAGGTAAGTATGAGAGACAATTTATGACAGATGATAAACTCACAGTGCAGTAATTTACTATTATATTCAAAAGCAACTTTATATTTTAATAATACCTTAATTTAAAAATATGTGGGTTGATGTATGTATACACTGTTTTCACTTTTAAAATTATATCTAACTTACTTTCTCCTTCCTTTCTGCTGCAATATATATGTAATATACATATATTATATATATATACATAATATATATACATAATAACTGATATATATATCAGTAATATACATATATTATATATATACTAATGTATATATATATACAATAACTGATATATATATATCAGTTCAACTTTTCTCATAATTAAGATTCACTTCGCATATAAGCTGTATAAGACTGGTATACTCACAGCTTATTTTGGCCATTTTCCATATGTAAACTAAAAAACACCTATCAATATTACCAGTACTGTAATGGGGATGTTAGACCCCTCTTTAAAAGGAGGAAAGCACCAAACAAGTAACTGGATAATTTTATGACCCAATTATAGGGGGCCTTAAATATGATTGATTTCCAAATTGACAGCTGTGGCCAGGGTTCCTCTGATTCATGGTGGAAAACTGGAGATGGCTTTTTCATTAGCATCAATTCTCTGTGGGCTGTGGCTCCTGCTACTCCTCCTGCCTTGGGACTAAGAGGGCTCTTCCTCCCCATCCTTGAGGAACACTGCCTGCCACCCTGCCACGGCGATGGCATGACTTTAGACTAAGGTAGCAGGACTTTAGAAGGTGAGCCAGGCTAACTTTGATAAATGGAAAGATGAATTTATACATTACGTTGTACAGGTACTAAATCAAGTCAATGTGACAGGAGAGCTGGTTAGGGAAACAACTGTCCAAAGGGAATTTGTGGATGGGGTAGGAGTGAGTCAGCAGAAAGGAAAGTAACAGCTTAATTAACATCATGATTCATACTCATCAACAAGTGACCAGGAAAGGCATTTACTTTTGGCCCTAGTATCAAACGTAACTACTTTATTTAGGCAAGTCTCTTGATTACTGCAAATATAATTATATTTCAATTAATTTTGGTAAAAACACTCCAAACCACATCATTCCAAGAAATAAGTACATTTACTGTATTAAAGTAGGTAGTTTAGTGATTAAAATGTTCTTGGACTTACAAAAACAAAAATATAATAGAATGGTACCTGCAAAAAAGGAATTTATTTCAATGACCCACAAATTAAAAAGGCGTTTCTGAAAAATTATTCAAAAATTTTTTAACCTTATGTATAAGAGGGAGTGTGAAAGGAAATTAAAAGTAAAATTGAGATTTAAAGAGCAAAATTTAGGTTAATGAAATCCATACTATACTGTCAAGGATGATTAAAAATATCTAAAGTTAATTTCATCTGTATCTGTTTATATGTCATTTATGAATATACATAAATATAGATGGTTATATTATAAATAAATCAGGACCTAGCTGGTTTGACTCAGTGGATAGAGCCTGCGGACTGAGGGGTCCCATGTTTGATTCCAGTCAAGGGCACATATCTGGCTCGACCCTCAGTGGGGATCGTGCAGGGGGCAGCCGACCAATAATTCTTGCTCATTGTTGATGTTTCTATCTCTCTCTCCCTCTCCTTTCCTCTCTGAAATCAATAAAATGTATTAAATAAATAAATACATCTTAATACACACACACACACACACACACACACACTGCTGAGACACAAGTTAAAGAAATATATCTCCTCTCAAAGTCTCCCTATTAATTCCTGTTTAATACAACAATACGTTTAGGTGAGATCACTGAAAATCAGCTATTGAAAAACAAAAACATTCTTTTCATGAGCACGTTGTTGAATAATTTCGAAATATTTTGGTTAATTCTGAAGCAGGCAGTGAACTTTCCTGTTTTTTATTGAAGAGAAAAAGAAAGATTCCTATAAAATGTGAGGAAATAGGAGGGGACTTAAAAAATTTTAAGTGCCCTAACCAGTGTGCTCAGTTTGTTGGAGTGTTGTCCCCTACACCAAAAGTTGGGCCAGTTCGATCCTGGTCAGGGCACATACTCAGGTTGCAGGTTTGATTCCAGGTCTGGGCTTGTGTGGGAG
Source organism: Myotis myotis (assembly GCF_014108235.1). Taxonomy (NCBI): domain Eukaryota; kingdom Metazoa; phylum Chordata; class Mammalia; order Chiroptera; family Vespertilionidae; genus Myotis; species Myotis myotis. Next base: position 89,273,415 of record NW_023416313.1, on the reverse strand, counting down.
ACAACCAATAGATGTTTCTCTCTCTCCTCTCCATCTCTCTTCTCTCTCTCTCTCTCAAAAAATCAATTAAAATATTAAGAAGTGATTTTTAAAAACTATGATTTGGACAACCTCTAACTTATATTCAAGTAAAACACAATAGTTAGACCTAGCCTCTATAAGAACCATTCAGATTATGGTGCTTCACTTTGATTATTATAGATCTGAGCATTTTTTAAATATTCATTTTTCTATATTATCTAACAAGTGGACATAGGTTTAATTGAAATGTTCTCTTAAGGTAAGCTCTGTAACATTTGGATACAGCCACAGAACTTCATTTGGTTCAGAATCTTCTATGACAAAAACCCAAATACTGAGATAGACTCAGCCTAGAAACCAAAGCATGTTTCATGTCCATGAATTACTTAGAAGAATTTAGAGAAAATTTCAAACATTTCAGAAAATAATGTATGCGGTTATGACTATACTTCTGAAAATAATATGTAGCTTTTGAAGTATTTCTTCTTTAAAAGTTTTTTTTTTTTTTAATAACTGCAATTGCTATCTGAATATATTGGTCAAATTTACAACCACTCTGACTTTTTGGTCTCTCTCCTTAATATTCTTCTGAAATAATAAAAGTAAAACGTATACAGTCAACAATTACTAGAATTTAATTTTATCGCTATTATGCATTACTTAGCTCTTTAGAAACATATTTTGGGTAATCTGCCTCCTTAAGAGGATGTGCACTCTTAGGCATTGTCCACTACCATGACATCAGCAAGACTCAAGTACTTAGATTCAAATTTCTCCTCAGGGAATTTGCATGAACTACTTTTTCTGCAAGTATCATGTTCTCCATCTTTGTGCAGACACAGTCACTTCCACATAAACCAGGAAAGTAAATGAATAAGCCTAACTTTGTTTTGAGCATGGGATTCATAAGATATCGTGATTACTATTCTTTTGTCATTTTTTTCTGGAGTCTTTTCTATAGGTGCAATTCTGTATTTTTCAGGAAGTTCTCCTTACAATCATTTAAAAGTTATACTATTTTTGAACAATTAGTTGCTGATGGATGCTTGGGTAGCCTTAGTCTCCCTAAATGCCATAATTAATTTTGAGTTTCCCATCTTGGCCATTCTATGTTTCTAATTGCAGGCTTGAAAGAATTACTCTTAAAATAAAATTCAAAGAAAAAAGCACTAGTTTCTCTGAAACTATCTCCCTCCCCCCCACACACACACACACACTTTGGTAAATAAAAACAATGCTAAATGATTCTAGTGAGTCTATACCCAGACTCATGGCATCTTTCCAAATATTGTGATACATTAACCATTTCCACTATTTTTTTATTTAAATCAGACACAAGAAAATGAACTGAACCATAATAATCCCTCCTGCCACAGGTTCTTACTGATTTCCCTTTAATCAGTAACACTATGGTCTGCCTACTCACCCACTATTTCTCCATCCTCCCTCCCTCTCTTTTTTTCCTTTTATTCCTTTACTTCTCTCTTTCAATATGGCTCTTTCTCTTATTCAAGTCAAACAAGGGTTTCCAGTATTCTGTAAAATACGTTTGAAATAACAAGTCATTCTGTAGATTCTCAGTATGTTCAAATGTTTAAGGCAAGTATTCTTTTTTTCTTATTCCTAAAAAATCTGGAATACTACATACCCACATGATGCAGCCAAGTAGAGATCATAGGTAGCAGTTTGTATTTCTTATCTGAGTCTGGGGAAGAACTAAGCCAGGGATGAATCAAGAAATCCCAAGATTTTTTAAATAGGTGTGAGACTCTGCAATTTTTTTAAAATTCAATTTTATCATTTTTAGTGTGTCCATATCTTGGACTGAGAATTAAGATCATAAATATCTTGGATGAAATAAGATACAGAGTTAGGAAATTTACATGGTTATTGATAAAAAACAGTACATGTGTTTGTGTGTTTTTATCCACAACACTTACATCTTTTAGAAATTAACAGTCCCTACCTAAGGATTTGTTAAATTGAATTGATCAATGGCTTACCACATGCTTAGTAACATGTCATCCAATATAATAAAGAGCTAATATGCTAATTAGACCTGAAGGCAGGTCTTCTGGAACAACCTTCTGGAACAACCAGTGGGTGGGGGGCCAGGCCCGGGGCTGTGAGGGCGGAGCCCCTTGCACAAATTTCATGCATCAGGCCTCTAGTGTATTCATAAATATACAGAAAAGGTACAGACCTGCTTAGGCACAGTAAAGACACACTATTTATAGAAACACATTTAAATGTTACTCTTTATCTTGTGAACATTGTTCCATTCACAAATATAATTTCTCTCCTCACTACAGACTTGTTTGATAGTGTTGTTGCTGTCACTAAACTAGTGTTTTCCAAACGCTTTTGACTGCAACCAACAGTTAGAAATACATTTGACATAGCAGCCTAGCACATGCATGCACACACATTTACGGATACATACATAACTGAAACAGAAGTTTAGCAATATGTACTCTTACTATATGTGACACACTCATATTTTCTGTCCTGCTCTATTCTAGTCTACTTTACAAAAATCCTGGTGGTAAACAACACACACTGGTTTCATGGACCACTAATGTGCTGTCACCTGGAATTTGAAAAACACAGCTCCATGCCATATAAATAACATACTTATGTGAAAAGAATCACCGTGAGGAAAATCCAAAACCACTCCAGTTCATAATGAATTTAACTCTCTATATAGCAGCCTTATATAAAATATCCAATATGCATTTCCATTGGGATGGAAAGGCCAGTGTTCTCTATTTTTTTTCCATGAATAAAAATTAGAGCAAACAAAGTATTTAATGTTTACTAGGAGTTTCCACATCTCCTCAATTCTCATCCATCTACAGACAACTGAGAATTTTATCTCTTTTCCTTATTCTTGACTCCATTAAAACCATCACTGATCTCATTTAACCTTATTATAAACAAGAACATTTCCCATAGATAGGCCTTTCCCCAATAGGCAATCTTCTGCCACTGATTTACCATCGCTCAGAACCAGCATTTCCACACAATTAAATGTACATAGTCTATTCTTTTAGAAATGTATTTCATCTCTTTTCACTATGTAAAGTTTTGGAGAAAATATATCTTCTTTGGAACTCGCCAGATTTGCTGAAATACACAGAAATGCCCATGACTCTTCCTGATCTATAAATACACAGGCCTTTCTCTTGTCATCCTACTTGATCTCTGTTCTTTCGACATTATCAATCATCCAGGTTGTTTTTAAGTCCTTGAGCAAGAAACAGCACTTTCAGCACAGTTTTCCCCATAGTACGGCACTTTCTTCACTTTCTCAAAAATGTCTTTGGAAATATTAATTTAGATATTTAGATGCAGATGAGATCTAAAAGAGATCCAATTTTTTCACCCATATTGGACGTATTCTGCTTTAGCTACACTTTAGAACTATTCTACTAAATGTTTTAAAGGCATAAGTGAAAATAATGTCAGCCATAGCACAAACTGCTTTCCTTGTCTCTAACTCAGCTGCCATGCCACTGAACATGAACCTCGGCTATGACTCCTAAACCAAATGAACTGATAAAGTCATGGAAATCTTCCTTGTTTTTACAGTTTCCATTTTCAGCAAAACTTCTGTATCTTATCTCGACAACGTTCCTTCTAAATATGTACCGCATTGCTTCCTGGCTTGAATATTCCTTTCTCTTTTGTTTTTAATGCTGTCTTGGTTGGTATTCCAAATCTTTTTAGGGCTTATCACAAATTTCTCCTAGAAAACCACCAGCCTTTTTTATTATTGCCCACTAACTTACTTCATTTTATAACTATTCTCTTATTAAAAAGAAAAAAGAAAGCTCTACATAGTCACTTCATTCACTTATCTCAAAATGTATGTCTACCTGTTCTATTCCCCCTACATACATACTTATCTTCCAAAACAAAAGTAACTCTACACTATTCCAGTATTTGTTAAATATGTTCTCCAACTAGAACTCATGATAAGCATTTAACCATTTTTTTCCTTACAATGATTTTCTTAAACTCACTGATTCACATTTAGAATAATCCTTTGTGTTTGTCCAGATAGAGAAAATAATAGCCAAATGAAGGTACTGAGTTAATAAAGTGACACACACACACAGATAATCTACTAATTAATGGTGGTGGTGTGCCTTTGGTAGAGAAAGAGGAGGCACTAACTTGTCTAAATTGGCTCACCACATCTACTGACTACCTTGGGTAATTTGAAGTTTTCCTGGGCATTTGACAGACATAAGAACAGGAAAACTTGTTTACTGAGTTTATCTCTTTCCAAGTGAAATCCAGTCAGATCTTTCGTAAACTGAATGATTAAGACAAAGGTTCAGGAAATGCAATACTCTACCTGAGCTTTAATGTCTACCTGCTCTAAGTAACATGTTATTGCACTGATTTATTTCTAAATATAATTGCTTTATACTCTATTTTTACTGATGACTTTAAAATAGGAATAATAAATTGCATAGCTTCTTTCAGTATGCAAAGATCACAACCTATATGCAATATTAAAAAGATATAAGGTACACTGATATTATTAGCCCCATTTTACAGGTGAGTAAATAAAGTCAGAGAAGTTTGCTGATGTATATAACATTGTTCAAGTGGTAATTTACTTTATACTAGTGGCTCTTCCCACAACCTATCATAAATGTGGTCAAAAGTAAATAAAAATATACTTTTTAATTATCCTATATAATAAAGAGCTAATATGCTAATTAGACCAAATAGCAGAACGACTGTCCAGATGACCTTCCAGACAAAGCCAGGGCTGCGAGGGCCGAGCCCCTTGCACGAATTTCATGCATCAGGCCTCTAGTAAATAAATAAAAATCCAAGACACCAGTAGAATATTTTATGATTATAATTTATATTTTGTATATATCAGCCAAAGAAATACATCTGTAGTATTAGTTTTTTAATAAGTAATTGTTTGCTTTGCCATTTTCTTTTAAGTGAAAAAATGTAATGTGAAATCGGTGGGTTAGATATTAAGAAACAGAAAAACCCCCAAAATCTTAAGGCTCCTTCTCATACCTGGCTATGAATCTTATGCTCTTAAAATAAATTAAGAGAAAGCCCTGAAGTTTCACAGAGGAAAAAATATTTCTCATAATGTTTTAGAGTAGAAGTTAACAAGCCTGCTGGGATCCTTTTAGCCCCTGCAGAGCTAAGTCTTCAACATTATTAAATGGCTGTCGCCTCTGAAGTATGGTGCAACATAACTCAATAAACAACAGAAAACATATGATGCCGAATGCAGGGAGGCTTTTCGATTACCCTGCAGAATAATTCAATTTCAGGACAGGTGTTTGCATGTGATGGAACAAGATATGACTGAAGGATAAAACCACTCGTGTGTGTGCCCCTCCCCCAAGATTTTGAACCGCCTAAGGATCATAGCATAATGTTAGATGAAAAAGGATGTTAAGGATGAGCAGAACCGCCACTGCACAACTGAAGGAACCATACTACACATGCGCTCATCCTCAAAATTTCCCCTGATTACAAAAAAAAAAACTTCTGAAAACAAGGGTGTTTTTTTTGGTAAAAAATGATATTTTCTGGAATGCTGTGCTTCCCCAGCCGGTCATCTCATATTCTAATGAGTGACTGAACATCACACTTATAACAATGGAAGACTTTGCCATTCTTTTGGGTCAAATTTTGCCTTTTAAAAGCCAATCTAAAAATAAGAGGAAAGCTAAAAGAGAAGTCATCCTTTCTCCAATTTGTATGTTTACATGGGACTTTTAACAAACCATGAATTTAACTTATTAATTTAATTCAATCATTTTATTTGCTGTATGACGTATGATGAGATTTAGCATTCTGTATAATCTGAGTAAAAATAAATGTCAGAAATGGAAGCAGATCTACTCTTGTGAAATTTACTGAATAGCAGGACATTTTGTATTCTTAAAATATGAATTGTCTTCTGATAAAAGTGAACTACATATTCAGACTATCTGACCTATTGAGGTTGAACTGTAAAGTTCTAAGAGGACCAATTATTTCAGAACAGTTTACAAAACACTGTGACTTGTTTCTGGGGAATACTCAAATGGTTTTATGTTTTACTTCTGTAACCATAACGAATATTCTACCAGTGTTTCCAGGGTCACCCCAACATGCATCTCCAAACTGGTAAACCACAGCAAACATGGATGAAATGCCCGTTCTTTTGGACACTTTTCAATATTTAGTCTTACAGACTATTTTTATTAATTGTCCAGTCTGTAAGTCTGGCTATACAGAACTTTTTACTTTTCACCCAGGAAAACAGTTGGCTAAGACTAAGCAAAATATGCAGCAATACAGTAATCTACTCATAAAAATCAAGAAACTTTTATTTCCCTCATCTTAAGCTACAATTTCCATTCTTATTTAAAACATCCAAATGTTTTTATCTGATTAAAGTCTACAGTTTGTTGTTGTTTATTGTTCTGATTGGCTTTCTGATTGTATTTTGTCTGGTGATGACTAAATTTCAAATGTTCTTAAAGGATCATTTAAAAATGAATTTTAAGTGCTTTTATTTTACTATTCTTAATTAACATTCAAAATATTGCTTATAATTTACATGATATTTGGATAGGTGGAGGTATTTTCATTTAGCAATTATCAAAAATGTATGGTTCTTTAAAAACAACGTTGACTACCTTATATTAAACCTGGTGATGGGAAGAGAATTTCATTGAAGTTGTATTACAGTCATACCTTGGCTACAACTATATTTATTTTGTTACTTTAGTCCAAGCTAACCTTTTCTGTGCTTTTTTTCTTATCCTATATGAAATTCAGTGTCTTATTTCTGTATTACATTCTAGTGTTACTATACTATTATTTTGTTTAAATATATTGAAAAGTTTTCCTTTCCCTTTGATAGTTATATATTTGCATTTTGAGATTAAAGCACAAATTTATATTTTCATACAGGTATGTTTTTGATTCTTTGAACAGTGAAACCTCCTTTTTAAATTATGATCTAAATGACAAACGACTAGATGTTTCAACTTAAGATATAAAACAGTTGTATTTTACCTATAAAAATGTTTAAGTCACCAAACTTCAAAAACTTATGGCCTGTTCAATTATCAACTCTTTTATTATTTAACTACACGGACTCTGAGTGTGAGTGACACACTTCTTTTACTATGATCATCAGATGAATTTCTCCAGGAGGTAAGTGCCATCTTCCTGTTCAAACTGCAGACAATGCTTGGTCCAGAATTTTCCAATTGCCATTTATGTGGTTGGGGCTCTTAAAACATAGCCGACATACGAAATGTGTCCTCCCCCCCCCTCCCCCCCCCCCCCACACACAACACTCTCAGTTATCAAGTCGGGGGCAATATCTGGATGTTTTCCACCAAACCCCTTAGAAGTTCAACCTAACTTATGGAAAGTTATTGTTGGCCTGTACATTCAGCAGATAAATTTTAAAAAGAAAAAAGAAGGAGAATGGGATTGTCCTTTTTTCTGACTGTCCCGTTCCCCAGTTCCCCAGTCTCTTCATTCTAATGTGTCCCTTTCAAGTCCCTCCACCAACACAAGGGAAGCCTGGGTAGTGAGTGTGTGTGTAACTCACAGCAGAGGCAAGAGTGGGGGCAGGGAAATCTCCTGAGGCCCTGCTTACTAATGTAATTCCATAAATCAGCTAATGGGAGAGAAACCAGATCTGTGTGGTCCCTAATGCTGTCCCACAGAGATCAATCATGTCACCTGAACAATGTTCAGGGCCTAGGAGGCTGGGGCTGCCCATGGGACAGTTTTATCCCTTGAGCTATACATATCAGGTTGGGATATTTTTAAAAAGTTAGTGTCAGAAACAGAATTGCTGTGAATACAAAAACTGAAAGATTACCCTTGTATGACACAAAGTGCTATTATGCAACTTATCATAATATAAAATCACGTTTCTTAAAGTATCTGGGACTATGGATCATTTAGGATCCAAGTTTTTAACACGTTTTGTCGCATAAGGGGGATACCGCATTTGTAATAACTGCTTTAAATAATTAATGATGGATGATTTTTAAATATAGTAGCCGACTAAATGAATGGTGTTATGTGCAAATATATAGTGCACAATATCATAGAAAAATTAAATTAGTCTTGTGTGCATTGTTATCATATGAAATATATTAAGGGGGTGATTTAATAGGCCTATTTCTGAGGCATTAGGATGCTCTTAACATGAGACTAGGCAGAAAATGTGGAAATAAATAAAGCAGTTTTGAAAAGAATGCTAGGTGGGAGGCTTTAAAAAATGTGGGCAAGAGTCCTAAAACAACCATGTGAGTGTATCTTCATTTCAGTTTACTCACCCAGAAAATCTGAGTATGTCTCCAATCTTTGGGATGAGAATAAGTCAAATATAAGAATTGCACAGGAGGTTTGAAGGGATAAATAAGAATATAAGTAATGATTAGATCCACATATTTATTGGAGTCCGTAATTTAAAGCCAACAAATAGTAACTACTGAACTTACTCCTGAAATCCACAGGTAGCATCCATAATAAACCCCCAAATCACCATTCTCAGCTAGGGTGTCTATCCAATCTCTAAAACATCTCCACAGATGATGAGAACTTACAGGGCGCAAATGAAAGAGGGAAGCAGGACAGTAGGAGGACTCTGGACCAACCCACAACCACTGCTGCAGCTTTGGTTCAGCCATGTGAGCCCTGCCGCTCTGACATGTGGCCAGCAGGTTTCCTCGAACCCTAACTCTGTGGTTACACGTGTTTAAGGCACTCATGCCACCATTGCTTTTTATTAATGACCTAGATAGAATCTTAGTCAAGTAAACAAACACACCCAAAACCTCACAACTTCTTTTTCTTTCTTTTTGACAAAGAACATCTCACTAATAATCTTAGCCTTGAGCCATGACCCATTCTCTGGTGGGATGAGTAGTATATAGTTAGGAGAACTTCTTCAGAGTTCTACAAAGAGAGAAATGTGTTTCCCCTCCCACTCGCACCCCACCTTCTGAAGAGCAACAGAACTTTTAAGCCCTTGGAATTTAAAAAAATAAGAAAAAGCAATACTATCGAATAATATGTGTTTGAAATGCCTAAGGTATCACAAGATTGTGGGAAAACTATCAAAAGGAAATTTATGAAATGTGTTTAGACAGATAAATCAGCATAGAAACTAGTACAGAAAACCTATTGGAACTCACATTAAGCTCCTTCAGAGTGGTTCTTTACTAATTGAACCAGAATTATTCATTGGTCCTATGAATTACATACCCTAAATCGGTATGTAGGCAGCACCATGTAGGGTCTAGCTAAAGACGAGGCCTACTAGCAACACCAAATCTATAATTCTAGACAGTATCACAATTCAAAAGGAAAAATAAAAGACAGGTAATAGTTATCAACCAGGTATTCACAGGAAATTTCAGGATGAACTGAATTTTCATTTCCCATGGGCCTTGGAAACCTAGAGAAGTTACAATAAATCGATCTAGAAAAGAGAACTGAAAAGCTAAAAACTAATTTTTGCGGCCTAAGAAAAGACATGGAGCTGCATTTTAATCATTGTAATTATCTTTGCTAGCAGAGTTGCCAAATAACATGTAATAAACTGCTCTGGAGTAAAGTCAAACTTTCAACAAAGAGATGAGTACTCATATAAAGAGGAATATATACAACATTTTGATGGAACCGATCACAATCAATAATGCTATCAATATATACTGATTATTTTTGGAATCCCAAAGTATTTTTTTGCTTTACTTTATATTAATAATTTTTTGTTGAAAAATCTGTACCTTATTTGTGTTCAAACTGCAAAAAAGATCTCCAAATCTTATCTTTTATTCTCTTAAAGACCCGTCCTTTGTGGATAAAACTCCTTTAAGCAGCATTTTTTAAAAGAACATGTAGGTGCCCTTCTGATGATAACTTGTGAGAGCCACTATCACCCTACAAACCAGCCCACAGAATACTCCCAAATGCTAAATCTACCACCTGTGGTCTCATATTCATATGATCATCTAGCCATCTACTCTGTGAAATTTATCAAGAATCCAATTATGATTATGTGCCCACATTTCTTTGCTAAAAACACTACCAAAACCATTTACCTGTGGTTTTCCATTTCCGCTCTTTTTGTTTGGTCAAGTTACCATTGATATGTTTCCACCAAACACATCAATCTTTGTATTGAACATAATTAAAAGTCTAATTTAACATTTTTAGTGATCATCAGGACATTGTCTCTTGTAAGGACATATAGGAAAAGGAAACTGTTATAGACCACATAAGGTATCAACCAAAACTGTGCTTGTGTATAGAACAATTCTGTGACCACAAAATGGTTACTTTGTCCAATGCAGAGCCCAAAGCATGTATCTTTTGGTAACTGAGTTCTTTCTGAAACTATGTAAAACAATTCTTAAATAAAATTAGGATCACTTGTATTAATGAACTAATTGTATTCCTTTATTCTAAATCAACATCTCTTTAAAAACTGCAGGTGGCATTCAGCTTTCCATACTATTTCTGATTTCTCAAAAAAAAAAATACTAGATCTGTAGAAAATAAAATGGGAAACATGTTGAAGAGAAAAACTATTCTGGAAGCTGGTAGAAAATCCCCTTTAGAATCCAAGTATTTCAGCTTCCATGATTCGTGTGTGTGTGTGTGTGTGTGTGTGTGTGTGTGTGTGTGTGTGTGTGTTTCAATGGGCACATAGGCTTGTGTGCCACAAACTGGGTCCTCACTGTTATAATTGGGCCACTAGTAAGCCTCTCTTAGCCAATAAAAGTATATAGAATGTGATGTGTCCAATCCTTTGGGCTGAGATGCTTTCAAAAATAATTAGAAGGGGAGGGGGTATTTTAACCACCAAGGAAAATGTTTTACCATCCTGAATGTGAAACTTCTGATTTTTCAAACCAATTACATTAGGTTTCCCCCAGAGATAAAAAGGAGGGACGCCCTTCCCATCTGGAGGGCGGTTCCACAGGAAGTGCAGCTGGGGAGGCGGTGGAGACGCTGTGCCCTCCGCACACCACCTACAATGGCATCTCACAGCCTGAATGAAGCATCGGGAAAGGGGTACTGCATCTTGAAGCCAGACAAGAAGCCCTGAAGGGGAGAGGAGAGGGGAGAAAGGAGAGAGGGGGGTAGACTGGGAAACAAGAAATCATCTCCTCTGACCTCTAGCGAAGTGCCAGGTTTTTTCTTTAGCTCTTCACATTTTCTAAATTTGCAGATCTGGTGTCCCGTTTTGCGGTTCCTGCAACTGCTGCAGACGCCACAGTTGATGAGCCTCTTGCAGGGCACGCAGACCCCACACCTTTTCCTCTTCTTCTTGGCCGGGTTGGCTCCGCCAGCTCCCCCCGAGGAGGACGAGGAGGAGGAGGAGTGATTCTGCGGGCAGTCTGCCAGATTGGCAATTTGAAACGCACTGTCTGTGACGGCTGCTGAGGCTGCTGCGGGGGAGTGAAGGGCTGTCATGACGATGACCCCTGGAGGTAATGAGATGCCCCCTAAAGCCGGGATAGCGGAAAAAGTCCCCACGCGCTCGGGGAGATTCATTATCTCTGCTTCAGCAGCGCCGCATTTGAGCTTGTTCATGCATTCCCCCGCCAAAGGTCTGCAGTGTTCGGGGGATAAGGTGGAGAGGAAATTAGTATTTGCCATTTGCAACGACGGCTCTGGCGGGCAGCCAGCTTTCCCCAGCCTCTGGGAGTCGTTTCGGTGGTGCATGCTGGTCCTGCTGCCGCCGCCGCCGCCGCCGCCGCCGCCGCCGCCGCCGCCGCCGCCGCCGCCACCACCACCGCCGCCGCCGCCGCCGGCGGGGAGGATCGCCGAGGAGGAGGCGGAGGAGGAGGCGGCGGCGGAGGAGGATTTCCTGCCGCCCCCGCCTCCCCCGCCGCCGCCCCCGCCGCCGCCGCCCCCGCCGCCGCCCCCGCCCCCGCCGCTGCCCCAGAGCATGGCGGTGGCGGCGGCGGCGGTGGCCGCGTTGTCGCAGTTCCAGGGGGACATGCCGATGCGCGCGGCGGCCGCGGCGGCGGCGGCGCTGCTGGGGAAGATGGGGGTGGTGATGCGCGCGATCTTGGCCGCCTGCGGGAAGGCGCCCCCGTTGGTCTTGTAGAAGGAGGTGGCGAAGGAGCGGTAGCGCTCCATCTCCGAGTTGTAATCCACAAGGCTGTTCAGGGCCCCCTCGGGCAGGTGGCTCTCCTTGGGCAAGCCCGGGGCCTCCGGGCTCGGCCCGGGCTCCACGCAGACATTGGTGTTCATGGTGCAGGGGGGGAAGAAGGGGTGCAGGGTGGAAGTGGGGACCGCCTGGTCCGACACCGGGGTGGGAAAGGGGGAGAGGTGAGGGGGAGGGAAGGGGGTGATGGTGGTGTCGGGGTGGGGGTCGAGGCGGGAGGGGAAGGCGGGTCCGGGTGGGGAGAGCAAGGTGAGGACTGCTTTATTCCTCTCTGGGGCGCATTTCCACAGACGGTGAATTCCCAGGCAGCGTCTTCCTTTGCATTATCCTCCAACTGTTACAACTAAAATAAAGAAAGTCATTCCAACGAGCTGCACGAGGAAAAAGATTAAAAATAAATAAACAGCCTCCCTCACTATTCCGCCACAGACACCGAAAGCTCCCACATTCTCCGTCAGGTCGTTTGCATAACAATCATCAAGACATGACCCCCCCCAACCCCACCCCCGCTTCCCAACCGCGCTCTCTCCCTCCCTCCCTCCCTCCCTCCCTCCCTCCAGCACACCACAGCTCCTCCCCGCTATTCTTATAACCCTCCTGAGAAAATGTATTAATAGCCTAGATACCCAAGGAAAGGGGAGAGACGGGGGTGACAAATGCCGAGGGAAAAGGGCAATTGGAGTGCTAAAGACATGCAAATCAGGGGTGGGAGGGCGATACTACCTAGAAGCAGAGGGCATTTAAACATTATGAAATGTGTGAACAAGTGCTGCCTGGGCATGCAAATGCTGTAAAGTAGAAAACAGCAATGGCTCTACGAGGAAAACGAACAGGAAATTAGCAAATGAAGTACGGAGAAAGTCTACAATACAGCCGAGTATAAACTGTAAGCAAACACAATACAACTGAGAGCTAGGAGGCTGCCCACATACAATCTGAACTAAAGAGGCAGGGGGGAAAGAACTACCAGCTGCCACAGTGTCCTTCTGTGTCTGCGGTCATTAGTTTGAATCCCAGCACAGCTGGCTCTGTTAGGGTCTTAATTCAAAGGACCAAGGACAGGTCTCAATTGTACAAGCCATTTGGTGGTGGGGCTTGGTGGGGGTAAGAGGGTGGTGTTCTACTTGTTTCAAAGAAAGAAAAGAAAGATGGACTCGATTAAAAAAAATTTTTTTAAGTAACACAAATAATGTCACAGGTTTTAAACCAAGTGCCTGCAGCCTCCATAAGAATATTTCCAATAATTCCTAATGGAGGTTCCTATCTCTTCCCAAGAAGAAAGCATGGGACTTTAAAAAAAAATTTTTTTTAAATCTCTCACAGTCACTGGTTTTTACATTAAGTAAATTGGGGAAGAGGGATGTCTCTTAAGGTGTTGTTTACCTGAAAAAATAACCATCAAAATTATGTTTTTCTTTTGCTCCTTTTAAGGGGAAAGTTTAATGTTAACTGGATATTTGCATTCATCTCTTTGCTTACAAACCATTATTTTGCTTTAGGAAGAGGTATTTTAGTTGTTTATTCCAAAGGGAGAGGTACACCACAGCCCTTTAAGAAGAAAAGCAAAGACATAAAATGTATATTAACCTAAAAATCCAGTTTCTTTGTTTCCAGATTATTATTTTTTTAGGCCAGAATATCTTTTTGTGACATCTTTTGAAGCCCACATATTGGTCTAGAATGTGGAGTTTAGGGAATTCTAAATGGGGCCCAGTAGTCTCAGGCTCATACATTCAGTTCAAAATGCATATCAATTATAGTAATTATGCTTATAATTAGATTAATGAACCATTTCTGCCCAAACTCCAAGTGCAAAAACTTCAAGACCTGCTGATGAGGTGCCCTAAAAAGAGGGGTTTATGTAAACAAATCCCTATTAGGCAAAGTAAATCAAGATAAGGAACCTCACCCCAGGCTGGATTAGAAGCTAGCAGGCATCTTTCAATCACAGCAAGTCCCTAATCACTCAGGAACCACCTCTGTGGTTTCGCATTAGGAAAAACTGCTCCCTTCAGAGCTCTCATGGCAATACAAAGGGTACCCCAAAATGCTCCTGGCTAAATATTCTTGATGCCTGGAAGGGGGTGGGGGAAGACACAGCAAGAATATGCATATAGCTTCAGTTCCTGTGAATCACATTATAACTCCAAGACCATAATAACTGCTACTCAGTAAAAACTAGTTATGCCAACCATGCATTAGATAGCATCACATTGAGTGGGGGGAACATTTGCAACCTTTTAGTCTTTGCGACCTTGTTCCACATAAAGACATAATTTAATAGCCTTTATTTTCCAGAGTATTAGAGTGGTGTTTCCAAACAGAAGCTTCCCTTGCTTTTCTTATTGCCATCACCTCCCCCTTCCTCCCTCAAGGTTTAATGCCACCAGAAACTGTAGAAAAGGACTGTGCCCAGGATCCAGGTCATTATTGTTTAATCAATGCCTCGCTGGAGCATGAACAAGGTACCTAAACCGCAGCTATTGTTTGGATTTTCTTTAAAAAAGCAAAATAAAGCACACAGATAACTCTAGTCCTATTCCAAAGCTACATTAGACATCCACACTTCATGAGCCTGTTTTGCCTTCAAACAATGTGACTGTACATGTCTAATATTGTACGTCTGGTCTAGCAGAGACATAGAGATCAAAGGTCATATTTAACATTCAGGAGGAGGGGCGGGTGCAGATTAATTAATAAATTAATACAGCGACGCCTTTTATAGCTGGAGTCCAGCATTAATAATCTACTTTTACAATCCCAACGGACAGCACACATTTAAGAGAGAGAGGAGAGAGAGAGAGAGAAAAAAAAAAAAAAAAAAAAAAAAAGCCAGAGAAAGAGAAAGAACAATCACTTACCAGTCTCTTTTTATTTGGGGAGCCTTAGAATTTGCAGACGCTGCCAGTCTGCCTTTAATTAGTTGCACATCACCCCTAACACAAAGAAACACAAATCCAGATGTGTCTTGGCAGCTCCCAATTACAACTTTAATACTTGTAAACAAACTGTTGGGGAGGGGGGATAAATAAATATGCGGATCAAAAAAAAAAAATACCTGTAAATGGCTTTTTTTTTTCTTGTTGCAGAGAGCAGGAGGAGGAGATGGTGTTAGTGGTGGGGGTGGAAGGAGGAGGAGGCGGGGGGAGAGGAAAGAGCGGAGTGTGCGTGTATGTGTGAGAGCGCGGGCTGTTCTCGGTGGTCTCTCCTCTCCCAGCGCGTTGCTCTCCGTCCGTCTCCAGTCGCTGTGTGCGAGGGAGGGAGGGAGCCCGGGAGTCTCTCCTCGCGCTCTCTCTCTCCTCTCTCTCTCACCCTGCCCCCCCCCCCTTCTCTCTCTGTTTGTGTGTGTGTGTGCGTGTGCGTGTGTGGTTGCTGGGGGAGGGGAGCGCGGAGAGGAGGCGGGGGCAGGGGCGGGGGCGCTGGGCGCGGAGGTGAGGAGGCGCGGGGACGCGGACACCCCCCGATGATTGGCTGCGAATTACACGGGGAACAAGAGGCGCACGCGGCCGCGCTCCCCGCACAAATCCTCCCCGCGGCCGCCCCGCCACGTTTCCTGGCTCGCCCGCCGCTCCGCCGCCCGCCCTCCCTCCGCGCCGGCCCGGGCTCCGCCGCCAGCACACAGGGCTGTTGATTATTTTCCTTTGCTGTCGGAGATAATTGTGCGGAGGGGCTGGGGGAGGGCGTGCCCGCCCCCTCGGGCGTGGGGAGCGTGTGTGCGGGTGCGGGTGCGGGTGCGGGTGCGTGTGTGTAAATAAACTTGCCGGGCTTTGCTGGCTGCGGGGGGTGGAGAGGCGCGAGAAACAGAGGGGAGGTCGTGTTTGAAGAATGCTCTTAGCACCTTAGCCCGTGGCTTTTAAGTAATTTTCTGGTGCACCCAGAAGACTTTTACAAAAGAGTATCATTCAGGATTTTAAAGTAAGGGAAAACGGACCGGTGTTCTAGAAGGTCTTTTTTGAATATTATTGTACCAGAATCCAGAAAAAAAAAATGGTGATGTGATGCTTGACCGTCTCAAAATCAATCTCAATCTTTCTTCTCTCTCCCTTTCCACACCGCCCCTCTCTCTCTCTCTCTCTCTCTCTCTCTCTCTCTCTCTCTCTCTCTCTCCCTCCCCCCTCTTTCCCCCCTCCCACCCCTTTCCACTCTCCCTTCCAGCCCTCTTCTTTTGCTATTCCATATGATTAAATATGATTTTTAACTTACTGCCCCTTTTTTAAAATTCCAAACTTTACTTAAACAAAAACTACTTCTACATTAATCTACTTTATACTAGTATGACTTCTTGACACTTGAGAAACGTAGTTTATTAATTGAAAGATAAATCTTTTTACCACAGGTCAACTATAAATAAAACTCATAAATGCAGCTATGCATTAACTTCTTCACTGCCGACTTAAAGAAAAAGATATTCTGGATGCATGCTATTCTGCTATTGAAATAAAGCATGCTCTTGTGGAAATCCTTATGCAGTAAGATATAAAAATATGAATTTTTCATACATTTTGATAATATCAAATGTTAATGATACGTTTTTTAGCTAATGATAAGCTACAGACGTAGGAAAGGAAAAACTTCAGATTGTTAGAAATGGCATTATAAAGCAGAGTAAAAGTTTTGTATTAAAATTAAAGCTCTATATTCTAAAATAATGCAGTAGTATAGTTTCAGAGAAGAAAGCAAATTTCATAATAAGTTGTTTCTTTTATAATAACAAAATGCTGAAAAGACATTTTATACCATTTTGTATTTGAATTATCCAAAGGTTGACCTTGACCATGTCAAGATTCTGCCAACTATAGAGGATTGATTATTGATAAGATGTTCAGAACTGTGGTGTGCAGCAATGCAGGTGCTATTTCAAGAGTGGGCCACAATGGTAATAGGGGACATATTGTTTGTGGCTCAATGATTAAGATGCATGTGTTGTCACTTTTTAAACATAGAATAAGTTTGGTTATAAAATCAATCAAACCTCATATTTGGCATTTATAGACAAAAATAACTGGTGCTTCGTAATTAAGTTCATTAATAACTTTTTATACTTTTTAATGCCTTGTAAAAGCAAGGAAATACATTTCCCATTTGAAATTTTTTTGAGCTAAGCATCACAGAAAATTTACCAGCAAAATATAAGCAATTTTTAATGAGTGAAAACATATGAGGAAGATGATAGAGTCTTAAACATCTTTTGAAAATAAAATATCAGTCCAATGGTAGAAGTTTTGAAGTTTATAAATAAAACAGTGTTTGAAGCAAATAAAGACATCATGCTTTCTCATGCCATATTTGCTTGCCTTTTTCAGAATGTTTCAAGCTTACTTTCAAAATGAAACCTTAAACAAATGAGAGAAAATAAGGTCTTAATTCCAAAGAATTGTATTTTCCAGCTTATAAAGGAAATACTACAAAACATTTAGACTTAATAATTAGAACAACTATTCGTAATCCATATGTGTCAGACACTGTACTGAGTAATCTGATGTTTTATTGTATCTTTGCAATAACCCTATAAGGTAGTTATAATTTTCATTGGAAACAATAGGCCTATAGAAATTAGATGGAAAATTATGGAAAATTGAGACCCATAAAAATTAGATAACCTAGATTGGGTCATAAAGTTAGTATGCAATAAGGCTAAAATTTGTACTCAATCCTATGTATCTCCAAAGCCTTATGCTTATAACCTCTACCCTAGTCTCATTATCAATAATTAATTAATCAAAAAAACCTCTCAGCATCCTAGAGCCATACTTTTAATTATGATCACAGACCCCCTCATTAATATGATATTAATTGAACATAGAGAACATATTATATAAACAATACATCATAGCTCTGCTATAACATCCATTGCCTTGCCTCTGAGGAATTGATCCTTAGCCAATGTGGTAAAGGGAAACATCATTTTTCTAGTCTGCCTCATACCCTTTTTTTAAATTTCAATACTAATTTTGCCACTTGCATATCTGCTATGTCTCACATTACTCCATGGCCTATGTTGTCTTCTCCAGGTTGAGTGTCAAGGTTTTTCTAACAATTGCTGAGAACACTTGGTCCTCCACCAACTCTCCTTCAGAATCCACAGTTCTATAAAGTACTAAAAGTTAAGGTTTGTTCCCTCTGCAAAATGCCTGCTACAGCTTCTAATGCCTGGAAGTGGTTTGCGCTGTTCCTCTCATTTATGTGTTTTGAGATCTGAAATAGCAGTACAGGAGCTTCATTGATATCTTCATGTGGGAATACAAAATTCCAAATGGAGTAGCGCCTGAAAAAGTATCCCATACTTTGCAGAAATATTGTGTTGTGCTGTTTTTAATGCACTGCTGCTTTCCATAATGGCCACGATCAATATCATTGTCAGTATCCTAGATTCTGTAAAAAGGTAGCTTACTTATTGTTACAAATAGATTGGAAAAAGTATCACTGCAAAAGCTAGAGAAGTATATTTTTTCCATGTAACAATCCAGGGTGGGAATTTCAGATCAAAGGGTGGCTATTCTCTACCAGTGATTCATGGATCTAGTTTCCTTCCATCTTGGGACTTTATTATCCCCAAGGGAGTGCTTATCAGCTCCATCTGGGAAGCAGAAGGGCAAGAAGGAGGCAAGATCCCTTCCTAAAGACCATGGTCTTGAAGTGACCCACAGCCCGGCAGCTCACATGCAATTGTCAAAAAGAATCATGTGCCACAACTAGTTGCAGAGATCGCTGGGCAGACACTACCTAGTTGAAACTCTATGCCTGTGGAGTAGAGGAATCATTTTGGAGAGCAGTTGGCACCGCCCCCCACAGAGTAATAGTGGAAGAAGAAGAACCTGCTGAAGAGGTTAAGTAGACCACTCAGCCCGGAACCTACCTGGAGATTCCTCTTCCCATGGGTGCATGTTTGCTGATTACCACCCTTAGAGATTACCACTAATAGCAGTCTTAATGACTTTGGGGGAAAGTTTGGCAACGATGAACAAATTATGCTTTCTTAAATACCTATAGGAGAGCCAAGCTACGGTTAGAATATTCAAACAAGAATTTGCTAAAGAATAAAGACAGCAGAAATAACAGAAGCAGAGAAAACACCATAAGTCTAAAATAAGTGGACTTAGAGATAAATCTTAGGCATTAGCAGAGGTAATCTTTAACTGTCCCTTCCCCACCAATAAGGTATTCCCTATTAGTCACATTTTTTTTTAAAGAAAAACATACAGGTTAGGAAAGGTTTGTGGAGCCCTCTCACCTAGCACCCTAGAAACCACCTCATTTCTATAAAATTACATCTGTGATATTATATCATGTTTATAGTCTGAAGACTGCCTCTTTCCACAGTAATTCACACTGGTAAAAATATAATAAGCAAACCATTCATAGAAGGAATATGCCACTAAGACAAATAGGGAGTAATTTTTTTAACTCTCCTTTAACTGTAGCTTCCTGGGATTTTTATTTATCTGTCTTCTTTACCAGAATGTGAGATCCCTGACATCAGGGATTGTGTTTTATTCAGCTGTGTCCTTCCCCATACATTGCCTAGCACATGACAGGTTCCCAAGACTGCAGCACACAATACATAACATGTGGAAGTAAGTTTCTCTTTGTTTGTAAGATAAAAATGCAAAATTCATAAAAGGGCATTCAGAGCCCTTCTCCAATTGGCCGCATCTTTTGAATCTCATCTCCTATTATACCTTGAATGAATTCTCTATTTCAGCAGGTCCACTTCTTCCAGAAAACATCATTCGTCTTACCATAACCAGATGAGAAATGTATTTTTAATAATAACCATAAGCTAAGATGAAGGTACTGTTATTTACATAAAACTCTTGCTTATAATGAATTATTATGTTATAATGAAATAATATTTTCAAATTCCTTAACTGAGCATTTAAAAAAAAAAAAACACTTTCAGAGTTCCCTTGGTGACTTAGAAGGAATTTGATGAAATTAGTTCTTAAAATCAATATTCTGCACACCTGTTATTTTCTTCCACTTTTAATTAAATATCGATACATCATTATTACAGTGCTGACCTTCATATTCGAAGCTGCCACTCTTAACCTGCCAACATCAGGTCATGTGCTTTGATCTTTCCCCCCCCCCAGCAATAATAAATTTGTCTTAAGCTATCTACAGTCTCCCACCTTGTTTTTCAAATGACTAACAAGATGCATTTATGGAATGGCTAGCCACTGCTAAGTATAAAATCTGCGACTATTGAGGATAATGATAATGAATGGGTTCACAGGGTTAAACCCATTACCTGGGCCTCATTAGCACCATATTCAAATTAACTATATTCATCAAGTATACATATTCCCTTGTTTTTACATACACTTTGGACACTAGACAGATAAGTACCAAATACTATCTTGGATATTAATTTTAGAATTGTTCTTCACAAGACCTAATTTGGTCAAGGCCCACTTTTATTGCTTCATGGCATTTCTCCTCATTATATAAATTCTCATTTCTATAAAATTATATCTGTGGTATTCCCTGGCAATTGTCTCCATACACAGAAACCCATACAAGGAAAGTAACAATGGAAGAAAGTAAGAAATGTAAGGCTCCAGAAGAACACTTCTTCCACAGGGTCCCGAACTTAGTTGGGCTTTGATGAACTATGGGCTTCCTTGCATATTACCATATATACTTGGTATGCTTTGTTCATTGGATTATTAGAAAGCTCAAGCAATAACATTCTGGCTTTTTTCAAAGTATTTCCTCATGGAGGAAATAATGCATCAATTTTGGTATAAAACACCAAGTCATAGCAAATAGCTTCCAGGCACTAACAGATCTAAACACATATTTGCCATTTAAACCCCAAGTTGCTCTTTAGGGTCTTTCATTTCCTCTGCATGGCAGTATGAAGGCATCAGTCATTGACCTTTATCCCAGGAAAATGTGCCTTAGGCGTGGAGCTACCTGTGTGCTTCCCTGAAAGTGTCTCTCTTAAGAGAGATAAGTGATGCAGTAATATGGAGTTTGGAAACTTTGTGAAACATTGGCAATTATGAGCTGACCAGAAAACACTTCTTACAGCTCTGTACATAAGTACCCAGTGTCACAACCATTACCGGATCGCAGTCCAGAATGTGCCAGCTTCGGAGCCTTCTGCTTCCAGCCATTCTCTCTGCACAAAGTCTTATCTGATGGGATTGACTGAACACTGGAAAGCAAGTAACGGAGTCCCCTCTTGCAATCCCTCTCCTTATGTGCAGTCAGAACCTCAACACCAATAACTCGGCTAACTAAAGTTTTCCTTAGCTCAAAGGAGAGAGGTGGACTTTGGTTAAAATTAACTTGTAAGCGGAAACTGGACATTTTGTAAATATGCTTCTGGGTCTTCAAATTACCAGACAGAAATTTGCCCAATTATTCAAAACAAAGAAACAACACATCTCCAAGAACTTAACAATGAAGTTATTTCTAAAATCCCCCCTTTAAAGACATAAATCTAGGCTTATAAAAGTCATTCATTTTAAGCTCTGTAAAACTTTAAAATTAAATTTAAACTATTTTCTATTAAAAATGTTCATTGAAATCATCATTTTGAATTCATTATTTTAAAATACAATAAAGGAAGTTTTTATAAAATGTCTGTGATTTTTCTTCTGAACTTGAGTTTTGACTTCCAATGTCATCTGGATCTCTGCCTTTAAGAAAGCATGGGTTTCTGGTATTAACTCACACAATATTCTATTCCAAATCAAACCCACTTTTGTGCATGATTTTTTAAAAGGCATGTTTCCATTGTTTATCTTCAATTAACCCTTTTTAAAATAAAGGATTATTATCTTTCTTTGTTAAGAAGAAGAATTGAGGATAATATCCCTGAGTTGTTAACGTTCAATCTAGGGAGAGTTTTTTTTTTTTTTTTCCTCCCCGTGCTGACCTTTGTTATGCCGTAGTTATAGCAACAAGAAGAGTTCCTTCTGTCTGTCTGTTGTGTTCTTTTTCCAAACCAATGTCAGTCTTTTCTATGCTGTTGTGTAATATGGAGAATGCTTTACGTGCTTTGATTTCTTGATTTACCAGTGCATTTACCTAAAACAACAATTTAAATAAAAATATTTTAAATAAATGCAATTAATTGAATTTGCATATTATATATGTTTTTGGAATAGGGATTATTCATTTAGTTATTTTTTTTTATTTTAAGCTTCCTTAATCAATTTTGTAGTTTTTCTCAATGATCAAGTTTATTTATCCTGATTGGAAGAGAGCTAGAAAAGCCTTTTCTAAGGGAGTAAGAACATGTAGATTGTCTAACAAACTGGGCCACACAATCTCACTATGACCTTGGGCATTTTAAGTCTCATTTTACTGATCTGGAATATCAGTTTAATTATAGTAATTACCTACCTCACAGGGTTTTCGAGGTTTAATTAATGTTAGCAAAGTGTTGGAGCTATTTAGTAGAACAGTACTATAAAAGGCAAACTACCTGAAAATCAAAACTCCCTGCTCCCCACATGGTACATAGTTTTATACACTCCTTTCTTCTCCAGAGTTATTATCACATGTATTGCTTTTTTCACTTCCTTCCATGTCTATATCTATGGATTTCCTTCTTGAGACTCACCTGGGATGAAAAATATGACCTCTACCTCACCTCTCTCAGTTTCACCATCACCCCCAGGGTCTCAAGCATTCCTGAATTCAACAAGATCAGGATTAACTGCAGCATGCAAGCAAGCAGCTGTGGCTTTGCATTTCTCTTAAGTCCGAGTCAACAAACTGCAGTCCACATTTGACATTGGGCCTCAAACATCTTTTGTCTGGGTCCATGGTATTAAATATAGTGCATTTGACTTCTAACCTCTTTCAAAAATTGGGAGATTTAAATCACTATCTTCCCTCCTGGATATAGTAGCTAGAGCTACATTAGCAATGGAGGCCTTTCATTTGCCAGCATTCTTAGCGCTCCCTATTATCTTACCTTTATCCACCTAAGCATTGCAATTTGCAACTCAGGGCCTCTGAGTACATTTGTGTTAGCTCTTCACTGCACAACAATGCCTGGCCAAATGGACAAGTAGGGGCTGGAATCCAGCCCATTGCTCTGCTTGCCAAGACATGTTCTGTTGGGTCTAATTTGCACAAAGCATTCTAGGGACCAGAAATGGCCTGGTTGGTATTCCAACCAATGATAAGTCAATTAATTAGAGCACTGAATGTCACAGCCACCTTAATTAGAATTAAGAAATTAGCATCCCATCTCTGGAATGATATCCCTTAAGACTATATCTAGATTAAGCTTAAAAATCATTTTCAATTTTATCTTTACCCTTTTCTTGTAGACCCTTTTTTTTTTTATTAAAACACATTACAATACAAACTACTTTTCAAATAAGGTGTAAATAATATGAGGATTTTAATTGTGCTAACTCAGTACAGCTGAAACAGACTACTTTTAGTTGAAAATGAACAAAATGACTGAAAGAGTTATGTATATTGGATAATTATAATAATATTATATTTCTTTCTTTGGGGACACCTGCTCTTGGAAAGAAGGAGCCATTGTTCACACACTAGTCTTTTTCTGTTAACTGCTAACATTTTATAATGGTAGCCTTGCTTGAAAGAGCCCTTGTTTTTGCCTATTTGTAACTTGGCTCTTTCAAAATACATGATGATTTGATAGCCTTTCCAGCATTTCTATTTTTAAAGCCATTCTATTCATGTAATTTTGGCTACCTTATATTAGTAAAAAAAGAAACAATTTTGTTACCCAGTGACAGCACTAATTGGTTTACACCTTTTTTTTTTTTTCACCAAATCAAAAGTCCAAAATTTGAACAATGTCCAATGAGAGCTAATATCTAGATATTTTACTGACCACTAATTGATTTACCAAAGAAATCCAGATATGTATATTTGTTCCTTATGCAAAACATAATATAACTTTATTCTTCAACTGTAGGGAGAAGGAAGAACGTGAGATTTCTACTGACTACATATAAGAGAAAGTTACTGAAGCTGGCTTAAATGATGAGTCCCAGTTCAGGTAGGCTCCAGGCAGGGAGCAATCTGTGGTTCAGTATGTCAAGTGTTGTGCAGGTTCTTCCCATCTCTCCTCTCACTTACCCCCATCATTTTGGGCTCTCCCCTCAGGCAGGTTTCTCTCGCAGTTACTGTTCCAGTCATCACATCCAGGCATAAAAAGCATTCAAGAAGAAAAAAGGGCTGTCGTTTTGTGTCTTTATCTTTAGAGTCATAAAATCTCCCACAAGCACTGAGGCTCACTTCCACTGAGACCTCATTAGCCAAAATTAGGTCACATGCCACACCGAAACCAACCACTCTCAAAGAGAAGGAGATTGACTTGGTCTTTTAAGTTGCTGCTGTTCCTGGAGCTACAGATGAGATCATCCTGAAGCACATGACAGGGTGGAAGATGAGAAATATCTGAACATAATCATAGTTTGATTGAGAAAGAGAAAGAGGAGGTAGTGGGGTCGGATGGATGTTGGTCAGACTAGTATCAGTGTCTGTTGTCCTTATGTATAACTTCGTCACCTCATTTCTCCTCTCTCAGAAAAGCTAACCAGCCCGAAATCTCATGGGTTTTGCCAGATTATGCATGATAAAAGGAAGCCAGTTTTATGGATGCCAGCGCTTTATCATGAATGAATTAGTGATTTATAATCTGTTAGGAATATCTTTAAGTATAGCTTGTTTATAGTAATATCACTTTCTGAGCAAAGTTTTGATTTATCAGCCTTTCTTTAATGAATCCTCTTAGTTAATAATCTAAGAACTTCTGTGCTGTGATACACAAATCAAGAAATATCTAAGCTGGAGATACATGGGATGGAACTAAAAACTGTGGCTATGAAAAGAAAGCAAAGAGAATGAGGAAGTTAAGCCAAATTAAATTACAAGAAATGGTAAAAAATTTTATAATATGGCACCTCTATTTCCATAATTAAATCCACCATGAATAATTTCCTCAGACCTTCTGTTGGCCCTTAAAACTATTACTTTAACGTATTTGCAAAGTATCAGAAGCAAAGTAAATAGCCAGTCTTTAAAATTTCAATTGACCCTCAAACTGACTCAAATTTGCAGAAATCTGGCATAATTTTAAAGTAAATAAATAGAAGCTACACTTAGCAGAAGGTTCCTAACATAAACAAAGCTGTGCACGTTTTGTTTATTTATGGAATTCATGCAAAGTGTCATATTCATTTAAAAATATTCAGTTAAAAAGTGATTGATTTAAAAACTGGAATGGAATTAAGGAGTATAAGCATTCCTTAAATCAAAACTTTTGGTAAAAGGAAGAATGACTAATTTTTTGTAACATTTTACTTGGGTAAACATTTTTCTCCTTTATATCTGTTCAGATTTTTTAAAGGTTGACTGTGAGAAAATAGCCACCGTTTCTCAAAAATGCATTTGAATTGGGATGTGACAAACTCCACCCTTCATACAACACCTGTCTATTGCTCAAGGTTAAGTGCTGGAATATGTGTGAAATTTCCTATATTAGTCTTTTTCATTCAATGAATTTTTACAGCATTCCCAAAAGACAAAATAGTTTAAAATCCTTACCCTTGTGGAACTCACATTCTACTGCCATCTCCTATTCATCTGTGGCCATGCACTCTTCTTTTCCAGGCTGATTATTCCCTGTAACATTTTAACTGAATAAACGTTTCCTAAATACCAGTTACTGCACAGCACAGTGTGAAGTACTGAGGGAATGACATACTGCCCTGGATAAACTAATAATCTGAAGAGTACTCAGATAAGGAGAAAATGAGAGAGAGAAAGAGAGAGAGAGAGAGAGAGAGAGAGAGAGAGAGGAGGTCTAAAGACAATTATCTAATAATCTGAAGAGTACTCAGATAAGGAGAAAATGAGAGAGAGAGAGAGAGAGAGAGAGAGAGAGAGAGAGAGAGAGAGGAGATCTAAAGACAATTATCTCACTTCTCTTTGAACAAGAATTTATATGAATAGGTAAAGTGTAACAAAACACAGATTCTGTAAACTTCTATATTGGGAGTGTAAATAGAGTGTACTGATAGAAAACAGGAAGGAGTAGACATTTGAGAGGGTTGGAATGCTCCTCAGAAAGACCTCACAAAAGAAGTCCGCTCTGTACTAGAAAGACTAACAAATGGAGAAGAGCAGAATTAATATTGAGTGAAAAGAAATTAGTGTACGCAGAAGCTGAGGGAACACAAGTGAAGTGTATAGCAGACCCCATGGGGTGCTGAATGTGGCTACAATAGAGGACCTCCAAGAAGAGAAAAAATGATGGGAAATGAGACCCATGAAGAAGAACTGAGTCAAAATGCATGTAACCTTTAACGTTATGTTGAGGAAAAAGTCTTGCTCAGTAGTAAAAAGGCAGTAAATGTTCTGAGCACAGGATGTTTACTATCGTTTGTTGTTGCTTTTTTCTTTTAAAGGTGCCTTTGACTTACCTTAGAGATGATTTGGAGGGAGGAGATTTTGTACCTTAAGAGCATTTTTAGTTCTCACATCTGTGCTGAAAAATGGAAGAGGAAGGAGACCAAGTAGAAAATTTTAGTTATGCCTACAGTTTACTTAGGGGACAGATGAACTTCAGAAGACAAGGAAGGTGAGTCAGAAAGAGCCACCAGAAAAGGAGATAGTGACATGAAATCCTGAAAGAAAGAGTATTCCTAAACTGCTGAGTTTTCTACAGAAATAGTAATGCTGTAAGTTTCAGAAAGGCCTCAAAGACTCTGCTTGGGACAATCTTAGGGTTGTATTCAGAGTAGTTTTATTTTCACCACTAATAGGTTTAGGAAGAGATGGGAGACTCCCTTTACTATTACTGCTCTGAGTGCAACCCCACAATTAGATTCTGCTCATTCATGTGCCCAAATTGAAGTTATTTTTATTATTTATTTTATAAGAAAACTATTATTTACTAGAGGCCCAGTGCATGAAATTTGTGCACAGGGGTGGGGGGGCCCTCAGCCTGGCCTGCACCCTCTTGCAATTCGGGACACCTTGGTGGATGTCCGACTGCTGGTTTAGGCCTGATCCCACAGGCCTGCCTGATCACCCCTAACCACTCACCTGCCTGCCTGATCGCCCCTAACCTCTCACCTGCCTGCCTGCCTGCCTGATGCCCCTAACCTCTCACCTGCCTGCCTGATCACCCCTAACCACTCTGCCTGCCTGCCTGCCTGCCTGATGCCCCTAACCTCTCACCTGCCTGCCTGATCACCCCTAACCACTCGCTTGCCTGCCTGATCGCCCCTAACCATTTGCATACCTGCCTGATCAACCCTAACCACCTCTGCCCACACCCCTGCCTCCGCAGCTTCATCCTGGAATGACGTCTGGAAGGATTCAGCTATCTGGTCTAATTAGTATATTACACTTTTATTATTATAGATATTTGAAAAAATACTCAGAAACTAGAGGTGTCTGTTATATATTTGAGCTTCCCTCAAATGGAGCCAACACATATGGCAATAAGGATTCTCTGCCATTCAGAGAAGAGGTTAAAGGATTTATGGTTATTGTGGATAATTATTCAGTTAAGACCATCACCTTTGTGATCTCCACACCTCCATCAAGATGATGTAGAGAGGTCCATAGATTCTAATCTTTGCATAATTCCTAACACTCACCTCCTCATCAGGGTCATCAAGATCATCAAGACTCATCTCTTTATGTGCTTCATCACTACTTTTGGAGGTTGCAACCAGAATCCCTGGATTCCCAGGGCATAGTTCATATTCCATACTCTCATTTACATACAGCTCTGTACATCTATCTTTCAGTGTCTATCTCCCTGGTTCCTGAAACTGTTTATCATTAGCAAAGCCCTTAGGTCCTCAACAACTGCTCTGAAAATTCCCTTTGTCTTCTTGCTTCTTGCTGAAATGTGGCTCCTTTAGAGGCACTGAATGCCCTGTAGCTCTCTCAACTGTCCATGATAGGAAAGCTTCATCCTTGTTCTTCACTGCCTCTTAGAGATTAGTTCGTGCTCCCAAACACTCCCCTTCCCTGCTTTAATATTGATGTCATCACACTGCGTTATCTGCTTCTGTTCTGAAATCAGCTATCTAAAGGACTTTGGAGTTCTCTTTAATCTTTGGCAAATTCAACTTAAGCTCCTTGCTTACTCCACCATCTTTTCTTGATTCTGTGATTTCAGCTCATTCCTCCCCTCTATCTAGAGCTCATCCACTCCATTGACAGCAAAATTTCTTGAAAGAACAGTGTATATGCAATGTCACATTTCCCTCCCCCCTTTATTTATTGAACTAACTCCAATCAGGTTCTTGTCAAGATTTCCAACGACTTGTACCTTGTTATGTCCAAAGATCAATTTCAGTCTTCCCCTCATTTGACCCATCTGCAGCATTTGACATTCTCTTCACATGCGTTTTAGGAAACCACTCTCCTGATTTACCACCTGCCCTGCTAACCACTGATGTGACCTAAGGTTTAGACTTCAGACTTCTTTTACTTATCTGTTTACACTCACTCCCTTCCTAAACTCATCTAATCTCCTGGCTTTAAATTGCATCTATATACGTAAGACTCCAGAATGCAAAACTTCAATCTGGACTTTTACATCTAAATATTTGAAAACTTTACATAAATTATCTGAGATTGAACACCTCTCTTCCTAACACCACTGAAACTGACCCTGAGTTCATGGCAACTATAACTACAGTTACACAGATTAGGAATTATAGTGTCATTCTTTACTCTTTTTTATCTCACAATCCACATCTAATTTATTAGTAATTCCTGTTTGCTCTACAAGAAAAACATAGCAAGAATAGGTCTGCTTTTTACCACCTCAACTGCTAATGCGCTGGTTGATACCACCAGCATCTCTCACCTCCAGTCCCTCATGACTGACTCCCTCCTTCCCCCTTCTCTCCTACAGGCTATTAGCACTGTAGCTACAGTGACCTTGTTAAAACAAACATCAGGTTTTTCATGTCACTGTGTGATAATCCCAGTGGTTCCCTGCTTCCCTCAGTGTGAAAGCTCAATATCTATAGTGGCTGAAAAGGCCAACGTAATCTGGCTCCCTTTCACCTTTCTACGTAATTTCCTCCCTGCCCAGCCACTCCAGTCTCCTTGCTATTCCTGGAATCGTTAAGGCTTGCTCTGCCTCAAGATTAGGCAGTGCTGTTCCCTCTGCCTGGCTTGCTCTTTCCTCCCCCACATCCACGTGTATTATTCACTTCCTTCCTTCAAGTTTTTACTCAAACCGAGAGGTCGTTCTCAGTGAGGACTTACCTGTCCACTTTTTAAAATGTTGCCTTACCACCTGGCAGGCCTATTTCCCTTTCCTACTGGGATGTTTACTTTTGTGTCAGCCTGACTGGGCCAGAGTGCCCAGACGTGTGGCTAAAGATATCCCTGGTTGTGTCTCTGAGGGTGTTTCTGAATGAGATTAGCATCTGAATCTTTACACTGAGTAAAAACAGATTGACCTCCTCAGTGGGGGTGAGCCTTGTCCAACCTGATGAGATCCCAAATAGAACAAGAAGACAGAGGAAGGGAGAGCCGAGTCTCTCTTCATGATTGTTTTCAAATTGGGACATCAACCTTCAGACTTAGACTGGTTCTTACACCATGGATTTTTCTGGTACTCGGGCCTTCAAACTGAGGCTGGAAGTACACCACCAGCTCTCCTGGGTCTCCAGCTTGCAGGTGGCAGATTTTGGGGCTTCTCATCCATAATGAGTCACTTCCTTATTTCTATATGTGCCTGTCCTATTGATCTGTTTCTCTAGAGAATTCTGACTAATGCACTGCTTAATTTTCCCTGATAGGATTTCTCACACCCAGCAGTATATAAAGGACATATTTTAAAAGTTGTTCCTCTTTACAGAAGGTAAGCTATACAAGAATCAGGGCACTTTTGTTCAAAGCTATTTAAATGCAGGGTATATAGTAGTAAATTGATAAAAAATGCAAGAATAAATGTGAGCAAAATAAAATATATAAATGAGAATAATTATAAAGTTAACAATGGAAATTTAAGAATTAAACCAGAAGTCCAAATGATAGAACTAGGCTTGGAAATGAATAAAAACAATCTTCTCTTGATAAAAAAAAAAAAAAAAAAAAGAGCAAAGAGGGAAGAATAATAAGTAAAAGTAAAGAGATGAAATGGAGGCATATAAAGGCAAATTCTGAAATAGTGTAGTTGGAATTAAAAAGAGATTTCAATTCTGACTATTTCTTTTATTTCATTGAGGCAGGAGGTGAGGATCATTTGGTAAAAGTGAGGGCAAATGTAGTATATAAAATCAGTGGTAAATATTTGAAATGTTCACTCAGGAAAATAAGGAGGGCAGTCCAGGATTTAACAGACTATATGGAATACTTTAAATAATGAATATGTGTTGACTTGAATTTAATTAAATAAGCTAGAGAAGGCTAAAGTGGTTGATAGCAATATTGATACTTCAACATAAATGGAATAAATTTATACCTTTGCAGTGGATTTTTAGTTGCTGAGGAGAAGAGAGGAAATGTGTCTTGGATTGATGAAGAGTGAATGATTGGCATGGTAAGTGTGGTAAAATTAAGGAAGATGATAGAATTAAAAGTCCTACAAAGAATGCTGTTTTTGCTTTGTGAAAAACATTTTAAGATAAGCAGAGTTGTTCATAGTATTCTTTTATTATCCTTTTAATATCCATAGGCTCTGTAATAATGTTCCTCTTTCATTTCTAATATTAGTAATTTGTGTCTTTTTTTTTGTTAGTCTGGCTAGAGCCTTATTCATTTTGTTGACCATTCTAAAAAAAACTTTTGTTTTTTTTATATTCTCTATTGACTTGTTTACAATTTATTTGAATTTCATACTAATTCTTATTATTTATTTTCTTCTATTTACTTTGTGTTTAAGTTGCTTTACATTATCCATTTTCTAAGGTGGAAACTTAGGTTATAAATTTTAGATATTTCTTCTTTTCTTACATATGCATTTAATGCTATACATTTCCCTCTAAGCACTACTTTCACTGAACACTACACATGTTGACAAATTACATTTTACTTTTTATTTAGTTCAGAATGATTTTTATTTTTTCTTGAAATTTCTTCTTTGACTGATTTGTTATTTACAAGTGTGTTGTCTAATCTCCATGTATTTTGGTATTTTACACTTATCTTTTTGTTATTAATTTAGGCACTTTAATCTTCTTCACATAATTTCTCTGTTTTCCCCTATAACATCCATCAATCTTTTTATTAAAATGCTAGAGGCCCGATGCACGAAATTCGTGCAAGAGCAGGCCTTCCTTCCCCCAGCTGCAGGCACTGGCTTCCCTCTGGCACTGGGGATGGGCTTCCCTGGCAGCCCCAGCTTTGTCAGGAAGATCGTTCCATGGGTGTCCTATCTAATTAGCATATTACACTTTTATTATTATAGATGCTGCACGGTCTAAATTTTACCCTCATCCCCCCAGGGAGTCCCTTTTTTCTTTTGGCCTGGTGACTATGATTCTAAGCTGAATTTCTCTCCAACAACTCACCTCAATTAAAAGGGAAACTTTACTCAGGGTGATGTCTCTTCTGAGAGTGTAGCCCACATACAACACCTAGTCAACTCAAGAGGCCTACTGAATGGTCTGTCCCCCATGGCTCAAGTTGAGACAACTGTGAAGGGCCAGCTAAACTCCTGAACTCCCTATGGATCAGCTGAGTGCCTTGCAGTAATTACATCACAGTTCAACTTCTCCTTCTGCCCAATTCTTCCTCTTTCATCACTCACAGTTCTTGTTCCTGGGACCTCTACCCAATATTTCTCTATACATAAATATGAGAGTCTCATAAAATTTGTCCCATGACAATTGTACTGTAATTGATTCTAGGAAGCAGTCTAAGATGAGATGTTTGGAGCCAGATCACCTGCCAGCCAGATGGCAATAAAAATTTTCTCAGTGACAGTAGATGAAACATTGTTAGGTCCAGGCATCTGGTTGTGGTGAAATTGTTAAAATGTTCAATGAAGCAAAACTGAGAACAGATAGCCATTAAAAGAAATCCACTGGCAGGTAAAACTTCTCACAAGTTTGAGAATTTCAGAAATAGTAACTCATTTTAAGGACTTTGGAATTTGATGGCTATTTCTGAGAAGCATTGATACCTTGGAGGCATGGAAAGTCTAAGGGTGATTAGTCACTATATAAGTAAAGTATGAAACTCATAGGGCCTCCTGTGGCCACTGGAGAGCAAAAGATGAAGATTTAGTATTTAATTAAAGAGGAGTAGAGTTCTTTAGAAAGTGAAATCCTCTGCTCCTGAAAGTCTGCTACACTAAGGTCGGGATGTGGATATTTGGGTTGCAGAATTTCCAAATGTTGGATCTCCAGATGCTCCCGAACCCTTTGAGACTGTCAAAGTAACACACTCTTCCTTGTTAATTATCCAGCTAGCCTAGCTTAGGTGGAGGTGTCTTCCCTACAAGACCAAATACACTCTTCTCAGGATATCTCCCCACTTTCCTCCCTCCCTTCACCCCATTACTAAGCCAATAAGTAGGTCTCAGTTACAACCCAACCCTCTGAAGTGCTGAGTCTGCTAGAGTGGAAAAGGGATTGTAATCTAAAGAAAAGCTTGCCAATATATACATTGGCTGGATCCAGGAGAGTACACATGGGCTGGCGTTCTGAGGATGCTGGATGACTGAGAGTTCATTGTTGCGATAGCATTGTCCCAGGTTACAGGCTTTAAAAATCCATGCAAAGTCCCCGGGGGGTGGCAAGCAAGGTGCTGGGATAGTTCCCAGAAGCTTAGAGAGAGTGATGGATCACACTGTGAGGGGGAAGTGCTGAACTGTTGCACTTAGAGTTGTAGAGGAATCAGAAAGCTCACAGAAGTGGACACGCCTGAGTGGATACATTAAGTAGGTCAGAAGCCCTGCCAGACCCCTATGATCCATGAGAGAAAAATTCTACTTACCAAAGGAATAAGGAACATGCTGGCCAGAGGAGCATGGACATTAAGGACATGTTCAGTGGAGGCCATCCTCTAGAGGCCAGGGATGACAGTAGAAGATACTATTAATAACTGGGCTCACTGACAGCATGGGACTCATAGGATCTCAGGTTAATATAAGCAAGGTACCTCAACTACATATTCTACTAACCTAGAGGACATGTTTCCAGTGGGAGAATGCTTCCAACAGGAGCCACAGTGAGTGTCCCTTCACCTCTAAGCTATGGCTGCCAACTCTGGTCTACTTGTGTGCCTATTTTCCCCAACTTCCCCTGCCCACCTCTACCCATGTCCACCCCGCCCCTTGAGCTGTTCTTCACAAGAGCAAACACTCCTGAATGCTAACCGTACAGTGTGACAGCCTGTTTCCCTGGAAACTGACCTTCAACAACTTTAACTTGCCATAGAATTTAGTCACCTATTGTTCTTCATGTTTATTTTCTCTTTCTTCCTATAAGATGTGAGATCCACAAGGCCAGACATCTTTTCATGTGGAACCCAACATTTGAGAACAGATCTTGGCTCACTGAAAGCACTCAAAGGAATATGTGAATAGCCCTGGCTGTGTGGCTCCATTGGTTGGAGAATTGTCTTGTACACCAAAAGGTGGCAGATTCCATTCCCGGTCAGGGCACATATCTAGGTTGCAGTTCCATCCCCAGTTGGGGCACATACAAGGGGCAACCAACTGATTGTGTTTCTCTCACACATCTCTCTCTCTCTCTCTCTCTCTCTCTCTCTCTCTTTCTCTCTCTCAAATAAATAAAAATATATACTTGGGTGATTAAAAAAGAAAGAAATATTTGAATAAATGTATGTTGCATATGAAATTAAGTTATTAACTTTACTTTTGAAGATTATGACTGGTTTTGAAACTCCAAATCCATTAAATCCATCTTTTTTAGAGTATCTTGCTATGTGACCTAAACTTTTTGAAATCTACTTTCTGAAAACTTGAGGCCTAATTTTAAGTATATCTAGCATCACATAATTTGCTATTAATTTTTAAGTAGCTTTATAATTTCTCAAATTTTCTAGATAATTTGTTTTTACTCAAATAGCGTAAAGAAGCACAATGGAAAGGTAATGTTACAACCAGATAAATACTATTAGATGGCCATCCTGTAATACTTCGCTCTAAGCACATTTTAAACATATTTTTTATTTTACCTAAATAAAATATTATACCTTCTTTTTTGTTATTCATATTTTTACTTTTTATTTTATTTTTATTACCTGCACTCCCCACAACTCAATTGCTTTTCCCACCACCAATGTTTGTATTCTACTATTCTCCATGCACATATAATCATTTACAAATATGTTTGCACCTTTTGAGTTTGGGCATAATTTGTTTCAGGTATTGTGATGGATAGAAGTACCACCCAGATTCTCCTTCAATGAAGAAACCAGAAGTTGGGAGTGCTGTCAGTAGATGCCTTCAGCGCTGGGTTTGTTCAGAGATTGCCTCAGCTGCAGAGAGCTAGCTCATCCAAGGTCATCCCACTTCCTGTACAGCCCACATCAAGTGACTGATAGAGATCAGAATATGACTTATTGGACATTTTGTCCCAGTACAGGGACATCCTGATGGCCCATTCTGGTTCTAGACCTCCTCACTGGGTCTTTTCACACCTTTTTCACCCTCTGCCCAATCTTGCTGTCCCCCCTTCCTTCCCAAGTTGTTGATTATAAAACACTCACTAATAAATATCTAAGTCTAAACTCCATGTCAGATTCTGTACAATCTGACCTGGGTAATGGATCATATTATGTATTCATCTCTGCATCTTGCTTTTCCTCCTCACTATAATCATGGACTCTGTCCCAGACAATTGACATAGATCTAACGCTTTCTTTTAAATGACTATGTAATTTTCCATGGTTTTCATGAGCTACAATTTGTTCAACTGTCCATATGAGGGAACATTCTAGTAGTTTCCAAAATTTATTTTTAACCATACAGAAAGTTCTGAAATAAATGTTCCTGTCACAAACCAATTTAAACTCAAAATTACAAGATTACTTGCAATGTTTCTATTTTTTTCACCAATCAATTCTCCTTTATTTCTTTAATGAAGTCCGCAATAGTCCACTTTTGTCTTCATCTACTTTCTGAGAGTTCCAGTATCAATTCAGGTCAACAATCAAGGAATTTATAGTTGATATCTATAGAATTAGAGTCATTCATAATTTATTGGTCATTTTTTATTTTCTTAATTTAATGAAATCAAGTACTATCAATATTTTTTCTTACATGGGATAAATCACTATCATAAAAGTAACAATGCCATCTTTACTCCTATCTTAATCTAATCCACATGCACTGAAAAAAAAAGTATTAAAAGCTATAAATTTTGAAATCATAGACCAGGTAGGAATCCTGGCTATACAAATATTGAATGTCCAATATCCAAGTTACTCAAACTCCTCATTTATAAAATGTACCTACCTTACTGACTTTTAGTGATCTGTAATCTTTACAGAACTTAAGATTTTATAGGTTCATTGTCTGGCAAAGTGCATGGCATAAAGAAGATGGTCTATAAATCATTATAATTATTTTCATCATATTCTTGGATTTCCATGCAGAGATGTGTGTGTGTGTGTGTGTGTGTGTGTGTGTGTGTGTGTAAATGCTATACTTATTTTATAAAAAGTTATTTCTTTTGAAAGAATCCACCATCATTTCTACTTAATGAAATTGAAGAACACTGTCTTGTGTGGCCTCTGTTACATTTGATTAGATGCATTTACCTCCTTAGAAAATTTCAGATTCACTGTATTTCCCAAGTCATAAGAGTAAATATAGTGCATTGCCCACTTGAAAAAAAGCACATGCGGATAGAAGAAATTTATGGACTTTAAAATTGAGTCAGCCTTTTAGTTTCAAAACTGGAAAACAAACAAACAAACAAAACACCACAGGATCCAGG
The DNA here is from genome assembly GCF_014108235.1 of Myotis myotis. Lineage (NCBI taxonomy): Eukaryota > Metazoa > Chordata > Mammalia > Chiroptera > Vespertilionidae > Myotis > Myotis myotis. The sequence continues at coordinate 89,237,298 of NW_023416313.1, read as the reverse complement.
AGCCAGGTGATATCTAAACTAGAGCCATTGCAGCAGCCTCAGCACGGCATCCACCATTGTCATTTCCACTCTGTTCCCCGTCACTGGAACGGATTTTCTCAGCTGGGTGTGTCTGTGAGCCCTCCTAGATGCTATACAAAGAACAAGATGCTCCCCTCCCCCAGACCACTCTGATTTATTTATAGGAAATGCACAACTCTGTTGTATAGCACCAGTAGTTCAAATTTTCTTTTCTCCCCTACTTCGTGACATAGTCTCTGTTGATATTTTACTCATGGTGTTTATTCCCTCTCATCTCCTAGTTTTCTCCTTGGATTATTTCTTCCATCCTGTCGAGCAACTCTACTAATCCAGGTGTATGAAAACATTGTTTATGATCTTCATCTCTTCAACTCAACCCAGAGTGCCTTACCTGTTGGAGAGTAGGTATTGAATCCATAAATTGGAGAGCAGTGGATAGAGTGTATGAAGCAGAGAGTCTTCAAGAGAAAACACAAGAGGGGCAAAAGATTTTCTTTCAGGGAAATTCTTTCTAAATCTTTACCCAGTTTGTGGCAACAGAGAGAGAACCCAAGATAGAGCCAGCACTGAGAAAAGGCCCAAACCCCATTTTGACATAGTGTTTTATGAAACATTATTACAGAACAGAAAATATATTATTACCCTTTAAGTAGTATAGCAAAGTAACATTTTAGGATGACCAATTATAAGATCTAATGATAAGAAAAGTATTTATTTTTAAAAAGTTTATTAATTGTATCTATAATATCTTTATGAAGTGCCTTTTAATGGTTCACAATTTGGGGTGTTATTTGTCCCCATTTAAAGCATCTGAAAATATGTAGGGACATTTTGGATCATCAAAACAACTGAGGGGGCTCTAGCCAGTTTGGCTCAGTAGATAGAGTGTCAGCCTGCAGACTGAAGGGTCATGGGTCTGATTCCAGTAGAGAGCATGTGCCTGGGTTGCAAGCCCCATCCCTGGCTCTGATCGGGGAGTGCGGTAGGCAACCAATCAATGTGTCTCTCTCACATCGATGTTTCTCTCTCACACATCGATGTTTGTCTCTCTCTGTTTCTTTCCCTCCCTTCCACTCTCTCTAAAAATCAAGGGGGGAAAAATATCCTTGGGTGAAGATTAACAACAACAACAAAATGACTGAAGGGTATTAACTTGCATATTATTGGTAGTGACCAAGGATGTAAACATCCTGTGGGGATTCCTGAAATTCAATTAATAATTGGTTTACAGCCTGGCTGGTGTAGCTCAGCTGGTTCAGTGTCAACCCATGCACAGGAGATCGCCAGGTTCGATTATGGTCAGGGCACATGCCAAGGTTGCAGATCTGATCCCCAGTCGAGGGCATGCAGGAGTCAGCCAATCGATGTTTCTCTCTCATCAATGTTTCTATCTCTCTTTCCCTGTCCCTTCCTCTCTCTTAAATCAATAGAAAGACATTTTAAAAAAGAATTGGCTTACAAATAATGTCACTGATACTCGAACTGAGACATGCAATAACAGATATAGATATGCTGACAAGCTAATCATAACCTAACTGTTTTGCATGTTACCTAGTAGGACTCAATCTATAACATAGCAGTTACTTCTGCACCCATCACTTCTAATCTTGTCACATCAATACAATGTATAGTATTCAAGCTGGTCTAGTCAATATCAGGGATAGAAAGTCAAATAGGCCCTTGCTATGGAAAAACTTTTTAAAAATTAACAAGTCTAGCAGATAGGCTTCTAAGATATACACCTCATCAGCTGAAGACTCTTGTTTTCAAGAAAATATACACAACTAAGGAAATAAACTTCTTAGACTTAGAGAGCGAAGCTCACCTAGATAAAAGGCTTTTAAATACACAGGGATATACACGTGTATACAAATATATAGATAGACATACACAACCCATTATGCAAAGTAGCAGTGACTAAGACAGTCAACGTTACCAACAGAAAAAAAAAAAAATTTCTCCAAGGCGAATTTTAATGAAAACGTAGATAATAATGATACTGGGCATCTTCAAGATATTATAGATACTGATGGCTAAGACATGAATAATCATTATCTCAATGTAAACAGCAGTGTTGCTGGTGGAAATGGGTTTCTTTCACTGAGTCTAAAGAAAATCGGGGATCCACATGGGAGGATGAGGTGCGGTGGCAAGATTTATTGAAGTAGAAAAAGACTGCTCCCAGCTTCCCAGTGCGTCATCTCCGTCTGTCCCACTGTGGAAGAAGTCCAGCTGTGTCTACACCTAGCCCAGAAGAGGAGCCAGGGCCCAGAAATTCTGTGCCATTGGTTCAGTCCATGCCAAAGCTTAGTCCAGTTCAGTCTGTCCCCATCCAGCTGACTTAGTCTCCATTATCCGCTGCTCTCCTGCCAGTGCTATGCCGCCACATCCAGGTGCAGGCTTGGAGCTGCGCATGAGCCATGCTAGGCCCACATGGCTGCTATGGAGCAAGAACAAGTGAATCAATGGGCAATGCTTGTTACCAAGAGAGAGTTTTTGTTAAACTTTGATTATTTTATTTAGAGCTTTCAAACTGAGCAATCTCTTCTCCAACCCTTTGTGGGCTTGTGCTAGGCCTCACCCTAACCAATCTGGTCTTCTTCACAGATTAGACACCTCCCCTTTATGGTCCTCATCTTGGCTCCTACTGTGCATATCCCAGCAGGACCTTCCCCTGCACTATCTTGGCTTCCACTGAGCATGTGCCCAGTAGAGGAATCCCCCTTCCTCCTCTTATAATCCTGGAACCAGAGGGCCGATGCTCCCTGGGAAGATTCATCTTCCCTAAGTGGGGGAGGGGGATGGGAAGGTTGTTAATTCCCTTGGCCTGCAATGTGGCCATCTCCTACACTGTGTGAAGCTGTCGCTTCTGACCTAATTAAGCCTAGCCAGTTGCTCCCTTCTCTTTTATTAAGATCTAGCTACCTATGCCAACAGCAGAAATGTGCTCTTGTTGGTGGGACAAAGCTTTAGACATTTACATCATCCTGTGGGCAAAGTTCCCCCTGCCGGGTTAACAGTTGTAATATAATTTTTCTGACTAACGTTGGGTGGACTTGTGGAATTTAACAACTGAGGAACATTAAAATGATCCCCCCTTTTATGTGTGTGTTTAAAATAGAGTAAATTTTTTTCTTTATAACATCTTATATAATAGTTCTACTTAAGATCTTATTGCAAACTGACTAGTTAATAAGAAATTTTACTTAATAGCTGAATAATTTTTATCAAGGAAAGATTTTGAGGGGCAATTCTTATTTTGAAATTCACATAAATAGACAAAAGTGCCTGCCTCACTAGCACCATGTTCTAACCTGTATGTGCTAGTTTCTAACATGCTAAAAATTCTCAAAAATTATCTTTTCTCCCCCCCCCCTTTGACCTATGAACTGAAAGAAAATACTATGATATAGGGAAGTTGTTCTCCAAAGGTATAATCTGCATAGAATTTTATTAATATAGCCAAAGATATTAAAATCAGGTTCACAGCAGATAACTCCACTTCTATTGTTATACTTTAAACTTTTATTGATATTTGAATTCTTCCCATGTTTAAACAAAAAGTCTAATATTTTTGTTCCATTTTGAGGCTCAATTTAAAAAGAATCCACGAGACACCTTTGTAGAGACAGAGAAAGTAACAAGGGAATGTGTCATAGATAGGAATTGCCGTCTAGCAGGAGTGAGTGAGGGGCACCGCGCCAAACAGCCTCCTCCTCTAGATTATCCACAGAGCAAAGGCATCTTTCTGCTCTCATCATCTCCATGCCATAAGGCCCATAAGTGAAATGTAAGAGGCTCCCAGCTTTGAATATAGATATTATCAAAAAGAGATGGGATTGGGACCATCAGTTAGTATCATAAGTTGTCTGGAGTTACGCAGACCTACCCTCTACACTAGGGTGTACCCTTGCTTTGTTAGTTTTCTATCCTCTTGAAACCTCATCACCCTCCATGAAATTCATCATTTAAAAATGCTGACTTCTAGCTCTAAAATTCTATAGTGCTAAAAAAATATATTTTTTTCTGAACTTTCTTTAGAAGGTCCAATAAAAACATGGAAAATAAAACTAAGGAAGAAGCTGATAGATTTAACCACCTAAAAACAATAAAATATTCTCTATATCATATAAATAAAATAAAATATTCTAAAAATTTATGAACAAGAGAATAGTGGAAAAAAGATTTAGTAGGAGCATACTAAAGCATAGTTATCTTCATATGAGAAAAAACTCAGACAAATTCAAAAGAAAATTATCAGAATCACATTTAAAAAACTAAGCATACAACTTAAAACTGAGTCATAAAACTCAAAACTTATATGGCTAATAAACTTGGGAATAAATATACTAGACTGTCCATCAACTATTTCCTTTCCAATCCCCCATATTCCTAGACTTTTATAATTTCAATTTCTTCTCCCCTTTCCTCCTGCACCCAGTAAAGTACTCAAGTAAATATGTCCATTACTTTCTTCTTAATTCTCATCTTCCACTTTTTCTGCCTTTCATAGCTCTTAGTTACTTGGAGTTCCTCAAATGGGTCATACTATTTCACTTGGGCAACCATTTTGTGTGTCCTTTTCTGTTTGAAGTAACTTTTCATGCTAAGGCATTCTCTTGTATTTCTTCATATCTCTACAGGGACAAGTACTAATATATATGGATACCTACTATGCATTAGGCATTGTCAGGGCATTAAATCAATTGTCTCAATGAACCATCACAGAAACTCTGTATTATAGGCATGATTATCCCAATTATACAGGTGAAAAACTGGACTTAGAGGTCAGAGATTTGAATGTATGATTGTTTGACTCCCAAGCCTATGCTTTAACTGTATTAAGTATCCACTCCTTTGTCAGATCCCTCCATTATCAGAGGGTAGTCACAGGAGATTTTGCATTATAACAGGTTAGTGTTGATCTTACCCGCCTTTGTAACATGGATATATCTTGTGTATGTCAACTCTGGCACTTATTATAACGTATTGTAGCATTAAAATATAAAGAGTACTCTCACAGGCAACAAGGAGCCATGCGAGTATTTGAGTATTTAAGTAGGGAGTGATATATCATTTAGACAGTCGAGAGAGAAAAGACTTATGCTAATAGGGAGAGTGAATCGAAAGAAAGAGACTGGAAGCAGAGAGATAAACTAATGCTATCTAAATCCAAGGGAGAGAAATGAGAGCCTAAGTAAAAGTATCAGAGAAAGGTTAAACATGAGAGGATAGAATTGAGAGCGGTTTAAGAAACAGAATCACGAGGACTTGACCAATTGGATGAGAATGACTACACAGTTTTTTAGATGAATGGATTGATGTACTTCAATGGAATGGGAAACAGGAGAGAGAACAGATTTGAGGAGGAAGTGTGGAGCCAACTATGAAATATGTGTGAGACATGGAAGAGAGGGAGAGAGACCACGATATAGAGATCCTGAGTCAGTATGCTTATAACTGAATCTAAGAAAGTCTGTATCAAAACCTCATTTGATCTATAAGAAGTTTTAATTCCTAATTATTTTTTGTGGTTTTTGACTCTGAAGAAGCTGGCAAGCAAACCACTATCTTTAAAACACTTCTCAACTGAACACTGTTTCTCAGTTTTCCATGACAAAACAAAAATATATTTTTCAAAAATATTTTATTTTGCTCTTCCTGTAAACAGCTCCAGATGATCTCTGAAAATGGTCTGCTATTCACTTGACCCAGAGAACCCCACAAAATAATACACCTCAAGAGGTTCAAATCTTTGTGTTTACTCTAAGATCACTGGCGAAACTGCCCGGCCACAGAGGACATGTATATCCAAAAACCACTGTGCATCTGAAAGAAGTCACTTTATAGCCATTCCATTGCTCCAATGGCTAAGTTGATAGGTGTGCCTAGGCCAAACAGCGGAACTGGACACAGGTTCCATGGCCCCCCCAAAATGCTGAATTTTTGCTACATATGCTTAAAAATGCAAAATAATGCTGAACTTAACGGTTTAGATATAGATTGAGCACATCCATGTGAATAAAGCCCCCAAGATAGTCTGTCTACTCACATTATGTACAAGCAATTCAATGCATACATGAGCTTGCTCTGCCACATTAAGATGATCTTATAGAAAAACAAATTATTCCAAGTCACAAGAAGAGGCTGCACAGAGGAAGATATCCCCCAAGAAAGTAAATAAACAAACATTTCTGTTCTGGGGATAAATTCAGCATGAAATAAATGCAAATAAAGTTTAAAAATTTATTTTAGTTAAAAAATTTAAATAGCTATTTTATTTTAGTTGCAGAAATGGTCTGTATTTCATACCCACCAGCATCATGTCTACCCAATGGTGTTATAGTTCTACTAGTGTCCTGGTGCATGGATTCATGCAAATTGAAAGAAAATTAATTAGAATATTTTAATGTCGCTCTTCACCCTTTCTCTATAATAGAAGTGTCAATCAAATTCACGATCGACAATGACAGATCAAAACACACGCATGCAATTGGCACCAGCGAGAGCATCTTATGTATTGTGCGTGCATGAGTCAACTTAGCCATATATATATATATATATATATATATATATATATAATAAACTTGCTTAATTAGACCTGCTTTCTGATTTAGCTAAGCTTTTTCCAGCCCAGTGAAACACCCCAACTTCTCTTTCAGGTAATTGTCATCAATACAGCAGTAAATATCAACACAAAGCATATTATTACTGTAGATAATGCAGGGAGAACAAAGGGTAACATATTTAACTGCAGCAGTGTTTGACTATATTCTGCGCAGTGAGAAAAACCTGAAGTCATTTTCAAGGTCCACCATTTCTTACTTCTTTTCAGTCTGGTCAAGTTTCTAAACTTTCTAAATCTCCATTTTCCGGCTAATGAAAAGAAAATAGGATTCTACCAAGTCTCCTATTTACCTACTCCAGGACTTCTGTGAGGATCAAATGAGATGAGGGGTGGGAAAATGCTTCACAGACATTTGGTTAAAGTGTGAAATGTTTGCACCTGGCTATAAAGCAAGTCAAGTCATGTTCCTGGGCTGAAGAAACTCCAAGGAGGCTAGTTGTTAGGGAGAGGAAGCGGGGTGTTGCTGCGTGATGTCATTACCCATCACCCATAGTGACTGTTTCTGGGCCGGGCTGGATTGTTGGCAGCATTTTGCACCATGGGGTCTTGGCAGCATTGGTTGCGATTTGGTGGGGTGATGCTCTGGGGTGGTGGCGGGGCCTGTGTCCCACTTGGGGGAAGCTGAGTGTTGGTTTGTGGGGGCCAGGTCTGTGGTGTCATTTATTTATTTTTTATTTTTAAAAATATTTTTTATTAATATAGAGGAAGGGAGTGGGAGAGAGAGATAGAAACATCATCGATAGAGAAAATCATTGATCTGCTGCCTCCTGCACGACCCCTACCGCAAATTGAGCCTGCAACCTTGGCATGTGCCTTTGACTGGAATTGAACAGGGACCTTTCAGTCTGCAGGCCGATGTTCTATCTGTTGAGCCAAACTGGCTAGGGTAGTGCCATTTATTTTTAAATGGCCAGTGCATGTCATGGCAGCTCCTGCATTGAGCATCTGCCCCCTAGTGGTCAGTGTGAGTTATAGCTACCAGACGCATGGAAAGACAATTAGCCTTTTATATATATACTAGAGGCCCAGTGCACAAAAATTTGTGCACTCGGGAGGGGTCCCTCAGCCCGGTCTATGCCCTCTTACAGTCTGGGACTCCTCGGAAGATGTCCACCTGCGGGCGTAGGCCGCTCCCTAGGGGATCGGGCCCAAGCTGGCAGTCAGACATCTCTCTGGCAGCCCGGCAGCCCTCGGGGGATGTCCACTTGCCAGCGGGGAGCAGGCCTAAGCTGCAGTTGGACATCCTTAGCGCTGCTGAGGAGGCAGGAGAGGCTCCCACCACCACTGCTGTACTGGCAGCCATCAGCCTGGCTTGTGGATGAGCAGAGCTCCCCCTGTAGGAGCGCACTGACCACCAGGGGGCAGCTCCTGCATTGAGCAACTGCCCCCTAGTGGTCAGTGTGTGTCATAGTGACCAATCATTCCCAGTCGTTCTTCTGTTAGGGTCAGTTTGCATATTACTCTTTTATTATATAGGATAGAGGCCTGGTGCATGGGTGGGGGCCTGCTGGTTTGCCCTGAAAGGTGTCCCAGATCAGGGTGGGAGTCCCGCTGGGGTGCCTGGCCAGCCTGGGTGAGGGGCTGATGGTTGTTTGTAGGTTGGTCACACCCCCTTCACAGTGGGGGTCCCAACTGGGGTGCCTGGCCAGTCTGGGTGAGGGGCTGAGGGCCGTTTTCAGGCTGGCCAAGGCCCCCAGCGACGGAAGCTCCCAGCCTCTCCTTTTTTCCTTTGTTTTTTTTATTCTGGGATTTATTTACCTCTATAATTGAAACTTTGTAGCCTTGAGAGGAGCTCAGAGCCAGCCAGGGCGGGCAGGAGGAAAGCCTCCTGCTCGTTCCAGCTCTGTGGCCAGGGCCAGCTAAAAGCAGGCATCTGGGGTTTATTTAGCTTCTATAATTGAAACTTTGTTGCTTTGAGTGGAGCTCAGAGCCAGGCCATGGCATGCGGGAAGCTTGGCTTCCTCCATCATTGGGGCAACCAAGCCTCCTGCTTGCTCCAGCTCCATGGCCGCTGGCCGCCATCTTGGTTGAGTTAATTTGCATATAGTCGCTTTGATTGGCTGATGGGCGTGGCTTAAGGCATAGTGAAAGTACGGTCAATTTGCTTGTTTGTCTTTTATTAGTGTAGACTAGGGGCCCAGTGCACGAAATTCGTGCCCCGGGGGGGGGTCCCTCAGCCCAGCCTGCCCCCTCTCACATACTGGGAGCCCTCAGGGGATGTCCTACTGATGGCTTAGGCCTGCTCCCTGCTCCCCTTGGGGAGTGGGCTTAAGCCACAGTCTGGCCTCCCTTTGTGGGAGGTAACCAGGCTGATCAGGGGAAGGCACCAGCCCCATCACCCCACTGCTGCAGCCAATGCCAGTTACTGCAGCCACCAAGGTGTTTTCATCAACACGGACTCCAGTCCCTTCACCATGAAAAAATGACATCTTTCTTTAGCCATTTTCAAGATGTGTCTTTCATAGGATATGACATTTCTTTCTTTCTTTTTTTTTTTTATCCTCACCTGAGGATATGTTTCCATTGATTTTTAGAGAATGTGGAAGAGAAAAGGAAAGGCAGAGAGAAACAGCAAAGTGAGAGGAACACTTTGATTGGTTGCCTCCTGCATGAGCGCTGACCTGGGCCCCAGCCAGGGAGGAGCCTGCAACCTAGGTACCTGCCCTTGGTCAAAATTGAACCCAGATCCTGTAGTAGGCAGGCTGAGGCATTATCTACTGAGCCAAACTGGCTAGGGCAGGATATGATATTTCTTAGCCCCTCCAGCAGCAGACCTTCATTTTTTTCTCCAGAAGTGAGGTGGAAAAACCCTATATAAACTTTTTGGATTCTTATTACCCAAGTTACTAAGAATACTACCAGTGGCATACAGGGAGCTTAGCCAATGACTGGTCAGAAAAGGTGTTTCCTCTGTAGTTCACACCAAACCTTGGCTCGGCCCCTGCCCAGGCCTAAGGCCTTAGGTGGGGCGTTAGGCCTGGGCAGGGGACCCTCAGCCCCATGCAATCGTAGGCTCTGCCCCTGCCCAGGCCTCAGGCCTCTGGCCAGGGCATTAGGCCTGGAAAGGGGACTCCCAGCCCACTTCGATCACCTACCCAGGCCTCATGCCTCTGGTGGGTTCGTTAGGCCTGGGCAGGGGACCCCCCAGTCCACCAATCGCAGGCTCCACCCCTGCCCAGGCCTCAGGCCTCTGGCCGGGCATTAGGCCTGGGCAGGGGACCCCCAGCCTGCTCTGATCACCTACCCAGGCCTCAGGCCTCTGGCGGGGTGTGAGGCCTGGGTAGGGGACCCCCAGCTCCAGGCAATTGCTGGCTCCACCCCTACCCAGGCCTCAGGCTTCTGACTGGAGTGATCACTGGCTCTGTCTCCCTGGGTGGTGTCTGGCACTGCCCGCCCTGCCTCCCCTGTCCCCGATCTGCGGCCCAGATCCCACGGGTGGCTTCTGGCGCTGCCCGCCCCACCTGCAGTATGCAAATTTAAGGGCCATCCTTTTTGGGTTAATTTGCATACTCTTCTGATTGGATGGTGGATGTAGCGAAGGTACGGTCAATTAGCATCTTTGTCTTTTATTAGTGTAGATATAGATAATGACATAATGATTTAAGTATTGCTTTCTGGATTTTATTTGTATCTAAAAACTAGGAGAGTTCTTTAAGATTGACCGTGAACCTCAGGGAACACACAGTTGGTTTTTGGTAAAAGAGAAAGCATAACATAACTCTGGCATGATATCATATCAGCATTTTGGGCAGTGAAATGAAACTATATTCCACACAGTCATATTCATCACTTTTTCTTTGCTGGTGTTGACATTATTTGAAAACTTGAAGTCCTATAGTGCTATGTTGGAATCTATAATAATAAAAGCATAATATGCTAATTAGACTGGATGGCTGAATAGCAGAATGACCATCCAGACGACCTTCTGGACAACCATCCAGATGACCATCCAGGGCAATGCTGTGATACCCACTGGTGCCAGAGCCAGGGGAAGGAAGGCCTACTCTTGCATGAATTTTGTGCATCAGGCCTCTAGTTTAAAAATAAAAAGAAAGAGGAGTAATATGAATGATTTTGTAATCTACTTCTACATATGTATATATTTGTCAGATACTATCATGAAACAGAGCACACAAGCTCTTCTCTATTAAAAGATGCTTAAAGTTATTATATTCACCATATTAGAACTGCTTCTCTAGGGAAGTTAGTTGTAATGGTTAAAGTATATTCAGATTTATAAAAAGTAAATTGTCTCTGCCAAAGCTTCAGTAACAAGAGTTTGGTCATTAGTGCTCTCTAGTGGAGCAAGGATTCCGTGCTTGAGTCTCAGACATCTCTCAGAAAGCTGTGCTTCCAGCAAATCTTTGGCATTGCTCACCATGGCCTGATGCTCACGGTTCACAGGCCAGACCACAGTGCTGAGTGTGGGGTCATAAGGTGCTAGTAGTGAGTTTTTAATCATTCTGGACTTTGTGTGAAATGACCTCATTTTTATCTAACCTGTTTTAGAGGTGATGTTTTATCCTGCTACTTTGTGGGGGCCGTGCTCATGCACACTCATCTTTCATGCTGTAGGTAAGACTGAAACAATATGATTTTGGCATCAGATCTTACTGTTTTAAAAGGATGCTCTTCTTTTATCATTCCTAAATTATAGGTAACTGTTATTCTAGATTTATTAAATATTATAGACATGTGTTAGTCTTAAGTTAAAAATAAGCAAACACTCTAATAGACAAGAAGAATGATTTTGAGTCCAAGTAAATTGAATTACTTCACCAACTTTATGTTCCTTAGATTAATCTGAGTCTGAACTAAGAAAAAAATCATTTCTGGCAAGTGCACACTGAGATGAATGTCTATCTCTGGTACTAATCACCAAAGTGCTCAGATTTTTCCAAATTGACTTCAATTGAAATACTCCCACAATTCCGCAAAATGGTGACAAAACTCAGATGAATGGTATGAAAACGAATGTGTAAAGTGCTTATTGAAATGTAAAAACTTTTTTTGTGGTGGAGGAATCCCAGTAGAAGAATTTATATTTTGGAAAATTTTTATCATTTGCACATCATAAAACAAACTAGGCAGTTTTCACTTATTGAACTAATTTTGATGCTTAAATATTCAATTTAGTATAGTAGATAGTAGAGTATACCGCTATCTCTACCGCTATTCCTATCTCTATCTCTAATCTATATCTACATCTATAATATATGTGTATCTGTATGTATAGCTGTCTAGTGATATAGAAAATAAATTAGGGAGTAAGAGAGTAAGAAGACACTCTGAACTTGTTCAAAATTGATATAGATGTATAGATACATAGATGGATATAAATTTTGAACCAGTCCAGAGTTCTTATTCACACTCTCATTCATTACCTTTGTTTTCCATATTACTAGTGCTCTCAAAGCTCCTAACAAAGCTCTTACCTCTCAGTGTAGCAGTACAACAGAGCTGATCCATCTTCTTACACCAGTGCCTTTTTCCTATCACTAAGAAGCTACTTTGGCCCTTCATTTGGGGAAAAGAAATGTATTCTATAAAACGTAGCCTAAAAATGGAAGGCAAAAGTGTTCAGTGAATTTGCAAGACAAGGCAGAGATTTAGTAGGAATCGAAAATTGATGGTTGGAGGACTAAGATAAAGAGGAAAGGGTGGAGGTGAGCTTTGGGTTGAACCTATCAAGAAGACAATAGCCGAGAAACCAAGATGGCGGCATAGGTTAACACCGGAGATTGCTGCCTCGAACAACCATTCAAAAATACAACTAAAAGATGGAACAGACATCATCCAGAACCACAGGAAGGCTGGCTGAGTGGAACTTCTACAACTAGGAGGAAAGAGAATATCATACCCAGACTCAGAGGAGGCGCAGTGCTGAAGTGAAATACTAAGGTGCGGAGTGCACGTGGAGCGGGCTGGTGGTGGAGGGCGCGGTTGGCGTTTTCAATCGGGAGGGAGTTTCAGACTCTGAGCTCCAGATCTGGGCCAGTCTCTAGGGACCCAGACTCAAACGGGATAAGCGGGACTGTCTGGCTTCGGTCGGAACTCGAAGGCAGCTTTCTCTCCGAGGTTTTCAGTGGTTGCTGGGACTCTGTGAGGCAGAGCCCCTAGGGGCGGAACTGAGAGCAGCCATAACTGCTTGCTCTGCCAGCCCTGTAGATCCCCGGGGACCCGCCCCGCTCAAGCCCTGCACAGAGCCATTTGCCGGATAGCCTCAGGCAAATGCTAGATTAGCACCACCCTAGAGATCCAGCACAGAAGTTCTCCCACTGCAGACACAGCTGACTCTCATAGCCAGTTGGCCTGGAGGTCAAATCATCCCCAGTATTGCCGACAACAATCAAGGCTTAACAACAACCAGACTGTGCACAAAGACCACAAGGGGGTGCACCAAGAAAGCATAAAAAATGCGGAGACAAAGAAACATGACAGAAATGGAGGATAGAGCTAAAAACCGCAATTTTAAGGTCTTTCAATAATTTTCTAGAAACTGCCGGTAAATGTAGTGAGATCCTCAAGAAATCTAATGAGACCCTCGATGTTGTGATAAAGAACCAACTAGAAATTAAGCATACACTGACTGAAATAAAGAATATTATACAGACAGCCAACAGCAGACCAGAGGAGCGCAAGAATCAAGTCAAAGATTCGAAATGCGAAGAAGCAAAAAACACCCAACTGGAAAAGCAAAATGAAAAAAGAATCTGAAAATATGAAAATAGTGTAAGGAGCCTCTGGGACAGCTTCAAGTATACCAACATCAGAATTATAGGGGTGCCAGAAGATGAGAGAGAGCAAGATATTGAAAACCTATTTGAAGAAATAATGACAGAAAACTTCCCCCACCTGGTGAAAGAAATAGACTTACAGGTCCAGGAAGCGCAGAGAACCCCAAACAAAAGGAATCCAAAGAGGACCACACCAAGACACATTATAATTAAAATGCCAAGAGCAAAAGACAAAGAGAGAATCTTAAAAGCAGCAATAGAAAGAAACTCAGTTACCTACAAGGGAGTACCGATACGACTGTCAGCTGATTTCTCAACAGAAACTTTGCAGGCCAGAAGGGAATGGCAAGAAATATTCAAAGTGATGAATACCAAGAACCTACAACCAAGATTACTTTATCCAGCAAAGCTATCATTCAGAACTGAAGGTCAGATAAAGAGCTTCACAGATAAGGAAAAGCTAAAGGAGTTCATCACCACCAAACCAGTATTAGATGAAATGCTGAAAGGTATCCTTTAAGAAGAGGAAGAAGAAGAAAAAGGTAAAGATACAAATTATGAACAACAAACATGCATCTATCAACAAGTGAATCTAAGAATCAAGTGAACAAATAATCTGGTGATCATAATAGAATCAGGGACATAGAAAGGGAATAGACTGACTATTCTTGGGGGGGGGAAAGGGGTGTGGGAGATGCGGGAAGAGACTGGACAAAAATCGTGCACCTATGGATGAGGACAGTGGGTAGGGAGTGAGGGCGGAGGGTGGTGCGGGAACTGGGAGGAGGGGAGTTATGGAGGGAAAAAAGAGGAACAAATGTAATAATCTGAACAATAAAGATTTAATTAAAAAAAAAAAGAAGAAGACAATAGCTATTACAGGACAGAGCTGGGGAGGGGAATAAGGAAAAATAGGGAAGGGCTGTTTAAAGGAACTCTGGGTACCACAGAAGAAAATGATTTTAAAAATTGCCCTCCCCTCCCCTCCCACCACTATAGCTAACAACGCCAAATATCCTGGACCTTGGACCTCTAGTGATCTCTATTTTTTAACAATCCTCCTATCAAGGTACTTCTGTTTGAATAGCAACCCTAATCTAAAGGCCAGCTTTATTGCATAAATAGCATGTGAGAGCAGATCCTATGGTGTATATTTCATAACAACAATATGGGTAGGCTATTCTGACAATGGCAATGTTTTTATTTTATCAACATAGTCTTGACCTCATCTCAAAATATCTCATTCTGTTGTCTCTATAGTTTTCAGGCCATGTAATTTACCCACGTCTGCAATTTTACTGTAAATAATTAGCTATAGGAACATGGTTCAGATCAACTGTAAGATCACACCAAAGACTATTTTGTAATATATTTTTATTGATTTCAGAGAGGAAGGGAGAGGGAGAGATAGAAACATCAATGACAAGAGAATCATCATCGATCGGCTGCCTCCTGCATGCCCCACACTGGGGATGGAGCAACCCGGGCATGAGCCCTGACCGGGAATCAAACCATGACCTCCTGATTCATAAGTCAACACTCAACCACTGAGCCACACTGGCCGGAAACACCAAAGATTATTTTAAAGCCACTATGGATGTCAGTCGAACTTCGGGAAGTTCTTCTTAACAAAAAATTGTCTTGTATATCCTCTAGCTTACTGAGCCATATTAGAAAACCTGATGACAGAAAAAATTATTAATTTTGTGGATTTCACTTACAACTCCTGCCATCTGGAAAGAATTTTTTCCTAATGTTCTAAGGAGGACCAGGCAAGATTCCTATACTTCATGAGAAGCCCATTGCCAAACAACTTTGAGCATCAAATGTTACTTGGATAGAGTATCCTAAATGGAAAATATTTTCCATCTTTTTTTCAGAAAGAATTTGACAAGATTTAACACACCTAGGTACTATTGTTTATGCAGCCAATGCTGAGGCAGAATCTTCTAAAATCTAATGAACCATGGGGTATACTTATCTAATAATCAGACCAGGAACATGGCTGAGTCTGGTCACCATCCCTGCCTCAACATTTATTTCCAGCACTACCACCTGATGGTCGGGAGAGAGAAGTCATGGTCTCAGAAGCAGAATGATGTCTTTAAAAATGCATAAAAAAAATGCTGTGGAATATGAAAAATGTGCTAGGGTGGGAAGAATAATATGTTGAACCCTATCTACCGATAATAATCTTCTTCTACAGCCTCTGATCTTGATTTTCTCGTGTAACACCTGGTACAAGGGATTGTTTTAAAAAGGCTCCTAGAAGCCTCTTTTGCTGCCTTATCTCTAGGCTCCTTCTTGTGTCATAAATTGTGCATCTCTTTCTATGTTTCCTCTGCTTCTGCTTCTGCCCTGTTCCCACATCATGGATGATCGAAGAGTTGTTGTCAGAGTGAGACTGCCAATTCAGGATAGGTTGTTTGAAATGATAAATGAGAGAAAGCACAATTAAAGCACAGTAGCCCCGCCCTTATTTGTGGGGGATATGTTCCAGGACCCCCAGTGGATGCTTGAATAGTACTGCACCTATATATTCTATGTTTATTCTCATTCTAAATGTGTATGTATCTTATACATACACATGTATAATAAAATGTAATTTGCAAATTAGGCACAGGAAGAGATTAACAACAATAACTAATAATAAAATAGAACAATAATAACAATACACTGTAAGGAAAGCTACATAAATGTAGACTCTTTCAAAATACCTTCTGGTACTGTACTCCCCCTCCTTTCTCTGATGCTGTGAGATGATACAATGCCTCCGTGATGAGATCAAGTGAGGTGAATGAACGACGTAGATATCGTGATGTATCATTAGGCTACTATAAGGGTTACGTGGACACCAGCACCGCAAAACTGACAGATGGCTACTAATTGACTAATAGGAGGGGAGCATATACAGTGTGGACATCATGGACAAAAATGATGACTGACGTCCTGGGCGGGATGGACTGGGAAAGTGTGCCATTTCATCACTCTGCTTATGCATTTTATAACTTATAAATTGTTTACTTCTGGAATTTTTCTATTTAATACTTTCAGATCGCAGCTGACTATGGGTAACTGAAGCTGCAGAAAGTGCAGTCACAGATAAGGGGAAGCTACTTTAGTAAAATACAAGTTAGCTTTTAAAATCTATAATTGGATGATAGGAACTATTGCTTATATTTTATTTAAAAAGTACTGGTGAACTTTTGATGATTTCACTAAGGTTGTAGGGTTGCTTCCTAATTAATAACTGCTATAAAAAGTGCATTAATTATTATATATGCACACATTTAGAATTGTTGAAATATTAGGTATATGCTATGTTGGCAGAATTTTTATGACAACCAGCATATTGTTGTTAGTATATTCTCCTGTTGGTTAAACTCAATAAAGTGTAGACCCATTGGTGTTGCTGTTTTGTTATGCAGAACTATCTCAAAGATTAGCATATAGAATGCATATAAGTATATGGAACTGGAAAAGGAATAAAACAAATGCAAAGTTTTGTTAAAATGTAATTTTATTGATTTCAGAGAGGAAAGGAGAGGGAGAGAGAAATAGAAACATCAATCATGAGAGAGAAATATTGATCGGTTGCCTCCTGCATGTGCCCTGACCAGGAATCGAACCCTGACCTCCTCATTCATAGGTTGACACTCAACTGCTGAGCCATGCTAACCTGGCAACAAATATAAAATTTGAGGAAAATATAGTAAAGCTATTTATGTTTCTGATGATTTAGTTCTACATATCCAGGAAACTGGGGTTTCATTGGCCATGACATGAATTCAGAAATTGGTATTTCTGTTCATATATACAGGACACTAATATCAGTGATAGATCATATTTATGTAATTAATGATTACAACTTGTTAAACATATGAAGGCGAGTGTTTATCAGAGATTTATATATAACAACAACAGAAACAGTAACAAAGATCTTGTTACCACTTTTCCTCAATGATCTTTAAATTCTTGATTATAACATATTTCATGTTAACATACAAATGCAGTGTTAATATAGAAATTCCCCCAAACTAACTCTTCCCTGCCTCAAAATCTCAGAAGTTATGCTCTGGTTTAAGGAAAAGCAAAATTGAACTGTAATTAAAGTCTAATGTTTTTGTGATCTGTGTAAATGTTATTGTAAAGGAACACTTCCCAGAGATGAGGGTGTACCTATGAAAAGGGAAGGAGGGAAGATGAGACTGGGTCTAGAAATAGAAGTAAAGTAAATTAGGAGGAAAGAGCAATAACACAGGGACAGTCTGGAATATATTTAATAAACCTAGGTCAACAGAATTGTGAAAACTGAAAAAAAATTATATATAACATTACTCAACTCTTTATAGGACATGCCCTAATTATAGTGATTTGCTCATGATGTTCTGCTAAATATATTTATGTTTATTTTCCTTATTTAAAAAAGTAGAATCTTTTTCTGATTATAAAGTGAAATATTCTTATTAAAGAAACTTTTAAAAACACATACACACTTTTTAAAAAATCAAAATCCTGTGATACTACTCAGATATAACTGTTTTATACATTTTGCTATATTTCTTCCTTTTTTTCTACACATTTTGTTCTGAATTGAAGAAATACTCATAAGTTTATATTCTTTTTTAAAAATAATCATTACATAAGTAATTTATCATGTTATTAAATCCTCTATAAAAAAATAGCATGTTTAATGGTCGCACGATTCTCCATGCTATGGATACACAAAATTTGTCTTTTTTTCCCCTTCTACTTTTGTAAAAATTTGGTTTTAGAAAAATTATTATTCTAAAAGTATTATACATATCTATACACACATACGTATACATGTTATACACATATACATATATATACTTTTTGAACTGCTACTTTCTTTTGAAATCCAAATGAATCCCAGATATTAAATTATTATTTCAAAAAGATAGGAATGCTTCTTTAAAATTTAGCATATATTTTCAAATTGCATTGGGAGAAAAATGAATTTCTAGTTCACTACAGCCTTAGTTTAAAAATTATTATTATTCTAAATTCAATTGTATTTAATCTAGTAAAAGTTTAATATGTATTATTAAATTTAATATAAGTATTCTTTAAATTTTAAATTTACTATTATTTTACTTTGATAATTTGAAAGAAGGTTCTTATTTGTAAATCTTTATTTCTTAAATTAATAGAATTTAACATTTTTTCTGTTTATAAATATTTTTGTTTTTTGTGCATTGTTATTTCATTTAATGCTCACCTGATATTTTTTCCATTGATTTTTACGGAGAGTGGAAGAGAGAGGGAAAGACAGAGAGAAATATCAATGTGCAAGAAACACATAGATTGGTTGCCTCTTGCACAACAAGCCCTGACCAGGGTTTGGGCCAAGGAGGAGCCTATAGGACCGAATTCAAAACTAGAACCCTGCAGTCCATAGGCCGATGCTCTTTCCACCAAGCCAAACCAGATAGGGCTGTTCAGTTATCCAAACCAGCTAGGGCTGTTCAGTTTATTTTATGATTACAGAGTGAGGACAATAATTTCTTGCAGCTCTACTCATGATAAATGATATTTACCCTGGGTGTTTTTAAAGTGTATTTGTAATATTTTATGCCATTTAAAATTGTAAATGTTTATGTGATTTATTCTCTGTGGTTTTTTTTCTGAGTTTTCTCCAATGCTTTTTTTTCAATTATAGTTTATATTCAATATTATTTAGTATTAGTTTCAAGTGTATAGCATAGCAGTTGAATAATCGTCTACTTTACAAAGTGTCCCTCCCTGTGTTTTCATTACCCAGCAGGCACCATACATAGTTATGACAATATCACTGACTATATTCCCTGTGTTGTACTTTACATCCCTAAGACTATTTTGTAACTACCAGCCTGAACTTATCAATCTCTTCACCGTTTTTAGTCAGGCCTCCAACCCCCCATTGTTTTAAATGTAGAAATTTTGAGTTTATAAAGTCATCACCTGGACCCATAGTCGAAC